>NC_092036.1:54487415-54821975 GCF_003086295.3 Arachis hypogaea
ACCACAAGTACTCCAACTTTCCAAATTCTCAAACCACATCCAACCAAAACAATACCAAACTCCCATTTACAACACATTCTACCCTCTGCATCAAAATTCATCATTTATAAAATCTTTCCTTCTCAATTCACTATTGATGCAAATGCATATTTGCATTATTAGTTAGTTAGTTTAGTTAGTTTTAGCTTAATTTCACTCATTTTCTCTAAATAAACAAGTCCTTTTATGAGTTTTGTTTCCATGCATGATGATATCAAGGAACATGTTAATTCTAGCCAAATTCATGCAAATGTTTTAAGGAATGCATATATGAATGAGTATGAATGAATCTCATGGAATTGGTGCATGAATTGGTAAGGACTTTGAAGCTATTTCCTTTGTTGATGATAGGTGATGAAACAAGGAAGCATGGAAGCAAGAAGGATGCAAGCTGGGCAAGAAGTTGGGCGTTGCCAACTTGGAATCCACGTTGCCAACTTGGGATTGGAGTTGCCAACTCCACAACACAAGGCAAGCTTGGCCCTGGAGGCAACCAAGGCAAGAATTGCGTTGCCAACTTAGATTGGCGTTGCCAACCCACAACACAAGGCAAGTGCCCTGAGGCAACCAAGGCAGAAGTTGGCGTTGCAACTTAGGATGGCCGTGCCAACGCCACACACAATCACACCAAGCAAGATTGGCAAACCCTGGAGGCAACCAAGGCAAGAAGTTGGCGTTGCCAACTTAGGATTGGCGTTGCCAACGCCACACACACTCACACCAAGCAAGCTTGGCAACCCTGGAGGCAACCAAGGCAAGAAGTTGGCGTTGCCAACTTGGATCGGCGTGCCAACGCCACACACAAGCCACAAGCAAGCAAACTTGGCCCTGGAAGCAGGTTGGCGTTGCCAACTCTAGAACCAAGTTGCCAACGCCACACACAAGCCACAAGCAAGCAAACTTGGCCCTGGAAGCAAGGTTGGCGTTGCCAACTCTAGAACCAAGTTGCCAACGCCACACACAAGCCATGAGCAAGCAAACTTGGCCCTGGAAGCAAGGTTGGCGTTGCCAACTCTAGAACCAAGTTGCCAACGCCACATACAAGACACAAGCAAGGAACTTGGCCCTGGAAGAAGCAAAGTTGGCGTTGCCAACTTGAAGCTGGCGTTGCCAACGCCCACACAAGGAACTTGGCCTGGATTTGGAGCCTCGAGCACGTTGCCAGCCTAGAGATGAGGGGCGTTTTTTTGAGGACAACGCAGGCTAACAACGCCAAACAATCAAGCTTGGCCCTGGAAGAAAAGGAGCTGGCGTTGCCAACTCAAGATGGGCGTTGCCAACGCCACACAACCAAGCAACAAATGAAGCCATGGAAGAAAAGGAGCTGGCGTTGCCAACTCAAAAATGGCGTTGCCAACGCCACACAAGAAAGTTTGGCCAGGCACCAAATTTTGGTGCCAACCAGGCTGCCAAACGCCCATTGGCGCACCAACCAGGCTGCCAAACGCCCAATGGCGCACCAACCAGGCGTTCAAACGCCCATTGGCGCACCACTCAGTTGCCAACGCTGGATGGGCGTTGCCAACGCCAAAACAAGGCAGCCTGAACATGTCCACTTCAATGGAAGATATCTTGAGCTACAGAGATCCAAATTGAGTACTTCCAGTTGCGTTGGAAAGCTAAACATTCAGAGCTTTCCAACCATATATAATAGTCCATGGTGGAGCACAAGATTGGAGCCAAACCAGAGTCATCTTTAGGCCCTAAAAACAAGAACATGAAGTGAAATTCAAGAAAGCTAGAGATTGGGCCTAGGGGTGTGGGTCGAGGCACGTTGCCAACGTGCCACAAGGGGGGCGTGTTTTGCAACAACGCCAGCCCCAAGTCCTTGCCTTGGGAGAGTGATGCTCGAGCACGTTGCCAAACTTGGGGTTGAGGGTGCGTTATTCACAACAACTTGGCAACAACTTGGCAGCTTGACCTTACCTTCTTTGAGGAACCATAAACTTGAGCTAGGAAAGTCCAATTGAGGTGATTCCAGTGGCATTAGAAAATAGACATCAAGAGCTTTCCAATGATGTATGATAGTCCATATTGAAGCTGAAGGTTGACACTCAAATTCTGGGCTACATTTAGCATGAAAGTAAAGGCCAAGAAGAGGAAAAGCAAGTTGTTGGCAACAACTTGGGCTAGCAACGCCCAAGTCTCATACTTCATGCCCAGGAAATTGTCCTGCACGTTGCCAACGTGCATTTGGCCTGGAGTTAGTGCCAATAACGCCCCAATGGGCCAGACATGTGAAACTCTTCCCTTCCCAGTCTAAGCAAACTTCCAATTGAGCCAAGAATTCAACAATGAGGAAGCCCACTTGATAACCCATTGAGGATCTTTTAGGAGTAGTATAAATAGAGATTGATGTACTTTTGGGGGACTTTTGGACTTTTACACTTTTACTTTACTTTTTACACTTAGTCATTTTTACTCTTTTTAGCACTTGTATTTGGAAACACTTTTGGGACTCCGGGGAGGTCGGAAGCTACTCTGGTCATCTTGGAACTTCTCTTCTTCATTTTCTTAATCTTCAAGCATTTACTTATTCTTCTTCATCTTTCTTTGAAATTTAGTTTAACTTTGATTGATGGCAATTGTTGTTGAAATTGGAGCTATGATTCACTCCCCTTAGGGGGAGAGCTCTGTGGTTGGATGAATTGTGAACCATCTTCTCTTCTCAATTTAGTGGTTGATCTAAGAGGAACTTGTTCTTCAAGATTCACACCATCGAGAGAGGGTTATCTATTGAATTATGTGGTGATTTGATGATGACCATATTCAGTTTAGTTTCTTCATGATTTCTCAATCAATACTTGTTGTATTGAGATGTAATCTCTTTTGAATTTTGGAATTGTGGCTGGATTAAATTGATCTTCATCTCTTCTCATGAACAATTAGATCACGAGAGTGGCAATTGGCTATGTTGAGAGAGATTGAATCACCAAGAGATTGGGATTCAATCACCCATTTGCCATGGATCTATACCCATGATTGAGAAGGATTTGACTAACATCAATTCATGAAAACTAACATCTCTAATCCCTAATGATCCTCTCTATCATTAACTCTCATTTCTCTTGCTCTAGCTATTTGATTACCCAATTCCCAATCCCTTTCTACACTCTGTCTATTTACTACTCTTGTTATTTACATTCTGTTCATCTACTTCTGCCATTTACGTTTATGCTCTTTAAATTTCTGCACCCTTTAATTTCTTGCCATTTACCTTTGATGTTATTTAAGTTTCTTGCAATTTAAGTTTCTGTCATTCACTTGCACTTCATTTCTTTATTCTAGTTCTTTACATTCTTTGCCATTTAAATTCTTGCAATTATGTTTAAAAAATCAAAATGCTCATGAAATCAAAACTATGTTTGCTTGACTAAATCTACCATTTAACTAAAGTTGCTTAATCTACCAATCCTCGTGGGATCGACCTCACTCTTAGTGAGTCTTACTACTTGATACGACCCGGTATACTTGCCGGTTGTACGTGAAATCCTAAATTTTACGTATCAAGTTTTTGGCGCCGTTGCCGGGGATTGGAAAAGATTGACAATGATTAAGTGAAAGGTGGTTTAGATTAAGCATTTTCTTTGTGTTTTGTTAAGCCACTAACTGTTTGATACTTGTTTCACTAACCCAATTTCACTCTAGTTCTAGAATATTGCACTTGTGATTTTGGTTTGTTTGTGTATGTCAGGAGCTAATAGACATAATATGAGGACGAGAGAACCCGCCGAAGGATAAGGAGAGCAGAAAGAGGAAAGTTCATAGTTGGTGAAGAAGGGTCAGAGGAATCAGAGGAGAAGATCAAACCATGGATGATGAGATGCAAAACCCTCCTGGAGGGGTCAACAATAATGGTGGACAAGCTAGAAGGGTGTTATCCTCATACACTATCCCTGATCCAAGACATTGTGGGAGCAGTATTGCTACACCAAATGTTCAGGCCAATAACTTTGAGTTAAAACCTCAGCTCATCACTTTGGTACAGAACAATTGCTCTTATGGGGGGGACCTCTTGAAGACCCAAATCAACATCTCTCTGTTTTTCTGAGATATGCAACACAGTGAAGACAAATGGAGTGCATCCAGATGTCTACAAGTTGTTGCTATTTCCGTTCTCTTTGAGAGATAAAGCTACTCAATGGCTAGAATCATTCCCCAAGGAAAGCCTCAATGATTGGAATGAAGTGATGGGCAAGTTTCTAGCAAAGTTCTACCCACCTCAAAAGATTATCAAGTTGAAGACAGAGGTCCAGACTTTTAGGCAAATGGAAGGGGAGTCATTGTATGAAGCCTGGGAAAGGTATAAAGCACTAATGAGAAGATGCCCCCCTGACATGTTTAGTGATTGGGTTAAGCTCCAAAACTTCTATGAAGGCTTAAGCTTTGAAGCAAGGAAGGGACTAGATTACTCATCAGGAGGATCACTCAACATGATGAAAACTGCCGAGGAGGCCCAAGACCTCATTGAGATTGTGGCAAATAACCAATACTATTACTCATCAGAGAGGCAACACAATCCGCCCCCAAAGAAAGGTGTAATGGAGCTTGAAGGTGTTGATGCTATCTTGGCACAAAACAAGTTAATGCACCAACAAATCCAACAACAAATGGAGATGATAACAAAGAGAATGGATGGTTTGCAACTTGCGGCAGTAAACACAACAAATCAACCATTGCTTGAATGGAACCAAGGTGAAGGGACCAATGTTGAACAACCACAAGAACAAGTTCAATACATGCAGAATACTTCAAATTCTCATGATGAGTTTCATGGAGATACATACAACCCATCTTGGAAAAATCATCCCAATCTTAAGTGGGGTGAAAATCATTGGCAAAAGAATAGCAACCACAACCAAAACCGTCACATAAGCAACCAAAATCACCATGCCAACAACACTAACCAATATAGAAAACCACAAAACACATATCAACCACCCCATCATAACTCACAAACCCACCAAAATAACTTCTCTGCACCAACATCCAACACACAGAATTACCACACTAATCCACCCAACAATTTCCAACAACAATCACCCCCCATCATACCCCCAATTGACCATCATGAGACTAGAATTGCAAGTCTTGAAGCTACCTTGCAAGCACTTGCTCAAACCACTCAAGCCTTAGCTAAGGGACACAAGGAACATGAGGTCATCATGAAGAACATTGAGAGACAAGTGGGACAGCTAGCCAAACAAGCAGAGAGACCAACCAATGTTCTTCCAAGTGACACAATACCCAACCCAAGAGAAGAATGTAAGGCTCTGCAGTTAAGGAGTGGCAAGGTAGTTGGTGAAAGTTCAAATAAAGAAGCAACAAAACCCAAAGAGCAAGACACAGTGGAGAGGCAAGATGAAGAGAAGGCTTCAACATCTAACAAAAGCAAGGAGGTTGTCAAGCCACAAGGCAATCCACCAAGTCAAGGAGGCAACCGTGATGGCAAGGAGGGTATGAATTCACAAAAAGAAAACAAAAATGAAGGAGTGAAAGCTTATGTACCCAAGCTTCCATACCCAACTAGGATACACAAAGGAGCAAAAGACCAACAATTCCCAAGGTTCTTAGAGATCTTCAAGAAACTTGAAATCAACATCCCATTGGCAGAGGCTCTAGAACAAATGCCATTATATGCAAAGTTTCTTAAGGAATTGATCACCAAGAAGAGAAGTTGGCAAGAAAAAGAAACCGTGATTCTCAATCAAGAGTGTAGTGCCATCATTCAACAAGGGTTACCTCCAAAACTCAAAGACCCTGGCAGCTTTCTCATACCTTGCACGATTGGGAGCATGGCTGTTGACAAATCACTTTGTGACCTGGGAGCAAGCATTAACTTAATGCCACTTACCATGATGAAGAAAATGATGATTGAAGAGCTCAAACCCACAAGGATGTCACTTCAACTTGCTGACAGATCCATCAAAGTACCAAATGGAGTAGTTGAGAACCTCTTGGTGAAGGTGGGAAACTTCATATTCCCAGCTGATTTTGTGGTCCTAGACATGGATGAAGAGGGAAATAATTCAGTCATTCTTGGTAGACCCTTTTTGGCTACAGCTAGAACAATCATAGATGTGGAAAAGGGAGAGATGATTTTCAGGGTGCATGATGAGCAAATGACCATAAATGTCTTCAAAGCAATGCAACACCCTGTTGAGAAAGAAAGTTGCATGAGGGTTGATGTAGTAGATTCTTTGGTTGAAGAAGTGCTTGACACAAACCATCAAATGAAACAAGAGGAAGTCCATAACATCAAGGGACAAGAAGAAAACACGTTGGAAGCATCAAAGGAACCAAGTGAAGCCACCAAAGAAGAGGCACCACAACAAGAGTTGAAACCACTACCCCCTCATCTTAAATATGCATTTCTTGGTGAGAAAGATAGCTTCCCAGTGATCATCAACTCCACATTGAATGAAGAGGAAGATGAGAAACTCCTTGTGGTTTTGAGAGCTCACAAAGAGGCGTTGGGGTGGACCATTGATGACTTGAAAGGCATAAGCCCTGCTGTATGTATGCACAAGATACTCTTAGAGGAGGGTTCCAAACCGGTGGTACAACCTCAAAGAAGATTGAATCCCACAATGAAGGAGGTTGTTCAAAAGGAAGTTCTGAAGTTGTGCAAGGCTGGGATCATTTACCCTATATCTGACAGCCCATGGGTTAGTCCAGTGCAAGTAGTACCTAAGAAAGGAGGCATGACTGTCATTGTTAATGAGAAGAATGAGCTTATTCCAACACGAACAGTGATAGGATGGAGGATGTGCATCGACTATAGGAGGCTGAATGATGCCACACGGAAGGATCACTTCCCTCTACCTTTCATTGATCAGATGCTTGAAAGGTTGGCTGGCCATGCTTATTATTGTTTTCTTGATGGATATTCTGGGTATAACCAGATTGTGGTTGACCCCATGGATCAAGAGAAGACATCCTTCACTTGTCCCTTTGGAGTTTTTGCATATAGGAGAATGCCATTTGGACTTTGCAATGCCCCAGCTACCTTTCAAAGATGCATGCTATCAATCTTCTCAGACATGGTAGAAAAATTCATTGAGGTCTTTATGGATGATTTCTCTATTTTTGGTGATTCCTTCAATACTTGCTTGCACCATCTTACCTTAGTCTTGAAAAGATGCCAAGAAACAAACTTAGTCTTGAATTGGGAGAAATGCCATTTCATGGTACCCGAAGGCATTGTTCTTGGTCATAAAATTTCAAGAAAAGGTATAGAGGTTGACAAGGCAAAAGTAGAAATTATAGAAAAACTTCCTTTGCCAACTAGTGTGAAAGCTGTTAGGAGTTTCTTGGGGCATGCTGGATTTTATAGGAGATTCATCAAAGATTTTTCAAAAATAGCAAAGCCACTAAGCAATTTGCTGGTGGTAGACAATCCTTTTATCTTTGATGATGAATGTAAACATGCTTTTGAAACTCTAAAGGCTAAGCTCACCACAGCACCAATCATCACACCCCCAACTTGGGGACTACCCTTTGAACTCATGTGTGATGCAAGCAACCTTGCAATTGGTGTTGTGTTGGGGCAGAGGAAGGAAAAGAGGCTTCATGTTATCTACTATGCAAGTAAGGTATTGAATGAAACTCAAAGAAACTACACCACAACAGAGAAAGAGTTACTAGCCGTGGTGTATGCCTTTGATAAGTTTAGACAATATTTGATTGGATCTAAAGTCTTAGTGTATACTGACCATGCTGCCATTAAGTATCTTATGTCAAAACAGGATGCCAAACCAAGGCTAATTAGATGGGTGCTACTCCTACAAGAGTTTGACATTGAGATCAAAGATAGAAAGGGTAGTGAAAATCAAGTTGCTGATCACTTATCAAGGGTACCACAAGATGAATGCCAAGACAACTTTCCATCAATAAATGAAGAGTTTCCAGATGAACATCTCTTGCAGATTCAACATGTCCCTTGGTTTGCAGACATGGCCAACTACAAGGCAGGAAGAATCATTCCACAAGAGTACACAAGACAACAAGTTAAGAAGCTGTTGCATGAGGCTAGGTTCTTCTTTTGGGACGAACCATTCTTGTTCAAAAGATGCCCAGATGGAATGATAAGAAGATGTGTGCCAGAAGGTGAGATGAAGGACATACTATGGCATTGTCACAACTCTAGCTATGGTGGTCATTTTGGGGCTGAAAGAACTGCTGCAAAGGTCCTTCAAAGTGGTTTCTATTGGCCTTCAATCTTCAAGGATGCTAGGGAGTTTGTGAGCCAATGCAATGAATGCCAAAGAACAGGGGGTTTGTCAAAGAAAAATGAGATGCCCCAAAAGTTCATTTTGGAAGTGGAACTCTTTGATTTGTGGGGAATAGATTTCATGGGACCTTTTCCTCCATCCTACACGTTCAAATACATCCTGGTAGCAGTAGAGTATGTCTCCAAATGGGTAGAAGCAATAGCCACCACCACATGTGATACCAACGTGGTCTTGCAATTCCTCAAGAAGAACATCTTCACAAGATTTGGAGTACCCAAAGGGCTTATAAGTGATGGGGGAAGCCACTTTTGCAACAAGCAACTCAATTCCTTACTCCACAAGTATGGTGTTACACACAAAGTAGCTACCCCATATCACCCACAAACCAATGGACAAGCTGAACTTGCCAACAGAGAGCTAAAAAGGATCTTGGAGAAAACTGTGGGAACAACAAGAAAGGATTGGGTTAGGAAGCTGGATGATGCACTTTGGGCATATAGGACAGCCTTCAAGACACCCATAGGAAAATCTCCATTTCAATTGGTGTATGGAAAGGCATGCCACCTCCCTGTAGAGCTTGAACATAAGGCTTTCTGGGCCACCAAACTTCTAAATCTAGATGCTCAAGCAGCAGGAGAGAAGAGGTTGCTACAACTCAATGAGCTTGAGGAGTTCAGATTGGAAGCATATGACAATGCCAAAATATACAAGGAGAGAGCAAAGAGATGGCATGATAAGAGGATCTCTCAAAGAACATTTGAACCAGGCCAAAAGGTGTTATTATTCAATTCAAGATTGAAGATCTTCCCTGGGAAGCTGAGGTCTAGATGGACTGGTCCATACACCATCACCAAAGTATCACCTCATGGCTATGTTGAATTGCTTGATGAAGCCTCAAAACAAACATTCACAGTCAATGGACATAGGGTGAAGCATTACTTTGGTGACCCTTGGAGCAAGGAAGAGAGTGTGCAACTCTTAACATGAGCAAAGAAGCTACAATGTCGAGCTAAGGACAATAAACAAAGCGCTTCATGGGAGGCAACCCATGCACAGGGAGTCTTTTAATTTCATGTTTTAGTAACCAATAATGATCAAGTAGACTAGTACATGGTGTATGCAAGGCACTAAGTTTGGTGTGGCCAATCTTGAAGTAATGGCAAATGTGTGTTCTATAACACTTAGCCACAAACTAAGTTTGGTGTCCATACATACACGAAAATGCTAAGCTATGAAAGTTTTGTCATCTACTTTAGTTATAAAATAAAATAAAATAAAAAAAAAACGTGAAAAAAGCATATAATGTAGGTAAAATACTAAGTTTGATGTGGCTACCTTTGAAATTAATTCCATAGAACACTTAGTCACAAACTAAGTTTGGTGTCTTTACTTACATTATTAATGCTAGAAAAATTAGATTAGGGAATCAATTCATAATTTTTTAATTTTAGCTTAGTTAATTTTGCATAGGAATATCATCATAAGCTTTTAGCTATTAATATCACTTTAAGAATCTCAAGCCTTTGGCATTTTGTTGCAGGAAAGAAAGAAAGAAGTGATGGGGAATCTTGGAAGCATATAATGAAAGAAGGAAAGAAATGATGGGGAATCTTGAAGAAAGATCACGGATAGATAAGGAAGGGTAGTCACATGAATTTTGAACTTTGTGCATGGGGAAAAAGAAATCAACATGCATTGTGCACAAGGAAGCATGCCATGACCGAGCCTTAAATACCTTCCCACCAACTTTCACTTTAAATACTTCAACCATATTCATTCATCATTCATTCTTCTACCCACCAACTTTCACTTCACTAACCGAACTCACACTCAACCTCCAACCTATTCCATGCTTCACAAATTCTAGCCTTGAACCTCACCTCTACCCAACAAAACTCTTGGAGCATCACATCTCTCACATAACCGAAACACTCAATCTCCTTCACCATCATTTTCTAAGTCACCGTGCTTACCTCATATCTCTCCTTCACAATCATTTTCCTTGTGCTTGAGGACAAGCATTCAACTAAGTTTGGTGTTAGGGAGATTCAACCTTGCAAGTGAATCTCAATGGCCTCATCATCAAGGGAGAGGAGAGAAGATGAATTTGATGAAAGAAGATTCAAATCCAAACACAATGAGCGAATTTTTAGTTGGATGTCAAGCAAAGATGTTGTTCCAGAGCTACCATTCAAGCTTAAAAAAGATGAATACCCTGAGATACAAAAAATAATCAGAAAAAGGGGATGGGAGCTTCTCTGTGACCAACCTCAAGAAATAAGCATGCTTCTCATCCATGAGTTCTTCACTAATGTGATAAGAGAATATGATGATGAAGAACCATACATGAGCTATGTAAGAGGTGTGGATGTTGATTTTAGCCCGGACACCATCAATAGGGTGCTAAGGGTCAAGCACAAACAGTTCAAACGACCTAGCTATGAAGAAAGGGTTGAAAATGACCCAAGATATGTGGATGTGGTGAGTGACTTGTGCAGAGTAGGCACTGATTGGGTATTGGATTCACATGGCCGACCACTCAAACTTCGGAGAGGTGATCTCATACCTCAAGCAAAAGGATGGCATGACATAGTGAGGAGGTCATTGATCTCTACTTCAAATAACTCTGAGGTAACGGTGAATAGAGCTATAATGATCCATTGCATAATGAAAGGAGGGGAAATCAATGTTGGAGACATTATAGCCAAGAACATCATTGAAATAGCTCAAAAGGTCAAACAGGACAGCTGGCTAGGATATCCTAGTACTATTCTGCGCCTATGTGAAGAAGCTGGAGTGCCTCTGAGAGAATTTGAAGAAACTGATTTGGTCTCCATTGGAAAGCCTCTCACCAAAGAAAGGTTGGAGTTCATCACCACAACCCAATTGGAAAGGCAACCTTTAGCAAGAAGGAAGAAAAGGAAGGAAGTAAGACAAGAGGAGGAGCCTCAAGAAATGGATGAATCTCACACCTTGAACATGAACCAACTCCAAGCCGCCTTGGAAGGGATTTCTGGGCAATATTCACAAATTCAAAGAAGCCAAGAGGAACAAGCACAACAACAAAGGGACCTTTGGCAATTGATGGATCAACAAAGAGGGGTTCAAGTTCAATGGATGAATCAACAAAATGAGTACCAAACACACATGATGGAGTTGCAACAAGAACAATATGCCAAGATGCAAGAAGCCATCAACAATTCAGCTATGGAACATGAAAAAGCCATAGAGAAAGTGATACAAGAACAAGCTCAATTAAGGATAGAGCAAGCTCAGCAAAGAGAACTTCTCCATAGGTTGGATGCTAGACATGAAACACTCTACAGAGATTTCAATGAAAACAGAATGTTCAAGGAAGCCAGGCACAAGGACAGACTTGACTATGACATATGCACCCAAGAAAAGCTTAGTTACCTCTGTTCCACACCCCCATTGATCAACCCACAAATCAAATGTTTTAATGAGGCTCGGAAGATATTTGAACAGCAAGAACTAGCAAGGGTGAGATTCAACCAACAGAGGCTACAGGAGACAATGATAAGCTCAGGAATTTGGCAAAAAGAAGATCCAAAAGGGAATGCAACGACACAACAACAAGGAGAAAGGAGGAGCAAAAAGAAAGAAGATCCAAAAGGAGATGCAGCAACACAACAACAAGGAGAAAGGAGAAGCAAAAAGAAAGAAGATCCAAAAGGCAAAGGAAAACAAGGAGAATCAAGCAAAGGAAAAGGGACATGAAGACTAAAGGTGGTGAAGTTCCTATGTTTTCTTTATGTTTCATTAAATAAAGAAGATGTATGTCTGAAATATGGTATACCTTCTAGGATGCATTTTCTTTTTGAAGCATTGTCTTTTATGTTGCCCACTCCATGCATCACCACTCACAGATTTGGAATGGTTGCTTGTCTTTAATACTTTTACTTGTCATTGGAATAAAAGATGTAGTTTGAGTAAGAACAGAGAGAAATCTAGTTTAAAAAGGATCATGTTATCCCATAGGAAAAGTGCTAGTATATTTATTGTGAAAGAATCAAGGTTCAATGAACTCAAAAGAATGCTTGCTATACAAGACTAGTTTGGTTAAGGATCACAAAGACTTTAACAG
The DNA here is from genome assembly GCF_003086295.3 of Arachis hypogaea. Lineage (NCBI taxonomy): Eukaryota > Viridiplantae > Streptophyta > Magnoliopsida > Fabales > Fabaceae > Arachis > Arachis hypogaea. Next base: position 54,499,794 of record NC_092036.1, read on the forward strand.
TAAAAGCACAAATAACCTTGACAATAAAGAAAATAGAGTACAAAGAATGAAAGGCTAGGCATCAATGACAAAATTTGGATATGTGTCTGTGGTGATTGATGTTAAGAGATATACTTGGGCTAGTAAATCCGAGGGGTGCTTCATCACCCGGTAACTTGAGTTAACTAACTCGGGATTATCGATTGAAAACCCACAATCAAGAGTAGCTCTATAACAGAACATTTAGCAACCCAAAGAGGTGCTGGACACCACTATCCAAACAAAAATTTCAATGTTATATGCCTGTGACTGAATGTGTTAAGGAAAGAGGCTTGAGTGAATAAATCTTTAAGAGTGTCTCAACACTTAACAACTTGAACCAACTGGTTTGGGATTGTTGATTGAAAGCTTATGCTAAAGAGCCGCCTTAAGACAAGATTTCGAGCTTAATTGAAAAAAAAAAAGAAGAAAAAAAGAAATAAGCAAAAAAAAAATTGGTTCAAGGATCATGTGCTAAGGTATGAAAGAAGTCTAGTGAAGTTAACCAATTTAGTAGTGAAGCAAGCATTTTAATTGAAAAAGTTGAATAATTGTGTTCAATTACAATAAATTAATGACCACACAAGTGGAGATGACATGCTCAATGAGAAATTACTCTCTGGAAGAACATTCAAGCCTTACATCTTAAATTCTTGTGACAAAGTCCTTTATATTTTGCTTGAGGACAAGCAACACTTTAAGTTTGGTGTTGTGATGCAAATGCATATTTGCATTATTAGTTAGTTAGTTTAGTTAGTTTTAGCTTAATTTCACTCATTTTCTCTAAATAAACAAGTCCTTTTATGAGTTTTGTTTCCATGCATGATGATATCAAGGAACATGTTAATTCTAGCCAAATTCATGCAAATGTTTTAAGGAATGCATATATGAATGAGTATGAATGAATCTCATGGAATTGGTGCATGAATTGGTAAGACTTTGAAGCTATTTCCTTTGTTGATGATAGGTGATGAAACAAGGAAGCATGGAAGCAAGAAGGATGCAAGCTGGGCAAGAAGTTGGCGTTGCCAACTTGGAATCCACGTTGCCAACTTGGGATTGGAGTTGCCAACTCCACAACACAAGGCAAGCTTGGCCCTGGAGGCAACCAAGGCAAGAAGTTGGCGTTGCCAACTTAGGATTGGCGTTGCCAACTCCACAACACAAGGCAAGCTTGGCCCTGGAGGCAACCAAGGCAAGAAGTTGGCGTTGCCAACTTAGGATTGGCGTTGCCAACGCCACACACAATCACACCAAGCAAGATTGGCAACCCTGGAGGCAACCAAGGCAAGAAGTTGGCGTTGCCAACTTAGGATTGGCGTTGCCAACGCCACACACACTCACACCAAGCAAGCTTGGCAACCCTGGAGGCAACCAAGGCAAGAAGTTGGCGTTGCCAACTTGGGATCGGCGTTGCCAACGCCACACACAAGCCACAAGCAAGCAAACTTGGCCCTGGAAGCAAGGTTGGCGTTGCCAACTCTAGAACCAAGTTGCCAACGCCACACACAAGCCACAAGCAAGCAAACTTGGCCCTGGAAGCAAGGTTGGCGTTGCCAACTCTAGAACCAAGTTGCCAATGCCACACACAAGCCATGAGCAAGCAAACTTGGCCCTGGAAGCAAGGTTGGCGTTGCCAACTCTAGAACCAAGTTGCCAACGCCACATACAAGACACAAGCAAGGAACTTGGCCCTGGAGGAAGCAAAGTTGGCGTTGCCAACTTGAAGCTGGCGTTGCCAACGCCCACACAAGGAACTTGGCCCTGGATTTGGAGCCTCGAGCACGTTGCCAGCCTAGAGATGAGGGGCGTTTTTGAGGACAACGCAGGCTAACAACGCCAAACAATCAAGCTTGGCCCTGGAAGAAAAGGAGCTGGCGTTGCCAACTCAAGATGGGCGTTGCCAACGCCACACAACCAAGCAACAAATGAAGCCATGGAAGAAAAGGAGCTGGCGTTGCCAACTCAAAAATGGCGTTGCCAACGCCACACAAGAAAGTTTGGCCAGGCACCAAATTTTGGTGCCAACCAGGCTGCCAAACGCCCATTGGCGCACCAACCAGGCTGCCAAACGCCCATTGGCGCACCAACCAGGCTGCCAAACGCCCATTGGCGCACCACTCACGTTGCCAACGCTGGATGGGCGTTGCCAACGCCAAAACAAGGCAGCCTGAACATGTCCACTTCAATGGAAGATATCTTGAGCTACAGAGATCCAAATTGAGTACTTCCAGTTGCGTTGGAAAGCTAACATTCAGAGCTTTCCAACCATATATAATAGTCCATGGTGGAGCACAAGATTGGAGCCAAACCAGAGTCATCTTTAGGCCCTAAAAACAAGAACATGAAGTGAAATTCAAGAAAGCTAGAGATTGGCCTAGGGGTGTGGGTCGAGCACGTTGCCAACGTGCCACAAGGGGGGCGTGTTTTGCAACAACGCCAGCCCCAAGTCCTTGCCTTGGGAGAGTGATGCTCGAGCACCTTGCCAACTTGGGGTTGAGGGTGCGTTATTCACAACAACTTGGCAACAACTTGGCAGCTTGACCTTACCTTCTTTGAGGAACCATAACTTGAGCTAGGAAAGTCCAATTGAGGTGATTCCAGTGGCATTAGAAAATAGACATCAAGAGCTTTCCAATGATGTATGATAGTCCATATTGAAGCTGAAGGTTGACACTCAAATTCTGGGCTACATTTAGCATGAAAGTAAGGCCAAGAAGAGGAAAAGCAAGTTGTTGGCAACAACTTGGGCTAGCAACGCCCAAGTCTCATACTTCATGCCCAGGAAATTGTCCTGCACGTTGCCAACGTGCATTTGGCCTGGAGTTAGTGTCAATAACGCCCTCAATGGGCCAGAATTGGTGCCAACTTGCTCCACTTCCCCTATTCCTCACAAAGGCCAGAAACTTCATCAATTGAGCCAAGAATTCAACAAAGAGGAAGCCCATCTTGCTAACCCACTTGAGGATCTTTAGGACTAGTATAAATAGAGATTGAGTTTGTACTTTTTGGGGGGACTTTTGGACTTTTACACTTTTACTTTACTTTTTACACTTAGTCATTTTTACTCTTTTTAGCACTTGTATTTGGAAACACTTTTGGGACTTCCGGGGGAGGATCCGGAGAGCTACTCTTGGTTCATCTTGGAACTTCTCTTCTTCATTTTTCTTAATCTTCAAGCATTTACTTATTCTTCTTCATCTTTCTTTGAAATTTAGTTTAACTTTGATTGATGGCAATTGTTGTTGAAATTGGAGCTATGATTCACTAAACCCCTTTCCTTAGGGGGAGGAGCTCTGTTGGTTGGAATGAATTGGTGAACCCATCTTCTCTTTCTCAATTTTAGTGGTTGATCTAAAGAGGGAACTCTTGTTCTTCAAAGATTCAACCACCATCGAGAGAGGGGTTAATCTATATGAATTATGTGGTGAATTTGATGAATGAGCCACATAATTCAGTTTAGAGTTCATCCTCTCATGATTTCCTCAATCAACATACCTTGGTTAGTATGTGAGATGTAACTCTCCTTGGTTGAGATTTTGGAAATTGTGTGGCTGGATTAAAATTGATCTTCATCTCTTCTCATGAACAATTAGATCACGAGAGTGGCAATTGGCTATGTTGAGAGAGATTGAATCACCAAGAGATTGGGATTCAATCACCCATTTGCCATGGATCTATACCCATGATTGAGAAGGATTTGACTAACATCAATTCATGAAAACTAACATCTCTAATCCCTAATGATCCTCTCTATCATTAACTCTCATTTCTCTTGCTCTAGCTATTTGATTACCCAATTCCCAATCCCTTTCTACACTCTGTCTATTTACTACTCTTGTTATTTACATTCTGTTCATCTACTTCTGCCATTTACGTTTATGCTCTTTAAATTTCTGCACCCTTTAATTTCTTGCCATTTACCTTTGATGTTATTTAAGTTTCTTGCAATTTAAGTTTCTGTCATTCACTTGCACTTCATTTCTTTATTCTAGTTCTTTACATTCTTTGCCATTTAAATTCTTGCAATTATGTTTAAAAAATCAAAATGCTCATGAAATCAAAACTATGTTTGCTTGACTAAATCTACCATTTAACTAAAGTTGCTTAATCTACCAATCCTCGTGGGATCGACCTCACTCTTAGTGAGTCTTACTACTTGATACGACCCGGTATACTTGCCGGTTGTACGTGAAATCCTAAATTTTACGTATCAACTATTCGCACCCATCAACATCAAAAGTGCAATACCACAATCAATCCCCTTTCAACTTTTCCAACTACATTACCAAATCATCAACATCAATATCACATATATCAACACAAATCACTTCTCAACTTCACATAATCATTCATCCTCATCATATCATTATCAATCATCATGAACAAACTCAAAAATCATCAATTCATCATAAATTATCACATATCATCATTCAACAACTCAACAACCATTTTAATTCAAACATATCCTATGGGTCACTAGCCTAAGTGTCCATGAATATTATATACTACATAGAGGAAACCGAAATCATACCTTGGCCGATTCCCAATATGTCTTTAACCTAAAATGAGCACAAGCAAGCTCTCAACCATAATCCAAGCTTTCAATCCCACTTCAACAAGCACCAACAAGTTCCAATAGCTCCCAAACTCACAATAATCAAGCTATATATGCATAAACCATAACAAATCAACCTAGGGCTCAATATAAACAAAATCTCACAAGGGTTCAATGCCTCTTACCTTGTCCAATAGTTTTGGAAGCCAAAATCTAATGCTAAGCAAGGATTAGAGAGAACCTAAACACCCAAAAATCACAAAATCTCACTTAATCAAAATCCTAAAACTCGAAATTTTGAAGAGATGAACTGAGAAGGATTCGAGCTTTCCTTACCAATTTCTTATATGGGTCTTGTAGAGCTCTTCACAAGGAACGCGTAGCCGCAAACGGTGCGGCGATCGGAGCTCTATAGCTCAAGATATGAGCTTGTGAAGTTCTATGTGAATAGTATTTCTCTCTTCTTCTCTCCCTCGTTTCCTTTCAGCATGAATGGGTGTGTTTGAGTGTGTTATGGCTGTTTAGATTCATTAATGAACCTTTATATATGTTGGACTTGGGCCTAACTTGGACCCGATCCAATCCGTTAGCCTTTTTAGCTCGTTTGTCCCAACTTTGGGCCAAACCTTTAAAATTAACACCCGGATTTCCATTTCTAATATTTTTCCAAGGTTTTTTACTGTTTTTACTTTTTTCTCGCATAGTACTGGGCAGACTTGAACTGGTTCAACTTCCGGTTTGTGATTTTTTGTGGTTTTTCGCAGAAAACACATTTTCTGACTCAGAAAAACCTACTGAGTCCAAAAATCATATTTAAATTCTCAAATTCTCACTCTAAATTTTCAGAATCTAATTCAGGCAATATTAATTACTTAATTAAATGAGTAATTAAGCTCGGTTCTTACAGTAATAATCCCTCTCTTTGATTCCATTAGACAAGTTCCAAAATATGCAAAATTTCTAAAGGATTTATGCATTCACAAAGATAGGAACTATTCCTGAAAAATATGGCGATCCTGGCCCATGCTTAGTATTTTGTACGATTGGTGGTATGCGATTTATGGACTGTATGTGTGACTTAGGGGCTTGCGTGATCATGATGCCGCTCCCAGTCTATGATAGATTGAATCTTTCTCTGTTGAAGCGGTCAGCTACTTGGTTTGTGTTAGTCGACAAGAGCATAATTTTTATTGTGGGTATTACTGAGGATGTTTTGGTAAGCATCAAGGGTTTGATCTTTTCAGTAGACTTCTATATCCTTGAAATGCCGCCGAATAATTCAGGGAGGCCATCTTCCATCTTGTTAGGGAGGCCGTTCTTAAAAACCTCGAGATTTAAGTTCGATGCATTTTCTGGTACCTACTCCTTCGAAATTGATAGAAAGGTGGTGAGGTTCAATCTAGAAGAAGCCATGAGACACCCATCGAAAGAGTATTCTATTCTTCGGTGTGATATCATTAATGAGGTTGTAGTCAAGGTCCAACATGAAACTTTTGAAAGAGATGACCTTGGGCAAATATTTAAGTATGGGAAAATATGATGAAGATGCCCAACCACCTCCATTGTATCAAGAGGACATATTACCATATCAAGATTTAAATGAGGAGTTCAAACCTTTTTCTCCTCACTTGAAATATGCATTCCTTGAAGAAGACAATAAACTCCCGGTGATTATTACAAGGGAGATTTTTCCCAAGAGAAAGAAAAGTTATTTGAGGTGTTAAGGATGTACCAGAAAGCGATAGGGTAAAGCTTGAATGACATTGTGGGAATAAGCCCACAGACATGCTTACATTGCATTTTCTTGGAAGATGGCGCCTGGTGCACGAAATTGTGATCATCAATGGTGCCATCAACATGGTACACTCAATTGCAATCTCAACTCTTTATCACAACTTCGCACAACTAACCAACAAGTGCACTGGGTCGTCCAAATAATAAACCTTACGCGAGTAAGGGTCGATCCCACGGAGATTGTTGGTATGAAGCAAGCTATGGTCATCTTGTAAATCTCAGTCAGGCAGATTTAAATGGTTATGAATGATTTATGAATAAAGCATAAAATAACGATAGAGATACTTATGTAATTCATTGGTGAGAATTTCAGATAAGCGTATGGAGATGCTTTGTCCCTTCCATCTCTGCTTTCCTACTGTCTTCATCCTATCCTTCTTACTCCTTTCCATGGCAAGCTGTATGTAGGGTTTCACTGTTGTCAATGGCTACCTCCCATCCTCTCAGTGAAAATGTTCAACACGCTCTGTCACAGCACGGCTATTTAGCTGTCGGTTCTCGATCATGTCGGAATAGAATCCAGTGATTCTTTTGCGTCTGTCACTAACGCCCCACAATCGCGAGTTTGAAGCTCGTCACAGTCATTCAATCCTTGAATCCTACTCAGAATACCACAGACAAGGTTTAGACCTTCCGGATTCTCTTGAATGCCGCCATCAATTCTAGCTTATACCACGAAGATTCCGATTAAGAAATCAAAGAGATAAACATTCAAGCCTTGTTTGCTTGTAGAACGAAAGTGGTTGTCAGGCACGCGTTCATAAGTGAAAATGATGATGAGCGTCACATAATCATCACATTCATCATGTTCTTGGGTGCGAATGAATGTCTTAGAACAAGAATAAGCTGAATTGAATAGAAGAACAATAGTAATTGCATTAATACTCGAGGTACAGCAGAGCTCCACACCTTAATCTATGGTGTGTAGAAACTCCACCGTTGAAAATACATAAGAACAAGGTCTAGGCATGGCCGAATGGCCCGCCTCCCAAAGAGGGTTCAATCATAAAAACATGATCAAAAGATTCAAGTGATCTCAAGATGAAAAATACAATAGCAAAAGGTCCTATTTGTAGAGAACTAGTAGCTAGGGTTTACAAAGATGAGTAAATTACATAAAAATCCACTTCCGGGCCCACTTGGTGTGTGCTTGGGCTGAGCATTGAAGCATTTTCATGCAGAGACTCTTTTTGGAGTTAAACGCTAGCTCTTGTGCCAGTTTGGGCGTTTAACTCCCATTCTTGTGCCAGTTCTGGCGTTTTACGCCAGAATTCTTGAGCTGACTTGGAACGCCTGTTTGGGCCATCAAATCTCAGGCAAAGTATGAACTATTATATATTTCTGGAAAGCCCAGGATGTCTACTTTCCAATGCAGTTGAGAGCGCGCCAATTAGGCTTCTGTAGCTCCAGAAAATCCACTTTGAGTGCAGGGAGGTCAGAATCCAACAGCATCTGCTGTTCTTTTCAGCCTCTGAATCAGATTTTTGCTCAGGTCCCTCAATTTCAGCCAGAAAATACCTGAAATCACTGAAAAACACACAAACTCATAGTAAAGTCTAGAAAAGTGAATTTTAACTAAAAACTAAAAAAAATATAATAAAACTAACTAAAACATACTGAAAACATACTAAAAATTATGCCAAAAAGCGTATAAATTATCCGCTCATCACAACACCAAACTTAAATTGTTGCTTGTCCCCAAGCAACTGAAAATTGAATAAGATAAAGAGAAGAGAATATGCAATGAATTCCAAAAACATCTATGAAGATCAGTATTAATTAGATGAGCGGGGCTTTTAGCTTTTTGCCTCTGAATAGTTTTGGCATCTCACTTTATCCTTTGAAATTCAGAATGATGAGCTTCTATAGGAACTCAGAATCCAGATAGTGTTATTGATTCTCCTAGTTAAGTATGATGATTCTTGAACATAGCTACTTTATGAGTCTTGGCCGTGGCCCAAAGCACTCTGTCTTCCAGTATTACCACCGGATACATACATGCCACAGACACATAACTGGGTGAACCTTTTCAGATTGTGACTCAGCTTTGCTAGAGTCCCCAATTAGAGGTGTCCAGGGTTCTTAAGCACACTCTTTTTGCCTTGGATCAAAACTTTATTTTTTATTTTTTTCTTTTTCTTTTCCCCTTTTTTCGTTTTTTTTAATTCAATGCTTTTTCTTGCTTCAATAATCATTTTTATGGTTTTTCAGATCATCAGTAACATGTCTCCTTTTTCATCATTCTTTCAAGAAGCCAAAATTCATGAACAACAAATTCAAAAGACATATGCACTGTTCAAGCATACATTCAGAAGTCAAAGTGTTGCCACCACATCAAAATAATTAATCTGTTATAAAATTCAAAATTCATGCAATTCTTCTCTTTTCCAATTAAGAACATTTTTCATTTAAGAAAGGTGATGGATTCATAGGACACTCATAACTTTAAGGCATAGACACTAAGACACTAATGATCATAAGACACAAACATAGATACACATAAGCATAAAAATTCGAAAAACAGGAAAATAAAGAACAAGGAAGTTAAAGAACGGGTCCACCTTAGGGATGGCGGCTTGTTCTTCCTCTTGAAGATCTTATGGAGTGCTTGAGCTCCTCAATGTCTCTTTATTGCCTTTGTTGCTCCTCTCTCATGATTCTTTGATCTTTTCTAATTTCATGGAGGATAATGGAATGTTCTTGGTGCTCCACCCTTAGTTGTCCCATGTTGGAACTCAATTCTCCTAGGGAGGTGTTGATTTGCTCCCAATAGTTTTGTGGAGGAAAGTGCATCCCTTGAGGCATCTCAGGGATTTCATGGTGAGTGGGATCTCTTGTTTGCTCCATCCTCTTCTTAGTGATGGGCTTGTCTTCATCAATGAGGATGTCTCCCTCTATGTCAATTCCAACTGAATAACAGAGGTGACAAATGAGATGAGTAAAGGCTAACCTTGCCAAGGTAGAGGACTTGTCCACCACCTTATAAAGTTCTTGGGCTATAACCTCATGAACTTCTACTTCTTCTCCAATCATGATACTATGAATCATGATAGCCCGGTCTATAGTAACTTCGGACCGGTTGCTAGTGGGAATGATTGAGCGTTGGATAAACTCCAACCATCCTCTAGCCACGGGCTTGAGGTCATGCCTTCTCAGTTGAACCGGCTTCCCTCTTGAATCTCTCTTCCATTGAGCGCCCTCTTCACAAATGTTTATGAGGACTTGGTCCAACCTTTGATCAAAGTTGACCCTTCTAGTGTAAGGGTGTTCATCTCCTTGCATCATGGGCAAGTTGAATGCCAACCTTACATTTTCCGGACTAAAATTTAAGCATTTCCCCCGAACCATCGTAAGCCAATTCTTTGGGTTCGGGTTCACACTTTGATCATGGTTCTTGGTGATCCATGCATTGGCATAGAACTCTTGAACCATTAAGATTCTGACTTGTTGAATGGGGTTGGTAAGAACTTCCCAACCTCTTCTTTGGATCTCATGTCGGATCTCCGGATATTCACTCTTTTTGAGTTTGAAAGGGACCTCGGGGATTACCTTCTTCATGGCCACTACTTCATAGAAGTGGTCTTGATGCACCCATGAGATGAATCTCTCCATCTTCCATGACTCGGAGCTGGAAGCTTTTGCCTTCCCTTTCCTCTTTCTAGTGGTTTCTCCGGCCTTAGATGCCATAAATGGTTATGAAAAAACAAAAAGCAATGCTTTGACCACACCAAACTTAGAAGGTTTGCTCGTCCTCGAGCAAAAGAAGAAAGAAGAGAGTAGAAGAAGAAGAAATAGAGGAGATGAAGGTGGCTTTGTGGTTCAGCCAAGGGAGAGAAGTAGTGTTTTGGTTGTGTGAAAATGAAGGAGTGAAGATGGGTTTATATAGGGGTGGAGAGAGGGGTAGGGTTCGGTCATGTGAGGGTGGGTTTGGGAGGTAAAGTGGTTTGAATTTGAATGGTGAGGTAGATGGATGTGAATGGTGAAGAAAATAGTGGGATTTGATAGGTGAGGGGTTTTTGTGGAAGAGGTATTGAGGTGATTGGTGAGTGGGTGAAGAAGAGAGAGAGTGGTGGGGTAGGTGGGGATCCTGTGGGGTCCACAGATCTTGAGGTGTCAAGGAAAATTCATCCCTGCACTAAGTGGCGAGCAAAAATGCTCTTTATGCCAATTTTGGCGTTAAACACCAGGCTGGTGCCCATTTCTGGCGTTTAACGCCAACTTCTTGCCTTTTCCTGGCGTTTAACGCCAGTCTGGTGCCCCTTTCTGGCGTTAAACGCCCAGAATGGTGCCAGACTGGGCGTTAAACGCCCATTTGCTGCCCTTACTGGCGTTTAAACGCCAACAAGTTTTCCTCCAGGGTGTGCTGTTTTTCTTTCTGTTTTTCATTCTGTTTTTGCTTTTTCGATTGATTTTGTGACTTCCCATGATCATCAACTTTTAGAAAACATAAAATAACAAAGGAAAATAGATAAATATAACATTGGGTTGCCTCCCAACAAGCGCTTCTTTAATGTCAGTAGCTTGACAGTGGGCTCTCATAGAGCCTCACAGATACTCAGAGCAATGTTGGAACCTCCCAACACCAAACTTAGAGTTTGAATGTGGGGGTTCAACACCAAACTTAGAAGTTGGTTGTGGCCTCCCAACACCAAACTTAGAGTTTGACTATAGGGGTTCTGTTTGACTCTGTTTTGAGAGAAGCTCTTCATGCTTCCTCTCCATAGTTACAGAGGGATATCCTTGAGCCTTAAACACAAAGGATTCTTCATTCACTTGAATGATCAATTCTCCTCTGTCAACATCAATCACAGCCTTTGCTGTGGCTAGGAAGGGTCTGCCAAGGATGATGGATTCATCTATGCACTTCCCAGTCTCTTGGACTATGAAATCAGCAAGGATGTAATGGTTTTTAACTTTTACCAGAACATCCTCTACAAGTCCATAAGCTTGTTTTCTTGAATTGTCTGCCATCTCTAGTGAGATTCTTGCAGCTTGTATCTCAAAGATCCCTTGCTTCTCCATTACAGAGAGAGGCATGAGGTTTATGCTTGACCCTAGGTCACACAGAGCCTTCTTGAAGGTCATGGTGCCTACTGTACAAGGTATTGAGAACTTCCCAGGGTCCTGTCTCTTTTGAGGTAATCTCTGCCTAGTCAAGGCATCTAGTTCTTTGGTGAGCAAAGGGGGTTCATCCTCCCAAGCCTCATTACCAAATAACTTGTCATTTAGTTTCATGATTGCTCCAAGGTACTTAGCAACTTGCTCTTCAGTGATATTTTTATCCTCTTCAGAGGAAGAATACTCATCAGAGCTCATGAATGGCAGAAGTAAATCCAATGGAATCTCTATGGTCTCAGTGTGAGCCTCAGATTCCCATGGTTCCTCATTAGGGAACTCATTGGTGGCCAGTGGACGTCCATTGAGGTCTTCCTCAGTGGCGCTCACTGCCTCTTCCTCCTCTCCAAATTTGGACATGTAGGTCATGTTAATGGCCTTGCACTCTCCTTTTGGATTCTCTTCTATATTGCTTGGAAGAGTACTAGGAGGGAGTTCAGTAACTTTCTTGCTCAGCTGACCCACTTGTGCCTCCAAGTTTCTAATGGAGGACCTTGTTTCAGTTATGAAACTTTGAGTGGTTTTGATTAGATCAGAGACTATAGTTGCTAAGTCAGAGGAGTTCTGCTTAGAATTCTCTGTCTGTTGCTAAGAAGATAATGGAAAAGGCTTGCCATTGCTAAACCTGTTTCTTCCACCATTATTGTTGTTGAAACCTTGTTGAGGTCTCTGTTGATCCTTCCATGAGAGATTTGGATGATTTCTCCATGAAGGATTATAGGTGTTTCCATAGGGTTCTCCCATGTAATTCACCTCTTTCATTGAAGGGTTCTCAGGATCATAAGCTTCTTCTTTAGATGAAGCATCCTTAGTACTGCCTGGTGCAGCTTGCATTCCAGACAGACTTTGAGAAATCATATTGACTTGCTGAGTCAATATTTTGTTCTGAGCCAGTATGGCATTCAGAGTATCAATCTCAAGAACTCCTTTCTTCTGATTCGTCCCATTGTTCACAGGATTCCTTTCAGAAGTGTACATGAATTGGTTATTTGCAACCATTTCAATGAGTTCTTGAGCTTCTGCAGGTATCTTCTTCAGATGAAGAGATCCTCCAGCAGAGCTATCCAATGACATCTTGGACAGTTCAGATAGACCATCATAGAAGATACCTATGATGCTCCATTCAGAAAGCATGTCAGAAGGACACTTTCTGATCAATTATTTGTATCTTTCCCAAGCTTCATAGAGGGATTCACCTTCCTTCTGTCTGAAGGTTTGGACTTCCACTCTAAGCTTACTCAATTTTTGAGGTGGAAAGAACTTTGCCAAGAAGGCATTGACTAGCTTTTCCCAAGAGTTCAGGCTTTCTTTAGGTTGTGAATCCTAGCTCTGTCTCTTACAGCAAAAGGGAATAGCATAAGTCTGTAGACCTCAGGGTCAACCCCATTAGTCTTGACAGTGTCACAGATTTGCAAGAATTCAGCTAAAAACTGATGAGGATCTTCCAATGGAAGTCCATGGAACTTGCAATTCTGTTGCATTAGAGAAACTAATTGAGGCTTAAGCTCAAAGTTGTTTGCTCCAATGGCAGGGATAGAGATGCTTCTCCCATAGAAGTTGGGAGTATGTGCCGTAAAGTCACCCAGCACCTTCCTTGCATTATTGGCATTGTTGTTGTTTTCGGCTACCATGTCTTCTTCTTTGAAGATTTCTGTTTGGTCCTCTACAGAGAATTGTGCTTTAGCTTCTCTTAGCTTTCACTTCAAGGTCCTTTCAGGTTCAGGGTCAGCCTCAATAAGAATGCTTTTGTCTTTGCTCCTGCTCATATGAAAGAGAAGAAAATAAGAAAATATGGAATTCTCTATGTCACAGTATAGAGATTCCTTGAGGTGTCAGAGGAAAAGAAAAGTAGAAGGAAGAGGTGGAAGAATTCGAACTTAGAAAGATAGAGTTCGAATTGTACATGTTAGTCCGTAAATAGAAGGATGTGAGAAGAGGGGAAGAAATTTTCGAAAATAAAATAAAAAAGATTTTAAAAACATTTTGAAAAATTGAAGAAAGATTTTCGAAATTAAAGTTGAAAAAAAAGAAATAAAATGATTTTTGAAAAAGATTTTAAAATTAGAAATCAAAAAGATTTGATTTGAAAACTATTTTGAAAAAGATGTGATTAAGAAGATATGATTGAAAAGATATAGTTTTAAAAAGATATGATTGAGAAGATATGATTTGGAAAAACAATTTAAAAAGATTTGATTTTTAAAATCAATGACTTGGCTAACAAGAAAAGATATGATTCAAACATTAAACATTTCTCAACAGAAAAGGCAACATACTTGAAATGTTGAATCAAATCATTAATTGTTAGCAAGTATTTTTGAAAATGGAAAGAAATTGATTTTGAAAATATATGATTGAAAAGATATGTTTTGAAAAAGATTTGATTTTGAAAAATTATGAAAACTTGAAAAAAAAAATTTGAATTAAAAACAAAATCTTCTCTCTTGTGCCATCCTGGCGTTAAACGCCCAGAATGGTATCCATCTGTCGTTTAACGCCCAAAATGCTACCCTTTTGGGCGTTAAACGCCCAGCCAGGTACCCTGGCTGGCGTTTAAACGCCAGTTTTCCTTCCTTATTGGGCGTTTTGAACGCCCAACTTTTTCTGTGTAATTCCTCTGCTGTATGTTCTGAATCTTCAATTCTCTGCATTATTGACTTGAAAAGACACAAATTAAAAATTTTCTTGGATTTTTAATAATGAGAAAAAGTCAAAATGCAACTAAAATCAAATAAACAATGCATGCAAGACACCAAACTTAGAAGTTTGTACACTACTGACACTAATAAATTGAGAATGCATATGAGAAACAACAAAACACACAAAATAAGAGAATTTAAAGATCAGAGCAATGAAATCATTAAGGACAACTTGAAGATCAATGAAGACATATGATAAATGCAAGAAGAATAGAAACATGCAATTGACACCTAACTTAAAATGAGACACTAGACTTAAACAAGAAATATTTTTGGTTTTTTTTCGAAAATTATATGGAGAAGAAAATAAAGAGATTCAAAATTTTTAATAAGAATTCCAGGAATCATGCAATGTTAGTCTAAAGCTTCAGTCTAAAGGAATTAGACATGGCTAGCCAAGCTTCAGCAGGACATTACATTCAAGAGCTAAATTGATGAAGATCAATCAGCTTTGGTGATGATAAGAACATCACCTTGAAACACTAGAATTCATTCTTAAAAATTCTGAAAAATACCTAATCTAAGCAACAAGATGAACCGTCAGTTGTCCAAACTCAAACAATCCCCGGCAACGGCGCCAAAAACTTGGTGCACGAAATTGTGATCATCAATGGCGCCATTAACATGGTATGCTCAATTGCAATCTCAACTCTTTATCACAACTTCGCATAACTAACCAGCAAGTGCACTGGGTCATCCAAGTAATAAATCTTACGCGAGTAAGGGTCGATCCCACAGAGATTGTTGGTATGAAGCAAGCTATGGTCATCTTGCAAATCTCAGTCAGGCAGATTCAAATGGTTATGAATGATTTAAGAATAAAGCATAAAATAACGATAGAGATACTTATGTAATTCATTGGTGAGAATTTCAGATAAGCATATGGAGATGCTTTGTCCCTTCCGTCTCTCTGCTTTCCTACTATCTTCATCCAATCCTTCTTACTCCTTTCCACGGCAAGCTGTATGTAGCGTTTCACCGTTGTCAATGGCTACCTCCCATCCTCTCAGTGAAAATGTTCAACGCGCTCTGTCACAGCACGGCTATTCAGCTGTCGGTTCTTGATAATGTCGGAATAGAATCAAGTGATTCTTTTGCGTCTGTCATTAACGCCCCACAATCGCGAGTTTGAAGCTCGTCACAGTCATTCAATCCTTGAATCCTACTCAGAATACCACAGACAAGGTTTAGACCTTTCGGATTCTCTTGAATGCCGCCATCAATTCTAGCTTATACCACGAAGATTCCGATTAAGAAATCCAAGAGATAAACATTCAAGCCTTGTTTGCTTGTAGAACGGAAGTGGTTGTCAGGCACGCGTTCATAAGTGAAAATGATGATGAGCGTCACATAATCATCACATTCATCATGTTCTTGGGTGCGAATGAATGTCTTAGAACAAGAATAAGCTGAATTGAATAGAAGAACAATAGTAATTGCATTAATACTCGAGGTACAGCAGAGCTCCACACCTTAATCTATGGTGTGTAGAAACTCCACCGTTGAAAATACATAAGAACAAGGTCTAGGCATGGCTAAATAGCCCGCCTCCCAAAGAGGGTTCAATCATAAAAACATGATCAAAAGATTCAAGTGATCTCAAGATGAAAAATACAATAGCAAAAGGTCCTATTTGTAGAGAACTAGTAGCTAGGGTTTACAAAGATGAGTAAATTACATAAAAATCCACTTCTGGACCCACTTGGTGTGTGCTTGGGCTGAGCATTGAACCATTTTCGTGTAGAGACTCTTTTTGGAGTTAAACGCCAGCTCTTGTGCCAGTTTGGGCGTTTAACTCCCATTCTTGTGCCAGTTCCGGCGTTTTACGCCAGAATTCTTGAGCTGACTTGGAACGCCTGTTTGGGCCATCAAATCTCAGGCAAAGTATGAACTATTATATATTGCTGGAAATCCCAGGATGTCTACTTTCCAACGCAATTGAGAGCACACCAATTGGGCTTCTGTAGCTCCAAAAAATCCACTTCGAGTGCAGGGAGGTCAGAATCCAACAGCATCTGTAGTCCTTTTCAGCCTCTGAATCAGATTTTTGCTCAGGTCCCTCAATTTCAGCCAGAAAATACATGAAATCACAGAAAAACACACAAACTCATAATAAAGTCTAGAAAAGTGAATTTTAACTAAAAACGAATAAAAATATAATAAAAACTAACTAAAACATACTAAAAACATACTAAAAACAATGCCAAAAAGCGTATAAATTATCCGCTCAATAGCGCCAAGCCAGTCCAACAACTTCAGCGACATTTGAACCCAACAATCCTTGACGTGGTCAAAAAGGAGGTTACTAGACTCTTGAAGGCGGACATTATCTATCCCATTTCTGATAGTGAATGGGTAAGTTCCGTTCAAGTAGTGCCTAAGAAATCTGGGTTGACCTTGATAAAGGCAAATAGTGAAGAACTAGTAACAACCAGAGTCTGAAATTCATGGAGGGTCTGTATTGATTACTAGAGCCTCAATCTAGCCACAAGAAAATATCATTATTCTTTACCCTTTATTAATCAGATTTTGGATCGTTTGTCCGGTAAATCTCATTACTATTTCCTTATTGGTTATACTGGATATTTTCAGATTCATATTGCTCCTAAATATTGGGAGAAAACCTTATTCACATGTTCCTTTAGAAGTTATGCTTATAAGAGAATGTCGGTTGGCTTGTGCAAGACACCGGCAACTTTCTAAAGGTGCATGACGAGTATTTTTTCCAATCTTATAGAGAATTGCATGGAGGTTTTTATGGATGATTTTAGTTTTATGGCAATTCCTTTGATGTGTGCTTAGAGAACTTAGCAAGGGTGCTAGAGAAATGTGTCATTACTAACCTTGTGTTGAATTTCAAAAAGTGTCATTTCATGGTAAAACAAGGCATATTATCCTTAGTGACAAAATTTTTGTTGACCTGGATAAGATTGAGGTTATTTCTAGCTTTTCTTACCCCTCCTTTGTGGGGGAGATCCATTCTTTCTTTGGCCATGTAGGATTCTACAAGAGGCTCATAAAGGACTTTAGCAAAATTACTTTACCACTTTTTAGATTGCTTCAAAAGGATGTAGATTTTAACTTTGATGATGCTTGCAAGGAAGTTTTTGATAGGCTAATGGAGGCTTTGACCACAGCTCCAATGGTGCGAGGCTTCAATTGGACCCTTCCGTTCAAGATCATGTGTGATGCCTCTAACTATGTTGTGGGTTCTACGCTTGCACAACAGCACACGAGGGTAAGATTCCTTATGCTATAGCCTATGCTTTTAAGACTTTAGATGCTACACAATTGATGCACGAAATTGTGATCTCTAACAATGGCATTCAACTTGGTATGCGCATCTACTAACTCATCACTTTCTTCACAAATTCGCACAACTAACCAACAAGTGCACTGGGTCGTCCAAGTAATAAACCTTACGTGAGTAAGGGTCGATCCCACGGAGATTGTTGGTATGAAGCAAGCTTTGGTCATCTTGTAAATCTCAGTTAGGCAGATAATAAATGGTTACAGAGTTTTCGAATAATAACAATAAATAAACAGAAAATAAAGATAGAAATACTTATGTAAATCAATGGTAAGAATTTCATATAAGTGTATGGAGATGCTTTGTCCCTGTTGGATCTCTGCTTTCCTACTGCCTTCCTTCAATGTTTCTTACTCCTTTCCATGGCAAGCTGTATGTAGGGCATCACCATTGTCAATGGCTACATCCCATTTTCTCAGTAAAAATGGTCCAAATGCTCTGTCACAGCACGGCTAATCATCTGTCGGTTCTCGATCATGTCGAAATAGAATCCATTGATTCTTTTGCGTTTGTCATCATGCCCAACAATCGCGAGTTTGAAGCTCGTCACAGTCATTCAATCTCTGAATCCTACTCAGAATACCACATACAAGGTTTAGACTTTCTGGATTCTCATGAATGCCACCATCAATTCTAGCTTATACCACGAAGATTCTGATTAAGGAATCTAAGAGATATGCGTTTGGTCTAAAGTAGAATGGAAGTGGTTGTCAGTCACGCGTTCATAGGTGAGAATGATGATAAGTGTCACGAATCATCACATTCATCATGTTGAAGTGTAATGAATATCTTAGAATAGGAATAAGCTGAATTGAATAGAAAATAGTAGTAATTGCATTAAAACTCGAGGTACAGCAGAGCTCCACACCCTTGATCTATGGTGTGTAGAAACTCCACCGTTGAAAATATATAAGTGGTGGTCCAGGCATGGCCGAATGGCCAGCCCCCATGAACGTGATCAAAGGATCATAAGGTAATCCAAAAATAATCTAAAGATGTCTAATACAATAGTAAAATGTCCTATTTATAACAGACTAGCTACTAGGGTTTACAGAAGTAAGTAATTGATGCATAAATCCACTTCCGGGGCCCACTTGGTGTGTGCTTGGGCTTAGCTTGAGCTTTACACGTGCAGAGTCTTCTCTTGGAGTTGAACGCCATGTTGTAACGTGTTTTTGGCATTCAACTCTGGTTCGTGACGTGTTTCTCGCATTTGACTCTAGAATGCAACATGGAACTGGCGTTGAGCGCCAGTTTACGTCATCTAATCTCGAGTAAAGTATGAACTATTATATATTTCTGGAAAGCTCTGGATATCTATTTTTCAACGCCATTGAGATCGCGCCATTTGGAGTTCTGTAGCTCTAGAAAATCCATTTCGAGTACAGGGAGGTCAGAATCCAACAACATTAGCAGTCCTTTGTCAGCCTTTTATCAGAGTTTTGCTCAAGTCCCTCAATTTCAGCCAGAAAATACCTAAAATCACAGAAAAATACATAAACTCATAGTAAAGTCCAGAAATGTAAATTTAACATAAAAACTAATGAAAAATTCCCTAAAAGTAGCTAGATCCTACTAAAAATTACCTAAAAACAATGCCAAAAAGCGTATAAATTATCCGCTCATCACAACACCAAACTTAAATTGTTGCTTGTCCCCAAGAAACTGAAAATCAAATAGGATAAAAAGAAGAGAATATACTATAAATCCCAAAATATCAATGAATATTAGTTCTAATTAGATGAGCGGGACTTGTAGCTTTTTGCTTATGAATAGTTTTGGCATCTCATTTTATCCTTTGAAGTTTAGAATGATTGGCATCTATGGGAACTTAGAATTTCAGATAGTGTTATTGATTCTCCTAGTTAAGTATGTTGATTCTTGAACACAGCTACTTTTATGAGTCTTGGCCGTGGCCCTAAGCACTTTGTTTTCCAGTATTACCACCGGATACATAAATGCCACAGACACATAACTGGGTGAACCTTTTCAGATTGTGACTCAGCTTTGCTAAAGTCCCCAGTTAGAGGTGTCCAGAGTTCTTAAGCATACCTTTTTTTCTTTGGATCATGACTTTAACCACTCAGTCTCAAGCTTTTCACTTAGACCTGCATGCCACAAGCACATGGTTAGGGATAGCTTGATTTAGCCGCTTAGGCCTGAATTTTATTTCCTTGGGCCCTCCTATCCATTGATGCTCAAAGCCTTGGATCATTTTTACCTTTGCCTTTTGGTTTTAAGGGCTATTGGCTTTTTCTGCTTGCTTTTCTTTTTCTTTCTAAATATTTTTTCGCCAAATATCTCTTTTTTTTCGCAAGCTTTCTTATTCACTGCTTTTTCTTGCTTCAAGAATCAAATTTATGATTTTTCAGATTATCAGTAACATTTCTCTTTGTTCATCATTCTTTCAAGAGCCAACAATTTTAACATTCATAAACAACAAGATAAAAAATATGCACTGTTCAAGCATTCATTCAGAAAACAAAAAGTATTGTCACTACATCAATATAATTAAACTAAATTCCAGGATAAATTTGAAACTCATGTACTTCTTGTTCTTTTGTATTAAAAACATTTCTCATTTAAGAGAGGTGAAGGATTTATGGAATTATTTATAGCCTTAAAACATAGTTACTAAATACTAATGATCATGTAATAAAGACACAAACATAGACAAACATGAAGCATAAAACCGAAAACAGCAAATAAATAGACAAGGAGATTAAGGAATGAGTCCACCTTAGTGTGGGTGGCATCTTCCTCTTGAAGAACCAAAGGTGCTCTTGAGCTCCTCTATGTCTCTTCCCTGCCTCTGTTGCTTGATCCCTAGTGATTTTGGTGCTCCTATCCTTAGTTGCTCCCAATAATTGTGTGGAGGAAAATTTATCCACTGAGGTATCTCAGGGATTTCTTGATGAGGGAATTCCTCATGCTCTTGTTGAGGTCCATGAGTGGGCTCTCTTGATGTGCAGTCAAATGCTATACTACTGAGCTATGGACCCTTGAGATGAATCTCTCCATCTTCCATGACTCGGAAGTGGAAGCTTTTATCTTCCCTTTCCTTTTTATTGAGGTTTCTCTGGCCTTAAGTGCCATTAATGGTTATGGAAAAACAAAAAAGCTATGCTTTTACCACACCAAACTTAGAATATTGCTCGTCCTCGAGCAAGATAAGAAAGAATAGAAGAAGAAGAAGAAGAAGAAGATATGGAGGAGAGGGAGAGAGGTGTGTAGTTGGTCACTTAGGGTGGGTTTGGGTAGGAAGAGTGGATGGATGTGAGTGTTAAAGAGGTGATGGGGAAGAGAGATTGAGGTGATTGGTGAAGAAGAGAGAGAAGGTAAGTTGAGGTAGGTGGGGATCCTGTGGGGTCCACAGATCCTGAGATGATCCTGTGGGATCCACAGATCTTGAGGTGTTAAGGATTATCATCCCTGCACCAATGAGGCGTGTAAAACACCCTCTGCATGTAATCCTAGCGTTCAACGCCAGATTGAAGCTTGTTTCTGGCGTTGGACGCCAGCTTCATGCATGTTTTGGGCGTTCAACGCCCATTTGCAGCATGTTTCTGGCGTTGAACGCCAGTTCCATGCTTGTTTCTTGCATTCAGCGCCAGCTCTCCTCAGGGTGTATTCCTGGCGTTTAAATGCCAGGATGCTGCTTGTTTCTGATGTTCAACGCCAGATTCATGCTCTGTTCTAGTGTTGAATGCCATCCAGATGCTCCTTACTGGCGTTTAGACGCCAGTAAGCCCTTCCTCCAGGGTGTGCTTTTTCTTCTGCTGTTTTTGATTCTGTTTTTAATTTTAGTATTTATTTCGTGACTCCACATGATCATGAACCTAATAAAACATAAAAGAATAATAAAAGAAAAATAAAATTAGATAAATAAAAATTGGGTTGCCTCCCAATGAGCGCTTATTTAATGTCAATAGCTTAACAGTGGGCTCTCATGGAGCCTCACAGGTGATCAGGTCAATGTTGTAGACTCCCAACACCAAACTTAGAGTTTGGATGTGGGGATTCAAGACCAAACTTAGAGTTTGGCTGTGGCCTTTCAACACCAAACTTAGAGTTTGATTGTGGGGGCTTTGTTTGACTCTGTACTGAGAGAAGATTTTCATGCTTCCTCTCTGTGTATACAGAAGAACACCCTTGGGTCTTAAACACAAGGTGGTCCCCATTCAATTGAAGGACTAATTCTCCTCTATCAACATCTATCACAACTCCTGATGTGGCTAGGAAAGGTCTTCCAAGGATGATTCATTCATCCTCCTCCTTCCTAGTGTCTAAGATTATGAAATCAGCAGGGATGTAAAGGTCTTTAACCTTTATTAACACATCCTCTACTAATCCATAAGCTTGTCTTTGTGATCCGTCTGCCATTTGTAATGAGAATATGGTAGGTTGTACCTCAATGATCCCTAGATTCTCCATTACAGAGAGTGGCATAAGATTTATCCCTGACCCCAGGTCACACAGAGCCTTCTCAAAGGTCATGTTGTATATGGTGCAGGGTATTGAGAATTTACCAGGATCTTGTCTCTTTTGAGGTAAAGTTTCCTGAACCCATGTATCTAGTTCACTAATGAGCAAGGGAGGTTCATCTTCCCAAGTCTCATTACCAAACAATTTGGCATTCAGCTTCATGATGGCTCCTAGATATTGAGCAACTTGCTCTCTATTTACATCTTCCTCCTCTTCAAAGGAAGAATAATCTTCAGAGCTCATGAATGGTAGAAGGAGATTTAATGGGATCTCTATGGTCTCTATATGACCTTCAGATCCTTTTGGGTCCTCAATAGGGAGCTCCTTCTTGCTTGAGAGATGTCCCATGAGGTCTTCCTCATTGGGATTCACGTCCTCTCCTTCCTCCCTAGGTTCGGCCATGTTGATTATGTCTATGACCTTGCACTCTCTTTTTGGATTCTCTTCAGTATTGCTTGGGAGAGACTAGAAGGAGTTTCAGTACTTTCTTACTCAGCTGGCCTACTTGTGCCTCCAAATTTCTGATGGAGGACCTTGTTTCACTCATGAAACTTAAAGTGGCCTTAGACAGATCAGAGACTAAGTTTGATAAATTAGAGGTACTCTGCTCAGAATTCTCTGTCTGTTGCTAAGAAGATGATGGAAAAGGCTTGCTATTGCTGAGCCTGTTTCTTCCACCATTATTAAAGCCTTGTTGAGGCTTTTGTTGATTCTTCCATGAGAAATTTGGATGATTTCTCCATGATGAATTATAGGTGTTTCCATAAGGTTCACCCATATAATTTACCTCTGCTATTGCAGGGTTCTCAGGATCATAAGCTTCTTCTTCAGAAGATGCCTCTTTAGTACTGTTGGATGCATTTTGCCATCTATTCAGACTTTGAGAAATCATGTTGACTTGCTTAGTCAACATTTTGTTCTGAGCCAATATGGCATTCAGAGCATCAATTTCAAGAACTCCCTTCCTCTGAGACGTCCCATTACTCACAGAATTCCTCTCAAAAGTGTACATGAACTGGTTATTTTCAACCATGTCAACGAGTTCTTGAGCTTCTGCAGGCATTTTCTTTAGGTGAATGGATCCACTTGCAGAATGGTCCAGTGACATCTTAGAGAACTCAGATAGACTATAAGAGAATATATCTAGAATAGTCCACTCTGAAAGCATGTCAGAAGGACATCTTTTGGTCATCTGCTTGTATCTTTCCCAAGCTTCATAGAGGGATTCACCATCTTTTTGTTTGAAGGTCTAAACATCCACTCTAAGCTTGCTCAACTTTTGAAGAGGAAAGAACTTAGCCAAGAAGGCCACGACCAGCTTATCCCAGGAGTCCAGGCTATCTTTAGGTTGTGAGTCCAACCATGTTCTAGCTCTGTCTCTTACAGCAAAAGGGAAAAGCATGAGCCTGTAGACTTCAGGATCTACTCCATTAGTCTTAACAGTCTCACAGATCTGCAAGAATTCAGTTAAAAACTAAAAGGGATCTTCTGATGAAAGTCCATGAAACTTGTAGTTCTGTTGCATTAGAGCAACTAGTTGAGGTTTCAGCTCAAAATTGTTTGCTCCAATGGCAGGGATTGAGATGCTTCTTCCATCAAACTTGGAAGTAGGTGTAGTGTAATCACCAAGCATCCTCCTTGCATTATTATTTTCGGCTGCCATCTCCTTTTCTTTTTCGAAAATTTCTGTGAAGTTGTCTCTAGATTGTTGTAATTTAGCTTCTCTTAGTTTCCTCTTCAGAGTCCTTTTAGGTTCAGGATCTGCTTCAACAAGAATATTCTTGTCCTTGCTCCTGCTCATATGAAAAAAAAAAGGAAACAGAAAATAATAATAGGGATTCTCTTTACCATAGTAGAGAGCTTCCTTTATATTAGTAGAAGAAGAAGGGAATAAAAGAAGGAAAAGTTAAGAATCCAAACACAAGGGTGAAGATAGGTTCAAATTCTTGAGATGAAGAGAAGTGTTAATAAATAAATAAATAAATAGAAGGAGATGAGAGGGAGAGATATCGAAAATTAATTTTGAAAAAGGGTTAGTGATTTTCGAAAATTAAAAGAAGAATTAAAATTAAAACTAAAATTTAAAACAATTAGTTAATTAAAAGAATTTTGAAAAAGAGGGAGGTAATTTTTGAAAATTAGAGAGAAGAAAGTAGTTAGGTAGTTTTGAAAAAGATAAGATATAGTTAATACAAACAAAAAGTCAACTAGTTAGTTGAAGAAGATTTGAAAATCAATTTTGAAAAGATAAGAAGTTGGAAAAGACATTTTAAAATCACATTTTTGAAAAAGATATGATTGAAAATATATGATTAAAAAGATATTTTGAAAAAGATTTGATTTTTAAAGTTAAAATTGATTACTTGACTAACAAGAAACTAAAAGATATGATTCTAGAATTTAAAGATTGAACCTTTCTTAACAAGAAAGTAACAAACTTTAAATTTTTGAATCAATCACATTAATTGTTAGTAAAGTTTTCGAAATTTTGAAATAAAGATAAGAAAAAGATTTTGAAATTAAATTTTAAAAATTTTCGAAAAAAAATGAAAAAGATTTGATTTTTGAAAAAGATTTTGAAAAGATAAGATTTTTAAAATTGAAAATTTGACTTGACTTATAAGAAATAGCTAAGTTTTAAAAATTTTTTACTAAGTCAACTCAAATTTTAAAAAACTATGAGCAAAATAAGGAAAAGATATTTTATTTTATTTTATTTTTTTTGAATCTTTAATGATGAAAGGAAAAAACATAAAAATGACGCAAAACATGAAAATTTTTGGATCAAAACCAATGATGCATGCAAGAACACTAAGAATATCAAGATGAACACCAAGAACAACTTGAAGATCATGATGAACATCAAGAACATATTTTTGAAAAAAAATTTATGCAAAGAAAACATGCAAGACACTAAACTTAGAAATCTTTAATGCTTAGACACTATGAATGCAAAAATGCATATGAAAAACAACAAAAGACACAAAACAAGAAAACATCAAGATCAAACAAGAAGACTTACCAAGAACAACTTGAAGATCATGAAGAACACCATGCATGAAAATTTTGAAAAATGCATAATTTAAAAAAAAAACATGCAATTGACACCCAACTTAAAAATTGACACTATACTCAAACAAGAAACACAAAAATATTTTTGATTTTTTTTTATTTTATAATTTTTTTTGGATTTTATTTTATATTTTTCGAAAACATATTTTGGAAAAAGGAAGTAATGAATCCAAAGTCCACAATCAGAATTTCAGGAATCATATAATGTTAGTCTAAAGCTCCGGTCTAGGAATTAGACATGGCTTTACAACCAACCAAGCTTCAACATGTTACATGAAACTCTAGAATTCATTCTTAAAAACTCTGAAAATTTTCAAAAACAAGTGATAAATTTTTGAAAAATTTTTGAAAATAAAACAAAAAAAGAAAATTACCTAATCTGAGCAATAAGATGAACCGTCAGTTATCCAAACTCGAACAATCCCCGGCAACGGTGCCAAAAACTTGATGCACGAAATGGTGATCTCTAACAATGGCATTCAACTTGGTATGCGCATCTACTAACTCATCACTTTCTTCACAAATTCGCACAACTAACCAGCAAGTGCACTGGGTCGTCCAAGTAATAAACCTTACGTGAGTAAGGGTCGATCCCACGGAGATTGTTGGTATGAAGCAAGCTATGGTCATCTTGTAAATCTCAGTTAGGCGGATAATAAATGGTTATGGAGTTTTCGAATAATAACAATAAATAAACAGAAAATAAAGATAGAAATACTTATGTAAATCATTGGTGAGAATTTCAAATAAGTGTATGGAGATGCTTTGTCCCTGTTGGATCTCTGCTTTCCTACTGCCTTCCTTCAATCCTTTTTACTCCTTTCCATGGCAAGCTGTATATAGGGCATCACCATTGTCAATGGCTACATCACATCCTCTCAGTGAAAATGGTCCAAATGCTCTGTCACAGCACGGCTAATCATCTGTCGGTTCTCGATCATATTGGAATAGAATCCATTGATTCTTTTGCGTTTGTCATCACGCCCAACAATCACGAGTTTGAAGCTCGTCACAGTCATTCAATCCCTGAATCCTACTCGGAATACCACAGACAAGGTTTAGACTTTCTGAATTCTCATGAATGCCACCTTCAATTCTAGCTTATACCACGAAGATTCTGATTAAGGAATCTAAGAGATATGCGTTCGGTCTAAAGTAGAACAGAAGTGGTTATCAGTCACGCGTTCATAGGTGAAAATGATGATGAGTGTCACGGATCATCACATTCATCATGTTGAAGTGCAACAAATATCTTAGAACAGGAATAAGCTGAATTGAATAGAAAATAGTAGTAATTACATTAAAACTCGAGGTACAACAGAGCTTCACACCCTTGATATATGGTGTATAGAAACTCCACCGTTGAAAATACATAAGTGGTGGTCCAGACATGGCCAAATGGCCAGCCCCCATGAACGTGATCAAAGGATCATAAGGTAATCCAAAAATAATCCAAAGATATCTAATACAATAGTAAAATGTCCTATTTATACTAGACTAGCTACTAGGGTTTACAGAAGTAAGTAATTGATGCAGAAATCCACTTCTGGGGCCCACTTGGTGTGTGCTTGGGCTGAGCTTGAGCTTTACACGTGCAGAGGCTTCTCTTGGAGTTGAACACCACGTTGTAACGTGTTTTTGGCGTTCAACTCTGGTTCGTGACGTGTTTCTGGCATTTGACTGCAAAATGCAACATGGAACTGGCGTTGAGCGCCAGTTTACATCGTCTAATCTCGAATAAAGTATGGACTATTATATATTGCTGGAAAGCTCTGGATGCCTACTTTCCAACGCCATTAAAAGTGCACCATTTAGAGTTCTAAAGCTCCAGAAAATCCATTTGGAGTGCAGGGAGGTCAGAATTCAACAGCATCAGCAGTCCTTTGTCATCTTTTTATCAGAGTTTTGCTCAGGTCCCTCAATTCCAGCCAGAAAATACCTGAAATCACAGAAAAATACGCAAACTCATAGTAAAGTCCAGAAATGTGAATTTAGCATAAAAATTAATGAAAACGTCCCTAAAAGTAGCTAAATCCTACTAAAAACTACCTAAAAACAATGCCAAAAGCGTATAAATTATCCGCTCATCAACAATCCAATTACACCACCACTAAAAAATAACTTCTGGCCATTAGTTTTGCATTGAACAAATTTAGATCTTACTTGCTAGGATCTATGGTGGTGGTGTATTCAGATCACGTAGCTCCAAAGTACCTTTTGACAAAGAAAGAATCCAAACCTAGATTGGTTAAGTGGATATTACTTCTCTAAGAATTTGATTTAGAAATCAGAGATGGGAGTGAATCACAAAATTTAGTGGCGGACCACTTGAGCCACCTGAAAACACCATATTGGATCTCACTCCTATTAATGATTCATTTCCTTTGGATGCCTTGGGAGCAATTACCCCTAACACTCCTTAGTTTGCACCAATAACAAGTTACTTGGTTGCTCACACCTTCCCTCCAAATTTTTCCAAACATCAAAGGGACAAGTTGAAGAATGATTCCACGTATTATATTTGGGATGACCCTTACTTGTGGATGTGTGGAGCTGACCAAGTAATCAGAAGATGTGTGCCAGAATCTGAATTCCAATCCATTCTCCAATCTTGCCACCCATCTGAAAGTGGAGGCCATTTTGGCCCTCAAACCATTGCTCGGAAAGTTTTGGATTGTGAAAATTTTAGTGGCCAACATTGTTCAAAGATGTAAATCAAGTTTGTCAAAGTTTCCATCTGATGAGCGGATATTTTATACGCTTTTGGCATTACTTTCATATAGTTTTTATTATGTTTTATTTAATTTTTATTATATTTTCAGAGGTTTTAGTGCAAAATTCATATTTTTGGATTCTACTTTGAGTTTGTGTTTTATGGTGATTTCAGGTATTTTCTGGCTAAAATTGCGGAGCTTGAGCAAAAGTCTGATTCAGAGACAAAGAAAGCATTGCAGATGCTGTCAAGATCTGACCTCCATGTACTCAAAAGAGCTTTTCTGGAGCTACAGAAGTCCAAATGGCGCTCTCTCAATGGCTATTGAAAGCTAACATCCAGAATTTTCCAAAAAATATATAATAGTTTATACTTTTCTTCAAAAATGAAGGCCCAAAAGTGGTGTTCAACGCCAGCCACCTGCCACATTCCTGGCGTTCAACGCTCACAACGGGGTGGCTGGCGTCCAACGCCCATAAGGGGATCCCTAAAGAGCGTTCCACGCCCCTAAGAGACCCTAGCTCGTGGAAAACACTCAAGCTCAGCCCAAACACTCTCCAAGTGGGCCCCAAAAGTGGATTTTCAAACTAAAAGATTGTTTTACCCTTCTTATGTAACCCTTAGTCATTAGATTAGTATATATAGAACAAGGATCACCCTTGTTCAAAAAACCTTTATGCCATATTTTCAAACTGTACTATTTTTTGTACAGTATGAGCCACTAAATCTCCTAGGTTAAAGTTAGGAGCTCTGCTGATTTTCATAGATTTATAAGAGTATTACTATTCTATTCAATTCGTGCGTGACTCTATTCTAACATGTATCTTCATTCTTCAAACTTATGAATGAGATGATACGTGACAATCATCCTCATTCTACATGGGTTCAGTGTGAGTCCTTGATCGGAGATCATTGAACCAAAAGATTGATTACACATCTTTTAGACGGCTAATCCACGACTTCGTTGGAGATTTCTTGAAACACCAGTTCAGCCGTGGTATGGAGAGATTAGGGTCTTTGTAGTAGAGGCTAGAACCAAAGGTACAACATTCTCTGATCCAAAAGATTTGACCTTATCTGTGGCGTTTTGAGTAGGATCATCAAAGGGATGAACTGCAGGAGCTTCACCCTCATTTAGATTGGGCACATACTAAACCTGGCGTTCGGCTTGAAGGAGGAAGATTGGCCACCATTGAACCGACGTTGATCACTTACAGCCTGCCATGAAAGGAATCACTTACAGTTGGAGAAAATAGTAGGAAAGGTTGACCCAGAAGAATGAAGCATCTCCGAAGCCTCAAACATTTTCTTATCACTAGTTTCACTCAAATTAAGTAATTTTATCCCTACTCCTATTTCATGCATTTCTCTCAACAAACTATCTTTTCTAATCACCTGACTAAGATCTACAAGGTGTCCATAGCTTGATTCAAACCGATAATCTCCGTGGGATCGACCCTGACTCACCTCGGGTATTACTTGGACAACCCAGTGCGCTTGCTGGTTCAGTTGTGAGAGTTCTTATTTTGCGCACCAAGGTTTTAGCACCGTTGCCGGGGATTGTTTGAGTTTGACAACTAACAAATTATCTTGTTGCTTAGATTAGGTACTGACGAGAAGAAATTGTCGGTCTATAAAGAAGTCCACAAATGAATTCTCATTGCAGGTATAGTTCTAAACCAACAAACAATTCCTCAATCAAAAATTTAGTTTGTCATAAGTACAAACCCCAAAAAAAATAAACCAAAGTATTTAAACCTCGGGTCATCTCTCAAAGAATTGCAGGGAAGTGTGCTCAATTATTGGTTATGGGTTGTGTGTTTTGGGGTTTTGAATAAGGGACAAGAAATGTAAATGGAGAAGAAAATAAACTAACAACTAAGAAAGCTCTTGGCAAGGTATAAGAACTAAAAGTCCTATCCTTGTTATCATCATCAATTGTGACAAGAATTGTCCATTGCTCCACTTAGTTAACCTCTAACTATGAAGGAAAGTCAAGTGGATATCAATTTGAGACCACAAGTCCTAGTCAAATCCTAAGGAAAGACTAGCTTTAGTGGCATTCAAATTGACTAGCAACTTCCAATTATCAATCAACAAAAGAGTTTGATAACTCAAGCATCACCAATTACTCAACTCAAGCCAAGAGGAGAAAAATATACTCTAACATCATTCCAAGGATTTTATCAAACACTTGGAAGGCATACAAGGAAAGCATCATAAAATGACAAGAAATGTAAATTCCAACAACTATCAAAAGCAAGAAATTAACAATAACAAGGCAATTAAACAATATGAAACATGAAACATAAATTTCATTAAAGGAAATGAAAGGACACAAGATTACTCATAAAAACAACAAAATAAAGGAAATAACAAATAAAACTAAGAAAGAAAGGATGTAGGGACAAGAAATGATAAAGAAAACTAAATTGAAGCAAGAATTAAAAGCTAGATCTAAAAAGGAAAACAAAACTAAGAACCCTAATCTAGAGAGAGGAGAGAGCCTCTCTCTCTAGAATTCTACATCTATCTCTAAAACTAAGTGTATGTATGATCTCCCCCCTTGACCCCCTTGAATTCTGCATGTAATAGCCTTAGAAATGAGTTGGATCTGGGCCTGGGAAGCTCAGAAATCATCCCTAACGTTTTCACTTTAATGAAGTCATGTGCGAGCAGCGACGCGTACGCATGGGTCACGCGTACGTGTCGTTTGGCGTTCTCTTCCCACGCGTACACGTCGCCATGCGACTTCACATCCACGCATGCACATTGTGCCACGCGTGCGCGTCGATGGACGCACTCCTAAATCCTTGATTTTCCATATTTTCTCCACTTTGCATGATTTTTTCTTCACTCCTTTGATCCATTCCTAGCCCTTTTCAACCTGAATTCACTAACAAATACATCAAGGCATCTAGTGGAATCAAAGGTGAATCAAAATTAGCAAATGAAGGCCTAAAAAGCATGTTTTCACACTTAAGCACATATTAGGAAAAAATCATGAAACCATGCCATTTTTTGAATAAATGTGAGAAAAGTTGATAAAATCTTCTAAATTAAGCACAAGATAAAGCGTAAAAATGGGGTTTATCAACCTCCCCAAACTTAAACCAAGCATGTCCTCATGCTAGAATCAAGAAAGAAACAAAGGGTATCAACATTTATTCAATGCAAACTAATTAAATGCAACATATCTACGTGTAATCTATCTAAATGAATGCAACTACTCGGTCAAAATAAATCAATTTCCAAGAAGACATATATAAGCATAAGGGCTAAAGTTATAGCAATCAAATCAAACCCACAATTGAATTGAGTTATTAAATATTTTTACAAACTTGCAAGAAAAGTGATGATTCTAGGTGAAAACATGTAATTGAGCACTCGAACCCTCACCGGATGTGTATCCGCTCTAGTCACTCAAGTGTATAGGGTTGATTCACTCAATTCTCCCCTAATCATGCTTTCCAAGATTTGTTTTTCATCGAACTATCAACAATTATTTCATGCATGCATACAATTATCATGAGGTCTTTCCATAAGGTTGTAATGGGGTAGGGTCAAGGTAGGATACATATGATCAAGTGAGATTGAAATTTGAATCTTTGATTAACTTAAGCTTCCCACCTAACCTATGACAACCTATACAATTTAAGTGCTAACCTAACTACCCATTCTTGACTTTTTTACGTACTCATGCATTCTCTTTTGATTACCACAACCCATATGCATTGATTCTTATTGAACTTTACTTTGGGACATTTTGTCCCCTTTTTATTGCGTTTCTTTTTCTTTCTTTTTCTATTTTTTCTTCTTTTTATTTTTCTTTTGTTTTTCTCTTTTTTTATGCAATTATATACAAAGGTATCAATGCATATGGTTTAAACATTTACTTAACACATGAATATGTACCTAATTTCCAATATTTTCACAAAATACAAAAACACCCTTTTACCTCAACCAATGTCCCAAGTTTCCCCACACTTGAATGATACACACACTCACTAGCCTAAGCTAATCAAAGATCCAAATTAAGGACATTTATTTTTTTCGCTTTAAGGCTTGTAATGTGCTAAATTAAAGAACAAAGTGGGTTAATTGTAGGCTCAAAATTCGCTAACAATGGAAGATAAAAGGTAGGCTATTTGGGTAAGTGAGCTAAATGAAATGATGGCCTCAACCGTATAAATGCATGTATACATGGAATAATGGATATAAAGAATTAAACAAATAAAAGATTACAATCATAGAAAGAAAATAATGCACACAAGAGGGAAAATAAGTGGTTATAAGATGTAACCACACAGTTAGGCTCAAAACTCACAAGCTTTGTGTTCTTAGCTCAAAAATCATGTTCCATAATGTATAGTTCAAGCAAGTTCAATGACAAAAAAATTTTACTCAAATCAACTAGGATGTCAATGCCCTATTAAGAATGTTTTTCTTGGAGAATTTTATTATTTTAACTAAGCTTATTATATATATATATATATATATATATATATATATATATATATATATATATATATATATATATGCAACTAAAAATTCTAAAAGACCTAAAAAAATGAAATGCAAAACTGTTGGGATTAAGAATTTGTCACCAAAAAATGCCGATCGGTCGGACGACCTCCCCACACTTAAAAGTTTGCACCATCCTCGGTGCATTCTAAGATGTGCAAAGGGGTACGACGACTCTCCGAGTTGCTACCTTCAGCTGGTAGGTCAACCAGTTGCTGCATGTTCTTTCTTTCCGCTTCTATTTTAGCTTATGACAAAACATCCTGAAAATAGAAAACAGGATAAGAAGACAAGTAAATGTAAAAGTAAGGAAGCATATATTGTTGGCATGAGGTAATAATCACTAGAATGAAGTGAGTTACCCAATGTGTGACATGAATAAAAGAGTGCATGAGTTCTAAGTTGCGCGCAGTTTAGAACACAGGCATACTAGCATAAAACGATTTGCCACAATTTTCACAAAAGAAGAATGCACTTCACTCATTCTAGTATGCTTGAGATACTCTAAACTCGTAGGTTAAGATAACCAAACAAGTGATAAAGAAGCAAGAAATCATTCAAGCCAAAAAGATAGCATATGGATGCATATGATCAAGAAACACAATGCATTAAGATAAATATTCAACATCCATCAAGAAATTGTCTAATAAAAGAAAAGGGTTCAAATCACATGGTGGCCAAATCATGCAATTCAAAAAGATTTAAGAAAGTTGACGGCAATTCTCATTCACT
Source organism: Arachis hypogaea (assembly GCF_003086295.3). Lineage (NCBI taxonomy): Eukaryota > Viridiplantae > Streptophyta > Magnoliopsida > Fabales > Fabaceae > Arachis > Arachis hypogaea. Next base: position 54,532,814 of record NC_092036.1, read on the forward strand.
TGGTATTCAAAAATGTTCAACAAAGAAACTCAAAACCAAGTAGCAAAATATAACCTCAATAAAGGATCCAACAAGGAATTAGCAACAATGATGCTAGGATAGCATCTCATGGGTAATCAACAACAATTAACAGTAAACAAGATTTATAATCCAACACTTATAATGAAGAACAGAAAATAAAATGAAAATTTAACTAACGAAACAACTAATTAACTAATTAACTAAAAGAACTGGTTATAGATGATGTTTGGTAGTGTTGGATGACGGTGGGAGAAAGGAGAGAAAAGAAAATAAGAGAGAAGAAGGAAAGAAATGGAAAGAGGGGAAGAAAAGAAGGTTTGTGGAACAAGGCAATCCACGCGTACGCGTGGGTCACGCGTACGCGTGATGGGTTATTCAGAGAGGCGACGCATACGCGTGCGTTGATTTTGTGCTAGAGGCACAGTTCCAGCCCACAACTTGCACAACTCTCGGGTTTTTGTATGGAAGGTGGAAATTAGGGGGCCACGCGTACGCGTGGGTGATGCGTACGCGTGGATGGCCGAAAAACTTGGTATCACGCGTACGCGTGGATTGATGCTCTGTTTTTCAAAATTTTTCCAAGTTTTGCACCAAACCTAGCATTCCAAACCTCCAAATAGCTACCAAAAATACCATAAAACCTTATTCAACAGGCTAAATACCAAATGAACTCAACAAACTAATCAAACATGAAATTAAACCCATTTTTACCAATATTTACAAAAGAAAAAAAATGAAAATATGTTACCATGGTGGGGTGTCTCCAACCTAGCACTTTTATTTATTGTCCTAAAGTTAGACTTATGAGGAGCTCTCGTCAAGGTGGCTTGTGCTTGAATCCATCCTTGAACATCCACTAATGCTTGGACTTCCAATAAGCTTCATTGTTCAAAATAAATACCTCCAAGCTTTGATGGAGTTCTTCCCAAACCATGGGCTCCCAAAGTTGATTCTCGTGTATTCCCGGATCTTAAATCTTGTTTCTACACCCATCTTCAAATTGATCATCATTATTCCATTTGGGTGCCATAATCTTGGAATTTTCACTCAAGCGACCAAACATCGTCCTAGACCCAAGCAATCTAGTTATACACTAATCCTTGCTTTTAAGCCTTGAACATGCAACCATCATGAACTTCGATTTACAATGCCAACTATTAATCATCTCCTTTTTACTCTTAAAGCCACAAAGAGCTCCAAGTTGCTCATCTGTCTCAAGCAAACCATACTCAAGTAGGATATTTAAGCTTATACTTATTAACATATGTACAATAACGAATAACAAGGCACAAAATTGCAATTCCCCCGCAACGACGCCATTTTGACAAGCGAAAATTGTCGGTCAGTAAAGAATTCCACAAATGAATTTTCGTTGCAAGTATAGTTCTAAACCAACAAACAATTCCTCAATCAAAAATTTAGTTAGTTACAAGTACAAACCCCAATAAAAATAAACCGAAGTATTTAAACATCGGGTCGTCTCTCAAGGAATTGCAGGGAAGTGTGCTCAATTATTGGTTATGGGTTATGTGTTTTGGGATTTTGAATAAGGGACAAAAAATGTAAATGGCAAAGAAAATAAACTAACAACTAAGAAAGCTCTTGGCAATGTATGAGAACTAGAAGTCCTATCCTTGTTATCATCATCAATTGTGACAAGAATTGTCCATTGCTCCGCTTAGTTAACCTTAAACTATGAAGGAAAGTCAAGAGGATATCAATTTGAGACCATAAGTCCTAGTCAAATCCTAAGGAAATACTAGCTTTAGTGGCATTCAAATTGACTAGCAACTTCTAATTATCAATCAACAAAAGATAACTCAAACGTCACCAATTACTCAACTCAAGTCAAGAGGAGAAAAATATACTCTAACATCCTTCCAAGTATTTTATCAAACACTTAGAATGCATACAAGGAAAGCATCATAAAATGACAAGAAATGTAAATTCCAACAACTATCAAAAGCAAGAAATTAACAATAACAAGGCAATTAAACAATAAGAAACATGAAACATAAATTGCATTAAAGGAAATGGAAGGAAACAATAGCACTCATAAAAACAACAAAATAAAGGAAATAACAAATAAAACTAAGAAAGCAAGGATGTAGGAACAAGAAAGGATAAAGAAAACTAAATCAAAGCAAGAATTAAAAGCTAGATCTAAAAAGGAAAATAAAACTAAGAACCCTAATCTAGAGAGAGGGAAGAGCCTCTCTCTCTAGAATTCTACATCTCTCTCTAAAACTAAGTGTATGTATGATCTCCCCCCTTGACCCCCCTTGAATTTTGCATGTAATAGCCTCTGAAATGAGTTGGATCTAGGCATGGGAAGCTCAGAAATCGTCCCCAACATTTTCACTTTAATGAGGTCACGTGCGAGCAGCGACGCGTACGCATAGGTCACGTGTACGCGTCGTTTGACATTCTCTTCCCTCGCGTACACGTAGTGCACGCGTATGCGTCGCCATGCGACTTCACTCCACGCATGCGCGTTGTGCCACGCGTGCGCGTCGATGGACGCACTCCCAAATCCTTGATTTTCCATGTTTTCTCCACTTTGTATGCTTTTGTCTTCACTCCTTTGATCCATTCCTAGCCCTTTTCAACTTGAATTAACTAACAAACACATCAAGATATCTAGTGGAATCAAAGGTGAATCAAAATTAGCAAATTAAGGCCTAAAAAGTATGTTTTCACACTTAAGAACAAATTAGGAGACAATCATGAAACTATGCCATTTCATTGAATAAATGTGAGAAAAGTTGATAAAATCCTCTAAATTAAGCACAAGATAAACCCTAAAAATGGGGTTTATCAACCTCCCAACACTTTTATACCAAGCATGTCTTCACGCTAGAATCAAGAAAGAGACAAAGGATATTAACATTTATTCAATGCAAACTAATTAAATGCAACCTATCTCCATACAATTTATCTAAATCACTCATTTTTCTTTTAATGGTTAAATACTAATCACAGAACACAAAAATGACTGATGCTCTATTTCTATAAGAGACTAATTTAATAGTTAACACTTCTTTTAATTATGAAACTCTAGAACTCCATTTAAGTTTGGAGCATCAAAACAGCTCCCGTGTTGGAAGTTAGAATAGTGGGGACTGTGGGAGATATTATCCGAAAAAGTTGACTAGTCTCATAGCTAGTTTAAGGAAGAGGTTCTTGCATGGTGCATTTACATTTGTGAGTGGGGGTAACTAATCGGTATAATTGATGAATTAATTAGCACACTATTCCATAACACCTACCTATTAATAGCCTAATTTTCTTCTACTTCCGTACTCTTCACCTTTTTGGTTCCCACTGCTTCTGCTGTTTTCCACTTTTCCTTCTTTCCTAAGCAAATTCAGCTACTTCTTATTCTTCTTCTTTCCCAAAGCAGTTATGGGAAATCTGCAAACAAAATGGGCAGCGAGTACAGTCCAACCCGCTGAGTCCAATTCAGCTTCTTCTTCTTCTTCTTTGTTTACCAATGGTAGTGGTCAACAACAACCACCACAGCCTCCACGGGCTCCTCTTTCTTCTCCTTCTGATCACCATCAAACGTCCCAGGAAGGTGCCCTCTGCGGGGACCTTAAGGGCAAACTAGAATTGAAGGGTGAAGGGCGAGTGGGTGTTGAAGCTCTGGATCAAGTTTTAAACTTTGGTCAACAGGGTGTTAATGGTGATGATCGGGATATTGAGGGCTCGAAGAGGAATAGTTGGGAAGATGATTATGTGAATGGAAGTGTTTATGATGGCAACTGCGTTGGAGCTGAGAAGAGAAAAAAGAGAGGCGCTGGTCGGCAAACGAAGGTCTTTTTCTTTTTTCTTGGCTCTTTCTTCTAGGCATTATTGATTTTTTAGAATGTTAGTGATGCATACGATTTGATAATTTGTTTTGTTTTTTGGGCCACTTGTCTTTTGTGATATTTTGTTATTTTGTTATCAACTTTATCAATTGAATCTTCAAACAGTGGAGAAGCCGAAAAGGGCATTGCCTTAGCCAAAGAGGTAACACTAGTATTTTTGTTCATCATGCAATCATGACATTTTTTAAATATAGAGCAAAGGGATTTAAACACATTAAGCTGCTACAATGCTCAGAAAATCAACGCTTCCTAATTTCAGCATTGAAATGCATAGTAATAAATTTGATATCTTGGTTATCATATTTTAAACTGTCGATTTGAGTTTGTTTTCCTATATGGCATTGTTTAATTACTTCTGTAAATTTCAAAATTTTCCCTTGTTGATTCCTTGTAAAAGGAGTCACTACGGATAAAATGGTAGAAAAGTAGTACTTCGAAATGGATTATGATCTTAACATAATATATCTGTACAATTAGCCAGCATCTCCTATGGTGATTGAATATGAGAAGCCAGTTAAAATCTCATATCTCGTTATTCTGTCAAAAGATTCGCAATTTAACAATTTTGATGTTCTAACAATGCATTATAAGGTTGCTAAGGAGCAGTCACAAGAAAGACAAGAACCATCAGAAAGATCCGGCCAAACAGAATGCAAGGTTATTATAATCTTATGCTTCTACACAAATAATGTTGCATAATTTATATTTCATATTGTGTTAGTTTATTATCAATTTATCATTTTGTTACACAATATATGAAATGTACATGATATGTGTCTTGTCTGATGTTATACCAGTATTATCCATCACTACCAGCTGCAGAACTGAACTTTCTTGACCTGCCTATCCGTCCGGTACGTTTAACCCTTGATTTTGATCCCTATAAATTGACATGAACTATCTTTTGCCTGTTTCTGTTTTGTACTTATAAAAGGTTGCTTTTCATGAAAGGGAGAGAAAGATTGTGCCTATTACATGCAACATGGGTCATGTAAGTTTGGAGAAAACTGCAAGTATAATCATCCTGACCCGACAACTGGAGGATGCGATCCTCCTCCTATGTATGATAATGTAGGATCTATTTCATTCAGTGGTGTACTGCAACAGTCTGCATCATCAGTCTCTTCTCCAGGAATAGTAAACAAAACTTCTCCTTTTCTGCCAATGATGCTTTCGCCTACTCAAGTTTCTCCTCAAGATTCCGATTGGAATGCATATCATTATCAGGTAAATTCAACAAATTCAATACTAGTAAGTGTTTATTGTATTAGTGTATTACTAGATGGCATTTAGTCTGCAAATCCTCTATGAACCAACAACCCAACATTATTGTTGCATGACATAATACATTACTGTTGCCGAGGCGGTACGGGTTTCCCTTTTTTTGACTGTACATAGTTCTTCCAATGGCTCCAAGATTTGCTGGAAATTACTTTTTAGACAGTGAAATATTTTTGCCTATTGGTGGAATGAGTATTAAGCAGTGGAACTTTAGTTTCATCCATTGAATCACTTTTGAACTATATCACTTTGGGTCCTTAAATTATAGGGTAAATTACATTCTCCTTCTCTGACATTGGCAAAATTGAACCCAATCCCTCTCTATTTTCTTCTCCTTTTTCCTCCTTTTTGTTCCTTAAATATTTAAATATCCCTTTTCAACTTATTTGTGGTTTGTGAAGGCACCTATATGCCCATATGTGATGAGTATGCATCCACCTACACATGTCAAGAACTACCCAGCTATCGAAACTAACGCTTATACGCCCCAACAAAATCAGATCCAAGTTGGAGTTGATGAGTTTGCAGAAATACCTGGGGATTCTAAGCCTAAATCCAAACGTAAATCTTACTGTAAGAAGAATAAGCTTGCAAGTTTACCTCCATGCAATCTCAATGACAAGGGCCTACTTTTGAGACCGGTAAGTCTTTCTTTATTATTTATATATCATATGCTAATAATGAAAATGCTCTAAAATGAAAATATCATGGCTATGTATGAGTCTTGTACGTATAGAGAAACCTCCCGTAAAGGGAGATCAGTGGTACTTGGACAATTTGCTCTAAGTTATATATAGATAACTACTCATACGAAGACCTTGTACACTAGACTTTCTCTAATTGCACTCTCCTCCTCTGACATTGGCAAAATTAAACATTTAACCTCAGCTTCTCTCTGTTTCTTAAACCATCCATTGACCTCCGCTAACACATTTAAGTAAGGAATAATATAATATATTTGGTCTTCTAATATTTTGTAAAATGTTACATTAATACTAATTAACCTTGTACATTACACAAACCTCCCGTAAAGGTAATTTGCTCTTTACAATTTCAACTTATTTGTTGTTTGTGATTTGTGAAGGCACCGATCTGCCCATCTACGATGAGTATGCATCCACCTAAATATGTCATGAACAACTCAACAATCAAAACAAACGCTTATACGCCCCGACAAAAGCAGATCCAAGATGGAGTTGATGAGTTTGCAAAAATACCTGAAGATTCTAAGTCTAAATCCAAAGGTAAATCTCGCCGTCAGAAGAATAAGCTTGCAAATTTACCTCCAAGCACTCTCAATGACAAGGGCCTACTTTTGAGACCTGTGAGTCTATTTTTTATTTGTTTATTTCAGCCACAAATGTAATTAACGTGACATGTTTGTGCATCGAGTTGTCTTTTTTTTTATTTTAATATATATCGTATGCTAATAATGTAAATTCTCTAAAATGTACCTAGTTATTAATATTAAATACCCTTATACATATATACATACACACAAACCTCCCTACACTTGAACAAATAGTGAGGAGCACCGATGAATTTCACCGAATCTTAGAGGAAGACAGGGTATTTGCACATTCAAATGATGATGGTGTAAACTGGATTTTCTTCTCCCTTCACCTCCTTTTTCTTCCTTAAATATTTAAATGTCCTTTTGGCTAAAGCAATTTTTTTGAAAATTTTAACCTTATTTGTGGTTTTTGAAGGCACCTATCAAGCCATCTGTGATGGGTATACATCCACCTACACATGTCATGAATAACCCAGCAATCAAAACAAAAGCTTCTACGCCCCGACAAAAGCAGATGCAAGTTGGAGTTGATGAGCTTGCAGAAATACCTGGGGATTCCAAGTCTAAATCCAAACGTAAATCTCACCATCAGAAGAATAAGCTTGCAAGTGTACCTCCATGCACTCTCAATAACAAGGGCCTGCCTCTGAAACCTGTAAGTCTTTCTCTATTTTTTTTTTATTTGTTTATTTATTTTAATGTTTTGTATGCTAATAATGTGAATGCTCTAAAATGGAAATAACATGGCTGTGTACTAGCTATGATGGTATGCCTAATTCCAGAAGAGTAAAAGCTAGTTCGACTTAATTTTTTTTATTTATTATTATGTTTGTCTTTATGGTGAACTTTCCAGGACAAGAGTGCATGCCCCGAATACACTTGCCTCGGAATATGCAAGTTTGGAGCAGGTTGTAAGTTTGCCCACCCATCAAACCCTCCACCGCCATTGACAATCCATTCAGTTTATCAGCAATCCTACACAAACTCAGCTGGTGTTGAGGTGGCTTGGATGGGTTCAAGTGATCCCACAATTCAGCAAACTCTCTAAACTTTCTTTTTCAAGGACCTTCCTTCCTACCTATGAGGATTCATGCAACTCACAATGTGCAATTTGTTCGTACATTCTTCCTCTGGGCCTCTTTTGAATTCCAACACAAGTAATCTATAAATGTCAAACAGATATTTATAGGGTGAGATCGTAGGAGAGAATATTTGGTAGATTTGAGGGGGAAGAAGGCACTTCTAAGAATGTTATTATGATTAGGGAATGATTTTGCCATGGGAAGGGGATGTTCCCCTTATGAAAAGATAGAATCATAGAACTACTACTACTGCTATCAACCTTCTTTGCTTGCCTCTAAGTATCAAAAGGTATATTATAGAAGTTATTTCCGGAAATTTGATGTGCTTACCAAATGCTTTAAGAACCACCAAAATATCTTTAACACATGCATTTCTTTGTTTCCGCTCACTTGGATTAGTGCCTGGTTATTTAGTTGGGCTTTTATGAATTGCCTAATTATTATTGGAAGGTCGACTCTGCTTTTTTTATTTTATCAATGTTTTTATCTTTGGAAGAATTTAAATTAGTCTATTCGATCCAATTTTCCGAAAGTGCTCATATTAATAGTGTGTGGAATCTTAAGAAAGGAACATAATAAGGGAGGGAGGAACACTTTAAGACATCATAACAGGGTTACTCAATAGAGATCAAATGTAATAAATAGTTAGACTTTTAAGAAACTAAACCATCATCATGTTAATCTCAAATTTTCAATGACTCATATACAAGGGTTAAAACTTAAATAATAACTGTTGGTAATTTTGGGGGTTGAAACAAAAAGAATTATGTTGTCAAAACCCAAAACTATGAGATTCAAATTTTTTAAGGAATAAAAACCGACGTATTATATATATTTTTAAAAAATTTTATCAGAAGATATCTGCATAAAAACCTTATTTTTGTTATATTTATATTAAACATTACTATGTATTACTAATTAGATGGCATATATTATAACATTGTAAAGCATAACAAATTGATATATACATGTTCAAATATTATACAGTTCGCCTATTAATTGTTTCAAATTTTTTATTTCTGGATTTCAAGATAGTTTTCTTTAAAAAAAAAAAGACATATATTAAGAATAATAGTAAATTAATTTTGATAATACAAGTAGACCAAATTGTCTCTATATAAATAAATAATAGTTATTTAATATAACATTAATGTAAAAGATATTAGACACAAAAAAATGTGTTGATATTATCTTGATATCAGAAATAAGCAGATAAAAATACATTTTTACATTCACACAAGTTTGATGAAGTTATAATATCTAATTCTAATAAACAAATTTCATCAATAACGTAAAAACGTTTTAAACTATTATATAATAAGATTCTTGTATTTATAAAATTTTTAACATGTTTTCTAATGTAGAAAAAAAATATATAATTTCAATATAAAAATTATTTAACACTCCGGTGTGGTGATATATAGGAGGAAAGAAAGCAACACTACAAGAAAAACATTGAATATCGTCGGATTTACCGTCGAACTCATCAAATAAATTCGTCGGTAATAAAGTTACCATCAGATTTACCGTCGTCTAGGATTTGATGATATAAACGTCGCTGAAAACTGTTTACCAACGGATTTTCTGTCGGTATTTTCAATGGATTTATCGAGACTGAGTTGATGATTACTGTCGAATTAATCCGATGATACGCCATTTCACGTGTTTAGGCGCCAAGTTATCGTCAGATTTATCCGACGGTAAATCTTATAGTAATATTTTTTATTTTTTTGGCAAAGTTAAGTCACAATTATTAGTCAAATTAATACTCTTGTTAACAAAATTGTTGGCAGAAATCTAAAATTAACAAAAATCAATAAATTATTTTATTAAAAATAAATGGTTTGAATGCAATAAAATATCACAAAAGTATAATACAATGAAGTAGACAAAAAAAGAAAATGAAACCCCTACAGATCTCAGTAATCGTCGCCGCCGTCGTCATCGTCGTGGTCCCCCTATTGAGGCGGCGGGGTAGGTGTTGACATCGGTATTCTACTAGCAGTGTTGCCGCTGGAACCAACAGTGCCGCTGCTTCCAGCGCTACTGCCTCTAGTGCGCATCTGCTGATTGTACTCCTCCTTCTGCTCTCGCAACCGATTGAGCTTCTCCAGCTTCTCCATCAAGTCCGAGTTGATGGCAACGACTCTTCCCACGCATACAAGAAGGTCGATGTACCTCTGCTTAGACTGTTCCGTTTGCTGGTGAAGCTCCTATGTCAGCTTTTGCACCTCCTCCCTCAAGTCGACAACTTCCTAGAGATCGGCAGGGCTAGTGAAAGAGGGAGAGGCAGAGGAAGCCGTTGCCAACGCAAAGGAGCAAAGGCCACTGGCGAAGAACGACCCTAACCCGAAAACACTGATTCTTGTGGGACTCAAATCCTATCAAGACCTACCACTGAGGCCCCGAAGCCAGCTTCATCGTTCCCATTAGGTGGCTGAGATTGCTGGGTCGTGGCCTCCAACCTCTGCGTGTAATCCTCCTGTATTACACACGCCGTGATTAAGATAATAGTTAAACAATTGTCTTTACACTAAATAAATTTGAAACTTAGAATTAATTTAAACTCACATAATGGGTCATTGACTGAAGTATGGGTATACTTGAATGTCTCTACCAGTGTCGCCTCGCGGTCCAACGACTTAGACTACAAATTAATATATCAACCAATAATATATGTAAACCCCGCATAATTAGTGAATAATTTGCTAATAAATCAATTATTAATCAAAGAAATTAGGAAATTAAATTTTTTTAGTTTAATGAAGTAGAAATAATTAAAATATAATTTTTGACACTAATTTTAAAAGTATCAATTATTAATCAAAGAAATCAGGAAATTGAATTTTATAGTTTAATGAAGTATAAATAATTAAAATATAAAATTTGACACTAATTTTAAAAGTTTTGGCCTAAAATTAGGTCAAACGAACTGAACCAGTTGGACTGGACCCAAACTGGACCCAAAGCCCGTCATATAAAAGGCCTAACTTGTATCTTCTCGCCTCACTTATCATATATCACGCTGAAAAACTGAAGGGAGGGAGGAAGAACGCATGTGAAACCCAAACCCTCACCCAAATTTTCAATCTCATATAACTTTCAATTCGGAGCTCCGATTGACGAGTCGTCAACGGCTACACGTTCATCTCAGAATTCTCTATAAGACTCACCGAATAATTTGGTAAGAATCTATGAATTTTTCACTCATCCACTCTCTCCCTAATTTAAAAAATTTGAAGTTTTAATTTTGAGAGATTATGTGATTTTGGTACTTTAGGGTTGAAGTAACTTTGGAAACTCGCTGGGTCTTGTCTCAAACGATCATTGGTAAGGTGAGAAACTACTAACTCTTGTTAATTAATGATAGTTATGAGCCCTAGTTTGATTTTGTAGTATTTATGTAGAATTAGAGTGAGATATATGTTTTGGAAGCAAATTTAGTGATATCGGTGACTAGAAAGTGAACAGTGGAGGTTGAGTTTTCTTTCGGTGAGACTTCGGGGCTTTGGACACTTGAAAAATGGAGATATTTGTGGTGCTTTGGTATTAGGGAGAAATTGGCCAATGTATGGTTTTGGTTTCTCATAGATAATATATAATGTATTGTGAAAACTTAGACTAGACGACTTAGGATAAGTTGAATTATGTATTCGGTGCATATCTAGTGGTTTTTGTTAATGTAATATGTGTTGAAATGATGCGGTATGGTCAGTTTGTTGGTTGTTGATATGATTGTGGTTGATGGTTGATGAGACTTGATGACCTGAGTATAATTATTGATGTGTTGATGCATTGCATTGTTTTGATTGAGAATTGTTGGGGTAAAATTGTTGAGATTAAGTAATTGATATGTTATGGAAGGGATGATAAGGGTATGGAGTTGTTTGGCTGAAATTTGGTGTGTTTTGGATTGTGAAACTTTGATTTGAAATTAAGAATTTGGAAAGAATGGGGTTTTTGGTGTTTTGTTACAAAAAAGTGATTTTTAACAAAGTTCGGCAGATCATAACTTGAGCCTCAGATTTTGAATTTGAATGAAATTTATTTCAAATTAAAGATAATTTCAAGAGTTTCAAAACGGTTTAAAGATTTTGAAAATTGGATTGTAAAGGAAGTTATGAGCGTCGGAAGTTAGGTGTATAAAACTGATTTTTAATGACTTAACAGCTTTTGAAGAAAAGAGAGTGTCGCGTACACGACCTGCACATGCGACGCGAGCTATGCTTACTGTTTTGTAATCTCGCGTAAGTGAGGCAAGGCCTGCGTACGTGGAACCCAACTTTTGAAAGCTCGCGTATGCGAGAGTACACACACGACGCTAGCACACTTCCCTATTTTGCAATCTCGCATACGCGGACATAGTCTCGCGTACACGACCCCCTATTTTAGCCTAAAATGAGATTTTTTAGTGTTAAGTCAATCCTCTATCTTTCCAAATCTTTTTAACCCCTGTTTAAAATCCGTTAACGAGTCTTCAAGCTCTAGAAAAAGGGTGGGCATGTTGTAGAAGTTAAACAGAAAGTTCAGAAGAGATTGAGAAGTGAATGGCTGAGTTGTTAAGGCAATGAAGTGATAACTGAATAAATGAGGCGTTGATTATGCTGAATTAGATATTGAGTAATGGCTTTAGGGAAAGATGAGTAACTCCTAATTCGAGACATAACTTTGAGAATAGATGCGTAATCCCTATGTATGATGCGATTTTAAGGGTAGACGAGTAATTTCTATCCGAGTCATGGCCTGTGGATAGACAAGTAATCCCTACCCGGGTTATGGTTTGAGGCACCTACCTGAGTAGACGAGTAATACTTATTCTGGATTGGGTGAAACACCAGCATGAAGAGATGAGTAATTCCTATTTCATGTTGTGGTATTCTGTCTAGGGTTCGTTATCAGACATATCGGGTTTGGTTGTAGATGATATCATCGGTCATAGGGCATACAGGCATCATGTGCATTTGTGTAACTTATTTTAGAATGCTTTATTCTAGCTTGCCTAATTGATTAATCTGTAAATAATTGTTACTTGTCTTATCTGCTGTAACTGTTACCTATACTTGTGTTTTCTTTGTTTGCATTGTATGTTTATGCAACTGAGAGACCTCTCGTGTGGCGGAAGTGTAATGAGGGTAGTTCTACCGGTGTTTTGGAGGGTTAGAGGAGGTAAAAGTAAAGTGTTGAGTTAGAATTAGATTTGGAACTCAAGTGCCTTAGATAGTTTATTTGATTTCTAGTTTAATTTATAACTCAAAGTTTTAAATCTGAGTGTCGGAGTTCTACGATCGCCTCTGACTTTCTCAAAACCTTATATATTATGTATGTGGGTACCATCACCATGTTGAGAGCCCCCGGTTCTCATTCCATACATATGTTATCCTTTTCAGATGCAGGTCGAGAGACACCTCGCTAGGCGTTTGGATTTACTCTGCAAGCGAAGTTGGGATGTTGGTTCTGATCTTTTACTATGTATATAAATGTATCTAGACTTTTCTCCACTTATGTATATATATGTATCTAGACTTTTCTCCACTTGTATGTTATGTTTATATGTTATGTTTGATCTTCCTAGAGGCTTTATGGAGAACTAAGTGTTTATTTTGAGTATTTTGGGGAGACTTTGGGTTATATATATGTATATATGTATGTAAGTATTCTCTAACCGACCTTGGCTTCGTAGGACGAACTCAAAGCTTGAAATTTTGTATCTTTTGATACTCCACTCTTGTGTGTGTGTGTGTGTGTGTGTGTGTGTGTGTGTGTGTGTGTGTGTGTGTGTGTGTGTGTGTGTGTACGCGAGTTTCAGCTACATGAGCATTCCACTTTTATTTTTCTGATTTTGTTTAAGCTTTCCTTAAGGCTCCTCGATCACTAAATCCTTTCAACTATTACTATGTATATATTTTATTTTAGAGGTCGTGATACCTCACCACCTCTATTTTACAACTTAAGCATAAAGCTTTGTGTAGTAGGGTGTTACAAAATAAATGAACAAATTAAACAACTAATTCAAGTAACTACTAAAATATTAAACAATGACAAAATTCTTATCGGTCTACTCTTCGCCTTCATGAAGGTCACTGATCCACCTGTATACTTTGATGACCTGGGCAAAGCCCTGTTAGCAACGTTCGTCAAATGGCGATGCTTGAACCCTTCATCATGAGTGAAATAGGTCTCCAGTTCCTTCTTGATGGCTGGACGGATCCACAACATTAGGTGATCGTGCCCTTTTACAAACATCACTCATCATCTACTAAAAATGTTTAGCTTTCTGGTAATCGTAGATTTTTTTTATCATGAGATTATGTTCTACATCGCATATGAATTTCAACTGTACAAAGTGATTCATCAATATTAGTTAGTTAAAATAAAACACAGTTCAAATACAGTTAATTAATTCAATATTATTGAGTTCTTACTGCCTACTCTAAACCCATCGATCTTTGGTCTCAGCCGAGATCTACGTGTAGGTCGGTCATGGGTGGTCGTACATTAACTTAATGACGTATGAGATCTCTTGTGTATAAGCATTGGGGTTTGGTGAAAATTTAACAGAGAAAAAACTTAACATTAACAAACACATAGAAATGCATAAACCCAATATTAACAAACGTAAGATTAAAAAATTGTATATGCTCATGCCTGTATGCCATCTGGTAAAATCCTCAACCGGATAATAGGTAGTGGTGGAGGGGCATCCTGCTGGGGGCACTCAAGGAATCACCCACCACAGGCTGTGTCATCGCTAGATCTACAGGGGGATAGTAGAAGGAGGCATGTAGTTCGTGTTTGGGACTATGATGAATTGCTGGTCCGCTGAACCCACCTGTGACGTCACAGGTCGACGATGTAGTTGGGGTAGAGGGTGATGACTGGGGAGTCCTTAGGGATTTGGTGGAAGCCCGCCCTCTATCACGACCACTAAACCACTCGACCTACCTCTGCTACCTGTCGTCATATTTGCACAGTGAATATATTACAAACACTAATCAAAACACAATTAAATTCACCAACTCTAAACATATTAATACACTCATTACAGTAAACATATTAATAATATAACAAACGCCAATAAATAATAACATAATAAGAAACTCAAGATATAACAAATAATTATAACAAATATAATAAAACGTATGAATAACAAATAACCCAAAATAATTAAAATCAGAATTTTAAGGAGGAACCAATTCATGTCACAATTAACACAAATATCTATCAACCCTAAACATAATTTTAAGACTTTCGAAAGCATAATTTTAATTTTTCAATTTCACTCAAAATCTTATAAAAACTTTGACAGAATCTCCCCTAAAATTTGGATTTCTCCACCCCTTAAGGGTTCCATCCAAACCAAATATCCATCCAAGCCAACATACAAGGGTTGAAAGTCTAATCCATCCACCAAGAGGTTTCAATCATTTTTACTAACCAACTCAAATGCACAATACATTTAATAGATATTCAAAGCAATTTAGCTTTGTAAAATAAACAAACACGAAATCATATAATTTATTTTAATTTCTCCATCATCAAACCAATTTTAATAACCAGAATAATCACACAAATCTAACATAATCAACACAAATCCTATTTCATACTAACTAATAACAAATACGAACAAAATCTAAATTACTATATGATAACCAAAATGCAAATCCTACACAAAGTTAACCCTAATTCCTAAATTAACATATATTAATCAAATCCTAAATTCCTAAATTAACATATAACTAATCCCTAAATTAACATATAAATAAACGGCAATGACGATGGTGTAATGTGGTGCGACAATAAAAAACTGGCTGGTTTTTGGTGCACAAAATTGTGATCATCAATGGCGCCATCAACATGGTACGCTCAATTGCAATCTCAACCCTTTATCACAACTTCGCACAACTAACCAGCAAGTGCACTGGGTCGTCCAAGTAATAAACCTTACGCGAGTAAGGGTCGATCCCACAGAGATTGTTGGTATGAAGCAAGCTATGGTCATTTTGTAAATCTTAGTCAGGCAGACTCAAATGGTTATGGAGGATAACACAAAATGTAAAATAAGGATAGAGATACTTATGTAGTTCATTGGTGAGAATTTTAGATAAGCGTATGGAGATGCTTTGTCCCTTCCATCTCTCTGCTTTCCTACTGTCTTCATCCAATCCTTCTTATTCCTTTCCATGGCAAGTTGTATGTAGGGTTTCACCGTTGTCAATGGCTACCTCCCATCCTCTCAGTGAACATGTTCAACGCGCTCTATCACAGCACGGCTATTCAGCTGTCGGTTCTCGATCATGTCAGAATAGAATCCAGTGATTCTTTTGTGTCTGTCACTAACGCCCCACAATCGTGAGTTTGAAGCTCGTCACAGTCATTCAATCCTTGAATCCTACTCAGAATACCACAGACAAGGTTTAGACCTTCTGGATTCTCTTGAATGCCGCCATCAATTCTAGCTTATACCACAAAGATTCCGATTAAGAAATCCAAGAGATAAACATTCAAGCCTTGTTTGCTTGTAGAACGGAAGTGGTTGTCAGGCACGCGTTCATAAGTGAGAATGATGATAAACGTCACATAATCATCACATTCATCATGTTCTTGGGTGCGAATGAATATCTTAGAACAAGAATAAGCTGAATTGAATAGAAGAACAATAGTAATTGCATTAATACTCGAGGTACAGCAGAGCTCCACACCTTAATCTATGGTGTGTAGAATCTCCACCGTTGAAAATACATAAGAACAACGTCTAGGCATGGTCGAATGGCCAACTTCCCAAAGAGGGTTCTGATAAACCCCATTTTTAGGGTTTATCTTGTATTGAATTTAGAGTATTTTGATAACCTTTTGTCACATTTAGCCTATGAATTAGCATGGTTTTGTTATCTCTCCCATATTTATGCTTAAGTGTAAAAACATGCTTTTTAAGCCTTATTTTGACGAATTCTAATTTCTCCTTGATTCCATAAGATGCCTTGATGTGTTTGCTAGTAATTCCAGGATTGAAATAGGCTAGGCATGGATCAAAGGAAGCAAGGAAGGAAGCATACAAGTGGAGAGAAGCATAAAAAGTCAAAGAAGCAAAGTCAGCCATGCACGCGCACGCGCACAAGGCGCCTGCGCGCACATTGCAGAATTGACCAGGGATGTGCACGCGTACCGTGCGCGTACGCGTCGATGACCGCACATGACTTCATTAAAGCAACACGTGTCTGGCAATTTGAGAGGGTTCTGAACCCATTTTTGGCGCCAAATGCTGATAGAAAGGAATAAAAGGATGAAGGATTAAGGGGAAGAAAGGAATCTAGCATATAGCATAATTAGGATTAGTTTAGAGTTAGTTTTTAGAGAGAGAAGCTCTCACTTCTCTCTAGAATTAGGATTAGGTTTAGGTTAATCTCTCTTCTTAGATCTAGGTTTAATTCATGCTTTGATTCACTTTTTCTTTACCAATTCTTAATCTTCTCCTCCTCCTCTTTCTAGTTATGTGCTTTAATAATTATAATTCTTCATTTTGTTTTGGATAGATTGTTGTTCCTTTGTTTTCTTTCAATAATGTAATTTGAGGTAATTCATGATAATTGTGATTTCCTTGATTGTTGTTGTTAATTCTTTGCAATAATTGTTGTTAGATTTCATTCTTGTTATTGATTTACTATGCTTTCTTTTGTGCCTTCCAAGTGTTTGATGAAATGCTTGGTTGGATTTTAGTGTAGGTTTTGTTCCTCTTGGCCTAGGTAGAGTAATTAGTGACTCTTGAGTTATCTAATTCCTTTGTTGATTGATAATTAGAAGTTGCTAATTGATTTGAATGCCTCTAAAGCTAGTCTTTCCTTTAGGAGTTGATTAGGACTTGAGGAATCAAATTGATTCATCCACTTGACTTTCCTCCATGGTTAGAGGTTAACTAAGTGGTAGCAATGAACAATTCTCATCACAATTGAGAAGGATAACTAGGATAGGACTTCTAGTTCTCATATCTTGCCAAGAGCTTTGCTAGTTGTTAGTTTATTTTCTTTGCCATTTATATTTCTTGTCTAAAATCTTAAAAACCCCAAATATAACTCACAACCAATAACAAAACACTTCATTGCAATTCCTAGGGAGAACGACCCGAGGTCCAATACTTCGGTTTATAAATTTTAGGGGTTTGTACTAGTGACAAACAACTTTTTGTATGAAAGGATTATTGTTTGGTTTAGAAACTATACTTTACAACGAGATTTCATTAGTGAAATTCTAAACCGTCAAAAATCCAATAATCAAAATGGCGCCGTTGCCGGGGATTTGCAATGGTGTTGTGTTATTGGTTATTGTACATATGTGAATATTGTGAATAGGTTTATCTTTTGTTTGTTTCTTAATTTTTGTTAGTTTTATTTTGTTCTCTCACTATGAATTCTCATCTTGGCTTTGAGTTTGGTTCTAATTGTGTTGTAGGAAATGTGGACTTTAATGGCAACATGTACCATGGATGGAACCAACAAAGATGGGAGGAGCCTCAAGGAATTGATCACTCCTATTGGCATCAACCTCCGGATACTTATAGGTATAATTCCCATCCTAATGCATGCCAATTTAACGGCTATGATGACTCTTTTTGTGACACTCAACAACCACCATCATATGCCTATGAATCTCATCCTCAACATGAACCTCAACCATTCTCACAAGCCTTTCATTACCAAACACCGCCCTATGATCCATATCCACCATATGACCAAACCCCCCATACCATACTCTTATGACCATTATGAGCAAGAACCTTTAGAACCACCACAACCCTATCAAGATTACTCCCAAGAACCACCTCAATACACACAATCTCCACAACCTTACCAAGAAGAACCACCTTCCCATTATGAACCCTCTCTCCAAAATAATGAACCTTCTTACTCACCCCAAGCCCCAATAGACGATTCTCTCACTTTGTTACTCCAAGGACAAGAAGCCATGAAGCGGGATACACTTGAGTTTGTGACCAATTTGACCAAGGTGGTGCACACTTTAGCCCACCAATGTTTGAATACTCAAGGTACTTCCATGACCACATGTGAAAAGTCAAAAAGAGAGCAAAGCATGAAGGAGAAATTGGAAAATCCGGAGAAGAAGGAGGAGTCAAATTTTGTGCTAGAACAGTTGGAAGAGCCTATGATCATTGAAGAAAAGGAAGAAGTGGTTGAAGATTTAGGAGATATTGAAAGTCCATGGGAATGTAGCATCATGGAGCACTCTTCCAAGAAGCTTGATATAGATGTTGAGGAGGGTGCGCAACCTCCACGGCATATCATCGTTGGAGACTTGGAAGAGGCTTATCAAGAGATGGATTCAATCATGGATAAATTTCTATCTACAATCGAATTCTCTCCCATTGGACATGAAGTTGAAATTATAGAAGAGTGTGCACAACCTTCCATACCCTTGGTGAGCAATGAGAAAGAGAGCTACCAAGAGGAAAAAGTTAGCATGGTGTATATCGAAATTGAAGAATATGAAGAGGTTGATCAAGAAATGGATTTATTCATCAATGAATTCCTATCCAAAATCGAATCACCTCCCATTAGGCAAGAAATCAAAGTTCTTGAAGGCAACACCAAGCCATGTGATAAAAGGGAAAAGGTTGAAATTGAGGAAGCTCACAAAGAGGTGGAAATACACAAAGAAGAGCACAAGGAGGTAGACCTTGCATTGTCTAAGTGTGGGGAGGTCTCCCTTCCCAAGTCACCATCCAACACAACATTCAAGTGGGTAAAATTCTTATCCCTAAGCTTTACTTTCTCACTTGAATATGGTTTAATTGAAAATGATGGTCAACTTAGAGCTCTTTGTGGAGTTAAAAGTATAAGAGAGTTGTGTAGTGGTTGGAAACGTCATTTTAAGCTCATGATGGTTGCAAGTCCAAAATTCAAGAGCAATGGTTGGTATAGAACCAAATTGCATGGGTCTAGGAAGTTGTTTGGAAGCTTCTTTGAGAATTCCAAGGCCACACCACCCGGATGGAATAATGATGATCAATTTGAAGACGGGTGCGAAGATAAGATATGGGATCCCGGTTCGCTATGTGAAGACCAACTATGGGGATTCATATCTTGGGTAGAACTTTGCCCAAGCTTGATGAAGATGGTTGGAAATTCTGTCAACCAATTGAGAAACATGGATCCTTGGAGATTCAAGGATGAGTACAAACATAAGCCACCATGACAATAAGCACCTCAACATGTCCAACTTAAGGACTTAAACTAAAAGTGATAGGTGGGAGACACCCCACCATGGTAAACTCTTTCCACTCTCTTTTAAATTTGCTTAATAAGTGATTTGAGTTACCATTGTAGGTAGATGTTTCATATAAATTTGTTTGTACAACTTAATTGTTAGCTTAGTCACGTGTATGTTATGTTTAGTAGTAGATGAATAATATCAAATTGCATTTTTGTGAATTGTATGATGGTTGATTGAATAAAGAGTTGTGAGCAGTATGGGGAGCACCCAGCATAATTTTTTAGGCAAAAAAAAAAGCAAATAGGGGGTGGACGCGCGCGCACCATGTACGCGCACGCGTCCCTGAGCGGATGCATCATCACCCACATTCCAGAGAGTTGGGCCTCTCTTGGGCAACCACTATGCCATGAGCCCAACCTGACCCACGCTGACGCGCACTACGTGCGTGCGCGCAGATTATGAGAACATGAAAGTTCACGCAGACGCGCACCTGCCGCGCCCGCGTCGATCTGCTGCTGCAATTTTTTTTAGCCAAGCCCCAGAGAGTTGAGCCGGATCTGGGCCAGCTTTAAGCCCCCAGCCCAACTCGATTTGCGCGGACACACACTTGCCGCGTGCGCGCCCATATGCCCAGGGAGGAACAGACGTGAGCGCACGCATCGCGCTAGCGCGCCTTATCACAAATTACCAACGTACGCGCAGGTGCACTTGCCGCGCGCGCGTCCCTTACATGCTGCCGCCACTCTAGGCTTTTGCCCCGAGAGTTGGGCGCGCGTCAAGCCCACTCTAAGCTTCAGGCCCAACCCCATGTACGCGTGCGCGCGCTGTACGCGCACGCGCCGTTGCATAGTCTGCCAATCTACGCTTGAGCGCACTGCACGCTCACGCGTGGGTCCCTAGTTTTATCAATGTACGCGGACGCGCATGGTGCGCGCTCGCGTCGATTCAAAAAAATAGGATAACCCTAGTGCGCGAAGGACACTGCGCAGTCGCGCACTCTCTCTTTCTCCCTCACCATTTCCATCTTCTTCTTCTCACCTCAACCGCCGTCACAGCGGCGCCATCGCCGCCACCGCACGGCCAACCTCCTTCTCTCACCATCAACCCCTATCGCTCTCTCTCTCTCTCTCTCTCTCTCTCTCTCTCTCTCATCCACTCACTCTACTCTCTACTCTCTCGCACATCCCACACGCCGCTGCAGTCACCGTCATCCTCACCGCCACCGTCCACGGCGGCGCAACTTCTGATTCTGCTGCCCCTCTCATAATTCCCTTCCCATTCTCTGTTGTTCCCCCGCTCCCAGGTTCCTGTTTATACTCTATTTGTTTTTAATTGTTCAATTTTGTTAGCTTCTGTAACTTTCTGTTAGTTAGTTTGAATTCAAATGTTGCATGTTAGGTTAGTTAGAAATATTTGCGGTTAGGTAGCTAGGACTGGATAGAGGATTTTAGGCCTGATAAGTGCTCTGTATGTGCATATTTGCTGTTTGTTTCCTTGGGTACTGTATGTTGATTTTGGGTTGCTATTTTGTGCAAATTGTGTTGTCTGAATGCCATACAACTACTGCTGTGCTTAATTGATGTTGCTTCCTTGCTAATTATGCTATTTTGCTACCCGGGAATGTCCAATTTTAAGCCAGAATGCTGCCCAATTTTTAAGAAATCTATTTTCATTTTAATCTCTATTGTAATTTGGGCTAATTTTCGTTTCCTTTCAACTTCCCGGATTTGCACCAATCATTGTGAACATGAACCACAACTTCTCTTTTATTTGAGCCTAAATATCGTCATACCACTAATACACTTTTCTAACTCACTAATTTCTTTAACCATTTAACTTCTACTCACATTTAACCCTCTTTAACCATTCTTTCTAAAGTATGATGATTTTCTTGCTTAATGAGTAAGAGTTGCTGCCTTTAGTGAACATTGCATTCTTGGCTTACTTGTTCACTTATGCTTACTTGTTTACCAATTCTTTTCAAGTTCAGTTCAACATCATGATTGTTATTAGCCAATTGTATCCTGAACATGCCTTCTTTGTTACATGCTAAGTGTTTCATTGCTTATATGCTATCATATTTTTCAGGATGTCGGATAAAGGAAAAGCTATAGCTACTGCCTCCAAAAAAAGGAAACATTCTACACCTTCTATCCCCTCCATTTATAAGAATTATGCTAAGAATCCTCTAAATGACGAAGAAAAAGAAAATCAGTTGTTATCTTCTACTGACCCGACTAAGTTCCCCAATCTCTACTGTGAGCTTCGACTTTCCAAGTATCGGACAACAAAACTGAATACCGAGAAGAAGCTTGTTCTCCCCAATGATGTCCGACGGTCCATTACTAGTCGGATCCTTGAGTTGGGTATAGATTTTATTGACAGAGATTTGGGGGATATTAACATCTCTTGGGTGAAGGAATTTTATTGCAACTTCTTCCGTCCCACTTTGGATTCGGTTCAGTTGAGGGGTAGAGAGATCATGATTACTGAGACTGCCATTGAGGAGGCTTTGCAGTGCCGACATATTCCTGATGGCACTTGCGCCCATCAGCAGGCCGAGTTGGCCATACATAGCATGACTTTTGATTATGAGGCGCTTAGGCGCGTGATTGGTTTACCGGATGCTACATGGGTTATGGATGCAAACAATACCAAGCCTAAGGGGATGCTATTTGCTCACTTGACTAGAGAGGCCAGGACTTGGCAGATGATCTTTGCCCACTATGTCTTGCCTACCACTCACTTCTCTGAGATCCCTATGGAGATGCTTTTGCTGATTGGGTGTGTCATGGAGGGGAAGGATGTCTATTTTTCTCGACTTATCCGACAGTGCATGTGGCGGGTGCATATTCGTGGCCTACTTCCATTTCTTACTTTGGTCACGAGTATGGCTGCCCTAGCCGAGGTCCCCTGGTTAGATGACGATGTGATACCACCACCCCCTGATGTAGATGACAGGGAGGTTACTATTCCTTGGGGTGGTTGGGTGCACGAGAAGCCCCCAGCTAGACGCCGTTCTAGAGCTAGAGCAGTAGTTGGGACAGCTGGACCGTCAGCCTCTACAGCAGCTCCATCCTCTTCTACAGCAACAGCTCTATCTTCATCGACAGCTCCACCTTCAGTACCTGAGCCTACTTACCTACTGGTCCAGCGTCTGTTTTGGTTTTTAGAGCGCGAGAGACTCCATGTCAGACGCCGACTGGATCGGATGGGTCAGGCGCTCATCTCTCTTGGCGCTGAGTTACTTCCGCTTCCCGACTCTTGGTGGACGAAATTGTGATCTTTAATTAATGGCTCCTTGGCATGTGCCAAGGAGAACTAATTTAATTAACTGATTACTTGCTCAGAGCACAATTCCGTTCAACTAACCAGCAAGTGTACTGGGTCGTCCAAGTAATACCTTACGTGAGTAAGGGTCGAATCCACAGAGATTATTGGTTTGAAGCAATCAATATTTATTTTATTAGTCTTAGTTAGGATGTCAACAAGATTATTTGGATTAAAAGTGAAATTATTGGAATTGATAAAAGAGGGAACAATGTTACTTTGATTTGCAGTACTGGAGAATATGTTGGAGTTTTGGAGATGCTTTATCCTTTGAATTTCTACTTTTCCTTGAGATCCTCTTCTCACACGCAGGTTCCTTCCATGGCAAGCTCTATGTAGGGTGTCACCGTTGTCAATGGCTACTTCCCATCCTCGCAGTGAAAACTATGCACGCACTCTGTCACAGTACGGCTAATCACCGGTTGGTTCCCGCTCCTACTGGAATAGAATCACTCTTTTGCGTCTGTCACTAACGCCCAGCAGGTTAAAGTTTGAAGCACGTCACAGTCATTCAATCCCGGAATCCTACTCGGAATACCACAGACAAGGTTTAGACTTTCCGGATTCTCATGAATGCCGCCATCAATCCGGCTTATACCACGAAGATTCTGTTGGGGAATCTAAGAGATATTCATTCAATCTGATGTAGAACGGAGGTGGTTGTCAGGCACACGTTCATGGGTTGAGGAAGGTGATGAGTGTCACGGATCATCACCTTCTCCACAGTTAAGCGCGAATAAACATCTTAGATAAGAACAAGCGTGTTTGAATGGAAAACAAAGGAATTGTATTAAATCATCGAGACGCTGCAGAGCTCCTCACCCCCAACAATGGAGTTTAGAGACTCATGCCGTCACAAAGTATGTAATTCAGATCTGAAAATGTCATGTGGTACAAGAAATGTCTGTAAAAGTTGTTTAAATAGTAAACTAGTAACCTAGGTTTACAGAAAATGAATACACTAAGATAATTGGTGCAGAAATCCACTTCTGGGGCCCACTTGGTGTGTGCTGGGGCTGAGACTAAAGCTTTCCACGTGCAAAGGCCTTTCTTGGCGTCAAACTTTGAGTTATGACGTGTTTTGGGCGTTCAACTCCGGATAATGACGTTTTTCTGGCGTTTAACTCCAGACAGCAGCATGAACTTGGCGTTTAACGCCAAGTTACGTCGTCTATCCTCGCTCAAAGTATGGACTATTATATATTGCTGGAAAGCCCTGGATGTCTACTTTCCAACGCCGTTGAGAGCGCGCCAATTGGACTCCTGTAGCTCCAGAAAATCCATTTCGAGTGCAGGGAGGTCAGGATCCAACAGCATCAGCAGTCCTTTTTCAGCCTAAGTCAGATTTTTGCTCAGCTCCCTCAATTTCAGTCAGAAAATACCTGAAATCACAGAAAAACACACAAACTCATAGTAAAGTCCAGAAATATGATTTTTGCCTAAAAACTAATATTATTTTACTAAAAACTAACTAAAACATACTAAAATCTACATGAAATTACCCCCAAAAAGCGTACAAAATATCCGCTCATCAACTCTCCGGCCTCTGATGAGCAGGATCATCAGGAGGAGGATGCGGAGGCACCGACTCAGCAGGATGCCCCTCCAGATGCCCCAGACACCACAGAGACACATCAGACCCATGCAGAGCGGGTCCCACAGCCACAGCCACAGCCAGAGCCAGAGCCTACCGTTGTACCTTCCACTGATCCTCCGGTTTAGCATCGAGGACGATGCTTGATCTTAAGTGTGGGGAGGGGACCGGTGAACTTTTCGGCTACTCTCCTAGTTATCTTGCGTTGCATACCTTTTGTATATATTTGATGCATTTTGAGTTTATTTTGGATACCTTTACTGCTTATTTTGGATTTTAGACATTTTGATGCTTTTGGATATTTTTAGATATCTTGGATGATAGATTCCATACTTTTACTTGGATTTGTCTTTATACATTTTTTGCATACATTTTTTGCATATCTTTCTTTTTAGTTTGGGTTGTGATTAGAAATCATACTTTGAATTGCAAAAACTTAGTCACCCTTTTTGCATAAGAAATTGGTTTTAAGTGAAAAAGGAAAGGGTGAACTAAGGAAATTTTTGAACTTTTCAATCACAACAATGCTTAGTCAAATATTGAGATTTTTCAAGAAATGTAAATATAGGGTACCAACCCAATTGATTGAAGAAAATTCTTGGTGAAACTTGCTTGAATTCATACTTTGTGAAGCATGTATTGAGCCTAGAACACAAGCTTGTGAGACTTGAGCCTATTGATGTGGTTACATTTTATAACCACTTATTTTCCATTCTTGAGTGAAATTGTTCTCTATCTATGACTGTGATCCTTGATTTGTTTGATTCTATATGTCCATTTATTTCTTGTATTCATGCATTTGTATGATTGAGGCCATTATTTCATTAGCCCACTTACCCAAATAGCCAACCTTTTACTCCCCATTGTTAGCCAATTTTGAGCCTATGCTTAACCAACTTATTCTCATTCTAGCACATTACAAGCCCAAGGCGGAAAACCAATGAAAGTCCCTTGTTTGGATCTTTGATTAGCCTAGACTAGTGAGAGTGTTTATTATTCAATGTGGTGAGGCTTGGGAACATTGGATGGGACAAAAAGGGTAGTTCACTTTCATGTTTAGGAATTGGGTACATACTCATGTATTGATTAAATGTATAGACCTTATGCATTGATGTTCTTTATATAGTTTGAAAGAAAAAAAAAGAGAAAAATGAAAAGAAAAAGAAATAAAAGTGAAAAAGAAAAAAAAAGAGAAACGAAAAGAAAAAAAATGTATATAGAAAAATAAAGAAAAAAAAAGAGAAGAAAAAAATAATAAAAGGGGACAAAATGCCCCAAGGTGAAGTTCAACAAAAGGGAATCAATGCATAAGTGTTATGAATCAAGAAATAAGATGCATGAATATGTAAGAAAAAAAGTGAAGAATGGGTAGTTAGAGTAGTTTGAATTTGTATAGGTCATTATATAGGTTAGGTGGGAAAGTCTATACTAATCCAAGATCCAAACTCTAGTCCACTTAACCATAAATGAACCTACCTTGACCCTAACCCCATTACAACCTAAATGGAAGACCTCATGATAAATGTAGGCATGCATTGAATAAATGTTGATTGTTAGAAGAAAAATCAAATTTTGGAAAGCTTGAATAGAAGAGAATTGAGTGAATTAACCCTTAAACACTTGAGTAAACAGAGCGGATACACATCCGATGAGGGTTCAAAAGTTCAATTACATGTATTCACCCATATTATCTATATTCTTGCAAGCTTGAATTTCTTTTTGATAATTCAATACAATTGTGGTTTGGACTTAACTCCTATTGCCCTAACTATTATGCTTACACATGTTCTCTTGGGAATTGATTTGTTTGAACTAAGCATTTGCATTTACTTTAGGTAGTTGCATTTAGATAGGACTCATATAGTTTAGTTGCATTCAATAAATGTCACACCCCTTAGTTCCTTCTTATTTTAGCATGAGGACATGCTAAGGTCTAAGTGTGGGGAGGTTGATAAACCCCATTTTTAGGGTTTATCTTGTATTGAATTTAGAGTATTTTGATAACCTTTTGTCACATTTAGCCTATGAATTAGCATGATTTTGTTATCTCTCCCATATTTATGCTTAAGTGTAAAAACATGCTTTTTAAGCCTTATTTTGATGAATTCTAATTTCTCCTTGATTCCATAAGATGCCTTGATGTGTTTGCTAGTAATTCCAGGATTGAAATAGGCTAGGCATGGATCAAAGGAAGCAAGGAAGGAAGCATACAAGTGGAGAGAAGCATAAAAAGTCAAAGAAGCAAAGTCAGCCATGCACACGCACACGCACAAGGCGCCCGCACGCACATTGCAGAATCGACCAGGGACGCGCACTCGTACCGTGCGCGCACGCGTCGATGACCGCACATGACTTCATTAAAGCAACACGTGCCTGGCGATTTGAGAGGGTTTCTGAACCCATTTTTGGCGCCAAATGCTGATAGAAAGGAATAAAAGGATGAAGGATTAAGGGGAAGAAAGGAATCTAGCATATAGCATAATTAGGATTAGTTTAGAGTTAGTTTTTAGAGAGAGAAGCTCTCACTTCTCTCTAGAATTAGGATTAGGTTTAGGTTAATCTCTCTTCTTAGATCTAGGTTTAATTCATGCTTTGATTCACTTTTCCTTTACCAATTCTTAATCTTCTCCTCCTCCTCTTTCTAGTTATGTGCTTTAATAATTGTAATTCTTCATTTTGTTTTGGATAGATTGTTGTTCCTTTGTTTTCTTTCAATAATGCAATTTGAGGTAATTCATGATAATTGTGATTTCCTTGATTGTTGTTGTTAATTATTTGCAATAATTGTTGTCAGATTTCATTCTTGTTATTGATTTACTATGCTTTCTTTTGTTCCTTCCAAGTGTTTGATGAAATGCTTGGTTGGATTTTAGTGTAGGTTTTGTTCCTCTTGGACTAGGTAGAGTAATTAGTGACTCTTGAGTTATCTAATTCCTTTGTTGATTGATAATTAGAAGTTGCCAATTGATTTGAATGCCTCTAAAGCTAGTCTTTCCTTTAGGAGTTGATGAGGACTTGAGGAATCAAATTGATTCATCCATTTGAATTTCCTCCATGGTTAGAGGTTAACTAAGTGGTAGCAGTGAACAATTCTCATCACAATTGAGAAGGATAACTAGGATAGGACTTCTAGTTCTCATATCTTGCCAAGAGCTTTGCTAGTTGTTAGTTTATTTTCTTTGCCATTTATATTTCTTGTCTAAAATCTTAAAAACCCCAAATATAACTCACAACCAATAACAAGACACTTCATTGCAATTCCTAGGGAGAACGACCCGAGGTCCAATACTTCGGTTTATAAATTTTAGGGGTTTGTACTAGTGACAAACAACTTTTTGTATGAAAGGATTATTGTTTGGTTTAGAAACTATACTTTACAACGAGATTTCATTAGTGAAATTCTAAACTCATAGTAAATTCCAGAAAAGTGAATTTTAACTAAAAACTAATAAAAATATAATAAAAACTAACTAAAACATACTAAAAACACTAAAAACAATGCCAAAAAGCATACAAATTATCCGCTCATCACAACACCAAACTTAAATTGTTGCTTGTCCCCAAGCAACTGAAGATCAAATAAGAATAAAGGAAGAGAATATGCAATGAATTCCAAAAACATCTATGAAGATCAGTATTAATTAGATGAGCGGAGCTTTTAGCTTCTTGCCTCTGAACAGTTTTGGCATCTCACTTTATCCTTTGAAATTCAGAATGATGGGCTTCTATAGGAACTCAGAATCCAGATAGTGTTATTGATTCTCCTAGTTAAGTATGATGATTCTTGAACATAGCTACTTTATGAGTCTTGGATGTGGCCCAAAGCACTATGTCTTCCAGTATTACCACCGGATACATACATGCCACAGACACATAACTGGGTGAACCTTTTCAGATTGTGACTCAGCTTTGCTAGAGTCCCCAATTAGAGGTATCCAAGGTTCTTAAGCACACTCTTTTTGCCTTGGATCACAACTTTATTATTTCTCTCTTTTTTTGAATCCAATGCTTTTTCTTGCTTCAAGAATCATTTTTATGATTTTTCAGATCCTCAGTAACATGTCTCCTTTTTCATCATTCTTTCAAGAGCCTACATTCATGAACAACAAATTCAAAAGACATATGCACTGTTCAAGCATACATTCAGAAGTCAAAGTGTTGCCATGGTGGACGAAATTGTGATAAAAGAGTTCTAGGCACTGTTAGAGAAGCTCACAACTCCGTTCAACTTAACCAGCAAGTGTACTGGGTCATCCAAGTAATACCTTACGTGCGTAAGGGTCGATCCCACAGAGATTGTTGGTATGAAGCAAGCTATGGTCACCTTGTACATCTCAGTTAAGTGGATTCATAGGGTCAAATGTAATTGGATTAGATAATTAAAAGATAAATAAAATAAAAAGGGATAGAAATACTTATATAAATCAATAGTAGAAATTTCAGATAGGCGTGTGGAGATGCTAGAATCCTTTCGAATCTCTACTTTCTTACTACTTTCCTCCAATCCTTCTTACTCCTTTCCATGGCAAGCTGTATGTAGGGCATCACCATCATCAATAGCTACTTTTAATCCTCTCGGGAAAATGGTCCTATGCGCTGTCACTGCACGGCTAATCGTCTGGAGGCATCACCCTTGACAATGGCTACATCCCATCCTCTCAGTGAAAATGGTCCAAATGCTCTGTCACAGCACGGCTAATCATCTGTCGGTTCTCAATCAGGTTGGAGTAAAATCCATTGATTCTTTTGCGTTTGTCATCACGCCCAGCCTTCAGGAGTTTGAAGCTCGTCACAGTCATTCAATACCGGAATCCTACTCGGAATACCACAGACAAGGTTAGACTTTCTGGATTCCCGGGATCCTACTCGGAATACCACAAACAAGGTTAGACTTTCCGGATCCCCATGAATGCCGCCATCTATCTAGCTTATACCACGAAGATTCTGTTGGGGAATCTAAGAGATATGCGCCCGGCCTAAAGTAGAACGGAAGTGGTTGTCAGTCACGCGCGTTCATAGGTGAGAATGATGATGAGTGTCACGGATCATCACATTCATCAAAGTGTTGTGCAACGTATATCTTGGAATAAGAATAAAAGAGAATTGAATAGAAAATAATAGTGATTGTATTGAAACTTGAGGTACAGCAGGGCTCCACACCCTTAATCTATGGTGTGTAGAAACTCCACCGTTGAAAATACATAAGTGAAAGGTTCAGGCATGGCCGAATGGCCAGCCCCTTGAAACGTGATCAATAGTCTCCTAAGATGATGAATAAAACAAAACTGAGACCAAAGATGTCTAATACAATAGTAAATTATCCTATTTATACTAGACTAGCTACTAGGGTTTACATGAGTAAGTAATTGATGCATAAATCCACTTCCGGGGCCCACTTGGTGTATGTTTGGGCTGAGCATGATCTATCCACGAGCTGAGGCTTTACTTGGAGTTGAACGCCAAGTTATAACGTGTTTTGGGCGTTCAACTCCGGATCATGACGTGTTTCTGGCGTTTAACTCCAGACAGCAGCATGTACTTGGCGTTCAACGCCAAGTTTCATCGTCAATTTCCGAATGAAGTATGGACTATTATATATTGCTGGAAAGCTCTGGATGTCTACTTTCCAACGCCGTTGAGAGCTCGCCATATGGAGTTCTGTAGCTCCAGAAAATCCATTTCGAGTGCAGGGAGGTCAGATTCCAACAGCATCAGCAGTCCTTTTGTCAGCCTTTTTCAGAGTTTTGCTCAAGTCCCTCAATTTCAGCCAGAAATTACCTGAAATTATAGAAAAACACACAAACTCATAGTAAAGTCCAGAAATGTGAATTTAACATAAAAACTAATGAAAACATCCCTAAAAGTAGCTTGAACTTACTAAAAAGTACCTAAAAACAATGCCAAAAAGCGTATAAATTATCCGCTCATTACAACACCAAACTTAAATTGTTGCTTGTCCCAAGAAACTGAAAATCAAATAGGATAAAAAGAAGAGAATATACTATAAATTCCAAAATATCAATGAATATTAATTCTAATTAGATGAGCGGGACTTGTAGCTTTTTGCTTCTGAACAGTTTTGGCATCTCACTTTTTTCCCTTGAAGTTCAGAGTGATTGGCGTCTCTAGGAACTCAGAGTTCAGATAGTGTTATTGACTTTCCTAGTTAAGCATGTTGATTCTTGAACACAGCTACTTATGAGTCTTGGCCGTGGCCCTAAGCACTTTGTTTTCCAGTATTACCACTGGATACATAAATGCCACAGACACATAACTGGGTGAACCTTTTCAGATTGGACTCAGCTTTGCTAGAGTCCCCAGTTAGTGGTGTCCAGAGCTCTTAAGCACACTCTTTTTGCTTTGGATCACGACTTTAACCATTCAATCTCAAGCTTTTCACTTGGACCTTCATGATACAAGCACATGGTTAGGGACAGCTTGGTTTAGCCGCTTAGGCCTGGATTTTATTTCCTTGGGCCCTCCTATCCATTGATGCTCAAAGCCTTGGATTCTTTTTACCATTGCCTTTTGGTTTTAAGGGCTATTGGCTTTTTCTGCTTGCTTTCTTTTTCTTTTTTTTCGAATTTTTTTCGCAAGCTTTTGTTATTCACTGCTTTTTCTTGCTTCAAGAATCAATTTCATGATTTTTCAGATCATCAATAACATTTCTCTTTGTTCATCATTCTTTCAAGAGCCAACAATTTTAACATTCATAAACAACAAGATAAAAAATATGCACTGTTCAAGCATTCATTCAGAAAACAAAAAGTATTGTCACCACATCAATATAATTAAATTAAATTCAAGGATAAATTCGAAATTCATGTACTTCTTGTTCTTTTGAATTAAAACATTTTTCATTTAAGAGAGGTGAAGGATTTCATGGAATTTATTCATAGCTTTAAGACATAATTACTACATACTAATGATCATGAAGTAGAGACACAAAATATAGATAAACATAACATAGAAACCGAAAAAAACAGAAAGAAATAAGAACAAGGAATGAATCCACCTTTAGTGGCGTCTTCTTCTTGAAGGACCAACAATGTTCTTAAGCTCTTCTATGTCCCTTCCTTGCCTTTGTTGCTCCTCCCTCATTGCTCTTTGGTCTTCTCTTATTTCATGGAGAATGATGGAGTGCTCATGATGTTCCACCCTTAATTGTTCAACATTGTGGCTCAAATCTTCTAAGGAAGTGTTGAGTTGTTCCCAATAGTTGTTGGGAGGAAAGTGCATCCCTTGAGGCATCTCAAGGATTTCTTGATGATGAGCTTCCTCATGCATCTCTTGAGAACCGTGAAGGGTCTCTCTTGCTTGCTCCATCCTCTTCTTGGTGATGGGCTTATCCTCATCAATGGAGATGTCTCCTTCTATAATAACTCCAGCTGAGTAACATAGATGGAAAATAAGGTGAGGAAAAACTAGCCTTGCCATGGTGGAGGGTTTGTCGGCTATTTTGTAGATTTCATTGGAGATGACCTCATGAACTTCTACTTCCTCTCCAATCATGATGCTATCAATCATGATGGCCCGATCCACAGTAACTTCAGATCGGTTGTTAGAGGGAATGATGGAGCGTTGAATGAACTCCAACCATCCTCTAGCCACAGGCTTGAGGTCCAGTCTTCTTAGTTGAACTGGCTTGCCTTTGGAGTCTCTTTTCCATTGAGCTCCTTCCACACATATGTCCATAAGGACTTGGTCCAACCTTTGATTAAAGTTGACCCTTCTAGTGTAGGGGCGTTCATCTCCTTGCATCATGGGCAAGTGGAATGCCAACCTCACATTTTCCGGACTAAAATCTAAGTATTTCCCCCGAACCATTGTGAGATAATTCTTTGGACTCGGGTTCATACTTTGATCATGGTTCCTAGTGATCCATGCATTGGCATAGAACTCTTGAACCATTAAGATTCCGACTTGTTGCATGGGGTTGGTTAGGACTTCCCAACCTCTCCTTCGGATCTCATGTCAGATCTCTGGATACTCATTTTTCTTGAGCTTGAAAGGGACCTCAGGGATTACCTTCTTCTTTGCCACAACATCATAGAAGTGGTCTTGATGGCTCTTGGAGATGAATCTTTCCATCTCCCATGACTCGGAGGTGGAAGCTTTTGTCTTCCCTTTTCCTTTTCTAGAGGATTCTCCGGCCTTAGGTGCCATTGATGGTAATGGAAAAATAAAAAGCTTATGCTTTTACCACACCAAACTTAAAATATTGCTCGTCCTCGAGCAAGAGAAGAAAGAAGAGAAGAAGAAGAAGAAGAGAATATGGAGGAGAAGGGTAAGTGTAGGTTCGGCCAAGGTATGGACGAGGGGGTTGTGTTGTGTGAAAATGAAGTAGAATGGAAGGGTATATATAGGGAGAGGGGAGAGGGTAGGTTCGGCCATATAGGGTGGGATTGGGTGGGAAAATGTTTTTGAATTTTGAAGGTAGGTGGGGTTTATGGGGAAGAGTGGATGGATGTGAGTGGTGAATAGGTGATTGGTAAGAGAGATTGAGGTGATTGGTGAAGGGTTTTTGGGAAGTGTGACATGGGAAAGAGTAAAATAGGATTAGGAGGTAAGGTGGGAATATAGTAGGTGGGGATCCTGTGAGGTCCACAGATCCTGAGGTGTCAAGGAATTCCATCCCTGCACCAAATAGGCATGTAAAATGCCTTTGCACGCCATTCTGGCGTTTAAACGCCAATTGGTGCACGTTCTGGGCGTTCAACGCCCACATGTAACATGTTTCTGGCGTTGAACGCCAGTTTTTCCTCTAGGCACATTCCTGGCGTTCAAACGCCAGAATGTTGCTTGTTTCTGGCGTTTAGCGCCAGATTCATGCTCTGTTCTGGCGTTGAACGCCAGCCAGATGCTTCTTACTGGCGTTGAACGCCAGTCTGTGCTTCCTCCAGGGTGTGATTTTTTTCTTCTGCTGTTTTTTGATTTTGTTTTTAATTTTTATATTTTTTTGTGACTCCACATGATCATGTACCTAACAAAACACAGAATAACAATAAAATAGAATAAAATGAAAATTAGATAAATAAAATTGGGTTGCCTCCCAACAAGCGCTTCTTTAATGTCAATAGCTTGACATTGGGCTCTCATGGAGCCACAAAGGTGATCAGGTCAATGTTGTATAGTCCCAACACCAAACTTAGAGTTTGGATATGGGGTCTTAATACCAAACTTAGAGTTTGGTTGTGGCCTCCCAACACCAAACCTAGAGTTTGACTGTGGGGGCTCTCTTTGACTCTGAACTGAGAGAAGCTCTTCATGGTTACTCTCTTTTGTCACAGAGGGATGGCCATGTGCCTTAAACACAAGGTAGTCCCCATTCAATTGAAGGACTAATTCACCTCTGTTGACATCTATCACAGCTCCTGCTGTGGCTAGGAAAGGTCTTCCGAGGATGATGCATTCATCCTCTTTCTTCCTAGTGTCTAAGATTATGAAATCAGCAGGGATATAAAGGCCTTCAACCTTTACTAACACGTCCTCCACTATTCCATAAGCTTGTCTCAATGACTTGTCTGCCAATTGTAATGAGAACAAGGCAGGTTATACCTCAATGATCCCCAGCTTCTTCATTACAGAGAGTGGCATAAGATTTATCCCTGACCCCAGATCACACAGAGCTTTTGCAAAGGTCATGGTGCCTATGGTACAAGGTATCAAAAACTTGCCAGGATCTGGTTTCTTTTGAGGTAGAGTTTGCTGAATCCAGGTATCTAGTTCATTAATGAGCAAGGGAGGTTCACTTTCCCAAGTCTCATTACCAAACAACTTGGCATTCAACTTCATGATAGCTCCTAAATATTGAGCAACTTGCTCTCCAGTCACATCTTCATCCTCATCAGAGGAAGAATAGTCTTCAGAGCTCATGAATGGCAGAAGGAGATTTAATGGAATCTCTATGGTCTCTATATGAGCCTCAGATTCCTTTGGATCCTTAATAGGAAACTCCTTCTCGCTTGAGGGCATCCCAGGAGGTCTTCCTCATTAGGATTTTCGTCCTCCTCCTCCCTTGTACATTCGGCCATATTGATTATATCAATGGCCTTGCACTCTCCTTTTGGATTTTCTTCTGTATTGCTTGGGAGAATATTGGGAGGAGTTTCAGTGACTTTCTTACTCAGCTGGCCCACTTGTGCCTCCATATTTCTGATGGAGGATCTTGTTTCACTCATGAAACTGGAAGTGGCCTTTGACAGATCAGAGACTAGATTGGCTAAATTAGAAGTGTTTTGTTCAGAATTCTCTGTCTGTTGCTGAGAAGATGATGGAAAAGGCTTGCTATTGCTCAAACTATTGCGTCCACCATTGTTAAAGCCTTGTTGAGGCTTTTGTTGATCCTTCTATGAGAAATTTGGATGATTTCTCCATGATGAATTATAGGTGTTTCCATAAGGTTCACCCATGTAATTAACCTCTGCCATTGCAGGGATCTCAGAATTATAAGCTTCTTCAGAAGCTGCCTCTTTAGTACTGTTGGATGCATTTTGCCATCCATTCAGACTTTGAGAGATCATGTTGACTTGCTGAGTTAACACCTTGTTCTGAGCTAATATGGCATTCAGAGCATCAATTTCAAGAACTCCCTTCCTCTGAGGTGTCCCATTATTCACGGAATTCCTCTCAGAAGTGTACATGAATTGGTTATTTGCAACCATGTCAATGCGTTCTTGAGCCTCTTCAGGCGTTTTCTTTAGGTGAATAGATCCACCTGCAGAATGGTCCAATGACATTTTCGAAAACTCAGATAGACCATAATAGAATATATCTAATATGGTCCATTCTGAAAACATGTCAGATGGACATCTTTTGGTCAGCTGCTTGTATCTTTCCCAAGCTTCATAAAGGGATTCACCATCTTTTTGTTTGAAGGTTTGAACATCCACTCTTATCTTGCTCAGCTTTTGAGGAGGAAAGAATTTATCCAAGAAGGCTGTGACCAGCTTATCCCAGGAGTCCAGGCTATCCTTAGGTTGTGAATCCAACCATATTCTAGCTCTGTCTCTTACAGCAAAAGGGAAAAGCATGAGTCTGTAGACTTCAGGATCAACTCCATTCGTCTTTACAGTCTCACAGATCTGCAAGAACTCAGTCAAAAACTAATAAGGATCTTCAGATGGAAGTCCATAAAACTTGCAGTTTTGTTGCATTAAGGCAACTAGCTGAGGTTTCAGCTCAAAGTTATTGGCTCCAATGGCAGGGATGGAGATGCTTCTTCCATCAAACTTGGACGTTGGCTTTGTGAAGTCACCAAGCATTCTCCTTGCATTATTATTATTTTCGGCTGCCATCTCCTTCTCTTGTTCTAATGTTTCTGAAAGGTTACCTTTAGATTGTTGTAACTTAGCTTCTCTTAATTTTCTCTTCAGAGTCCTTTCAGGTTCTGGATCAATTTGAACAAGAGTGCCTTTATCCTTGTTCCTGCTCATATGAAAGAGAAGAAAACAAGAAAAGAAAGAGGAATTCTCTATGTCACAGTATAGAGATTCCTTTATGTTAGTAGAAGAAGAGAGGGGGAAAGAGTGAAGAAAAGTGAAGAATCCAAACACAAGGGATAGATTGGGTTCAGATTTTTAGATGAAGAGAGGTGAAGAGAAGTGTTAGTAAATAATTAATTAAATAGAATAAGAGAGAGGAGATAGAAAATTCGAAAATAATTTTAAAAAGGGTTTAGTGATTTTCGAAAATTAAAGATAAGATATAATTAAAATTAAAATTTAAAACAATTAATTAATTAAAAAGAATTTTTGAAAAAGGGATGAGATATTTTCGAAAATTAGAGAGGGAAAAGTAGTTAGTTGGTTTTGAAAAAGATAAGAAACAAACAAAAGTCAAATAGTTAGTAAAAATAAAATATTAAAATTAAATTTGAAAAGATGAGAAGATAAGAAGTTAGATAAGATATTTTGAAATCAAATTTTGAAAAAGATAAAATTTTGAAAAAGATAAGATAAAAAGATACGAAATTTTTAAGAAAAAGGCATTTTGAAAAAGATTTAATTTTTAAAATGACTTAACTAACAAGAAACTACAGGATAAGATTCTAGAATTTAAAGATTGAACCTTTCTTAACAAGAAAGTAACAAACTTCAAATTTTTGAATCAATCACATTAATTGTTAATGAATTTCGAAAATTTGATATAAAGATAAGGAAAAGATTTTGAAAATAATTTTAGAAAATATGGTGTGTAGAAACTCCACCGTTGAAAATACATAAGTGAAAGGTTCAGGCATGGCCGAATGGCCAGCCCCCTGAAACGTGATCAATATCCTCCTAAGATGATGAATAAAACAAAACTGAGACCAAATATGTCTAATACAATAGTAAATTATCCTATTTATACTAGACTAGCTACTAGGGTTTACATGAGTAAGTAATTGATGCATAAATCCACTTCCGGGGCCCACTTGGTGTATGTTTGGGCTGATCATGATCTATCCACGAGCTGAGGCTTTACTTGGAGTTGAACGCCAAGTTATAACGTGTTTTGGGCGTTCAACTCCGGATCATGACGTGTTTCTGGCGTTTAACTCCAGACAGCAGCATGTACTTGGCGTTCAACGCCATGTTACATCGTCAATTTCCGAATGAAGTATGGACTATTATATATTGCTGGAAAGCTCTGGATGTCTACTTTCCAACTCCGTTGAGAGCTTGCCATTTGGAGTTCTGTAGCTCCAGAAAATCCATTTCGAGTGCAGGGAGGTCAGATTCCAACAGCATCAGCAGTCCTTTTGTCAGCCTTTTTCAGAGTTTTGCTCAAGTCCCTCAATTTCAGCCAGAAATTACCTGAAATTATAGAAAAACACACAAACTCATAGTAAAGTCCAGAAATGTGAATTTAACATAAAAACTAATGAAAACATCCCTAAAAGTAGCTTGAACTTACTAAAAAGTACCTAAAAACAATGCCAAAAAGCGTATAAATTATCCGCTCATCGTGCCACCACATCAAAATAATTAATCTGTTATAAAATTCAAAATTCATGTAATTCTTCTCTTTTCCAATTAAGAACATTTTTTTATTTAAGAAAGGTGATGGATTCATAGGACATTCATAACTTTAAGGCATAGACACTAAGACACTAATGATCATAAGACACAAACATAGATAAACATAGGCATAAAAATTCGAAAAACAGGAAAATAAAGAACAAGGAGATTAAAGAATGGGTCTACCTTAGTGATGGCGGCTTGTTCTTCCTCTTGAAGATCTTATGGAGTGCTTGAGCTCCTCAATGTCTCTTCCTTGCCTTTGTTGCTCCTCTCTCATGACTCTTTGATCTTCTCTAATTTCATGGAGGAGAATGGAATATTCTTGGTGCTCCACCCTTAGTTGTCCCATGTTGGAACTCAATTCTCCTAGGGAGGTGTTGATTTGCTCCCAATAGTTTTATGGAGGAAAGTGCATCCCTTGAGGTATCTCAGGGATTTCATGGTGAGTGGGATCTCTTGTTTGCTCCATCCTCTTCTTAGTGATGGGCTTGTCTTCATCAATGACGATGTCTCCCTCTATGTCAATTCAAACTGAATAATAGAGGTGACAAATGAGATGAGGGAAAGCTAACCTTGCCAAGGTAGAGGACTTGTCCGCCACCTTATAAAGTTCTTGGGATATAACCTCATGAACTTCTACTTCCTCTCCAATCATGATGCTATAAATCATGATAGCCCGGTCTATAGTAACTTCAGACCGGTTGCTAGTGGGAATGATTGAGCGTTGGATAAACTCCAACCATCCTCTAGCCACGGGCTTGAGGTCATGCCTTCTCAGTTGGAACCTCCCAACACCAAACTTAGAGTTTGACTGTGGGGGTTCAACACCAAACTTAGAAGTTGGTTGTGGCCTCCCAACACCAAACTTAGAGTTTGACTGTGGGGGCTCTGTTTGACTCTGTTTTGAGAGAAGCTCTTCATGCTTCCTCTTCATGGTTACAGAGGGATATCCTTGAGCCTTAAACACAAGGGATTATTCATTCACTTGAATGATCAATTCTCGTCTGTCAACATCAATCACAGCCTTTGCTGTGGCTAGGAAGGGTCTGCCAAGGATGATGGATTCATCCATGCACTTCCCAGTCTCTAGGACTATGAAATCAGCCCATAAGCTTGCTTTCTTGAATTGTCTGCCATCTCTAGTGAGATTCTTGCAGCTTGTACCTCAAAGATCCCTAGATTCTCCATTACAGAGAGAGGCATGAGGTTTATGCTTGACCCTAGGTCACACAGAGCCTTCTTGAAGGTCATGGTGCCTATTGTACAAGGTATTGAGAACTTCCCAGGGTCCTGTCTCTTTTGAGGTAATCTCTGCCTAGTCAAGTCATCCAGTTCTTTGGTGAGCAAAGGGGGTTCATCCTCCTAAGTCTCATTACCAAATAACTTGTCATTTAGCTTCATGATTGCTCCAAGGTGCTTAGTAACTTGCTCTTCAGTGACATCTTCATCCTCTTCAGAGGAAGAATACTTATCAGAGCTCATGAATGGCAGAAGTAAATCCAATGGAATCTCTATGGTCTCAGTGTGAGCCTCAGATTCCCATGGTTCCTCATTAGGGAACTCATTGGAGGCCAGTGGACGTCCATTGAGGTCTTCCTCAGTGGTGCTCACTGCCTCTTCCTCCTCTCCAAATTCGGCCATGTTTATGGCCTTACACTCTCCTTTTGGATTCTCTTCTATATTGCTTGGAAGAGTACTATGAGGGAGTTCAGTAACTTTCTTACTTAGCTGACCCACTTGTGCCTCCAAGTTTCTAATGGAGGACATTGTTTCAGTCATGAAACTTTGAGTGGTTTTGATTAGATCAGAGACCATGGTTGCTAAGTCAGAGTGGCTCTGCTTAGAATTATCTGTCTGTTGCTGAGAAGATGATGGAAAAGGCTTGCCATTGCTAAACCTGTTTCTTCCACCATTATTGTTGTTGAAACCTTGTTGAGGTCTCTGTTGATCCTTCCATGAGATATTTGGATGATTTCTCCATGAAGGATTATAGGTGTTTCCATAGGGTTCTCCCATGTAATTCACCTCTTCCATTGAAGGGTTCTCAGGATCATAAGATTCTTCTTCAGATGAAGAATCCTTAGTACTGCCTGGTGCAGCTTGCATTCCAGACAGACTTTGAGAAATCATATTGACTTGCTGAGTCAATATTTTGTTCTGAGCCAATATGGCATTCAGAGTATCAATCTCAAGAATTCCTTTCTTTTGATTCGTCCCATTATTCACAGGATTCCTTTCAGAAGTGTACATGAATTGGTTATTTGCAACCATTTCAATGAGTTCTTGAGCTTCTGCAGGCGTCTTCTTCAGATAAAGAGATTGGTGCGCGAAATTGTGATCAATACTTTTCACAACTCAAATAATCCCTGGTGATGAACCCAAAAACTTGATGTTCAATACCATGGCATAAACACAACTTCGCACAACTAACCAGCAAGTGTACTGGGTCGTCCAAGTAATAAACCTTACGCGAGTAAGGGTCGATCCCACAGAGATTGTTGGTATGAAGCAAGCTATGGTCACCTTGTAAATCTTAATCAGGCAACTCAAATGGATATGGGTGATATACGAATAAAACATAAAGATAAAGATAGAGATACTTATGTAATTCATTCTTGGGAATTTCAGATAAGCGTATGGAGATGCTTGGTCCCTTCCGTCTCTCTGCTTTCCTACTGTCTTCATCCAATCCTTCTTACTCCTTTCCATGGCAAGCTATATGCAAGGGTTTCACCGTTGTTAGTGGCTACCTCCCATCCTCTCAGTGGAAATGTTCAACGCACCCTGTCACGGCACGGCTATCCATCTGTCGGTTCTCAATCAGGCCGGAATAGAATCCAGTGATTCTTTTGCGTCTGTCACTAACGCCCCGCCCTCAGAAGTTTGAAGCTCGTCACAGTCATTCAATCATTGAATCCTACTTAGAATACCACAGACAAGGTTTAGACCTTCCGGATTCTCTTGAATGCCGCCATCAGTTC
Source organism: Arachis hypogaea (assembly GCF_003086295.3). NCBI lineage: Eukaryota > Viridiplantae > Streptophyta > Magnoliopsida > Fabales > Fabaceae > Arachis > Arachis hypogaea. Next base: position 54,573,495 of record NC_092036.1, read on the forward strand.
TAGCTTATACCACGAAGATTCCGGTTAAAGAATCCAAGAGATATCCACCCAATCTAAGGTAGAACGGAGGTGGTTGTCAGGCACACGTTCATAGGTGAGAATGATGATGAGTGTCACGGATCATCACATTCATCAAGTTGAAGAACAAGTGATATCTTAGAACAAGAACAAGCGGAATTGAATAGAAGAACAATAGTAATTGCATTAATACTCGAGGTACAGCAGAGCTCCACACCTTAATCTATGGTGTGTAGAAACTCTACCGTTGAAAATACATAAGAACAAGGTCTAGGCATGGCCGAATGGCCAGCCTCCCAATGATCTAAGATAGCATCAGAACAAAGATAGCTACCCAGATATCTAAATACAATAGTAAAAGGTCCTACTTATAGAGAACTAGTAGCCTAGGGTTTACAGAGATGAGTAAATGACATAAAAATCCACTTCCGGGCCCACTTGGTGTGTGCTTGGGCTGAGCATTGAAGAATTTTCGTGTAGAGACTCTTCTTGGAGTTAAACGCCAGCTTTTGTGCCAGTTTGGGCGTTTAACTCCCACTTTGGTGCCAGTTCCGGCGTTTAACGCTGGGAATTCTGAGGGTGACTTTGAACGCCGGTTTGGGCCATCAAATCTTGGGCAACGTATGGACTATCATATATTGCTGGAAAGCCCAAAATGTCTACTTTCCAACGCCGTTGAGAGCGCGCCAATTGGGCTTCTGTAGCTCCAGAAAATCCACTTCGAGTGCAGGGAGGTCAGAATCCAACAGCATCTGCAGTCCTTTTTAGTCTCTGAATCAGATTTTTGCTCAGGTCCCTCAATTTCAGCCAGAAAATACCTGAAATCACAGAAAAACACACAAACTCATAGTAAAGTCCAGAAAAGTGAATTTTAACTAAAAAATAATAAAAATATACTAAAAACTAACTAGATCATACTAAAAACATACTAAAAACAATGCCAAAAAGCGTACAAATTATCCGCTCATCACAACACCAAACTTAAATTGTTGCTTGTCCTCAAGCAACTGAAAATCAAATAAGATAAAATGAAGAGAATATGCAATGAATTCCAAAAACATCTATGAAGATCAGTATTAATTAGATGAGCGGGGCTTTTAGCTTTTTGCCTCTGAATAGTTTTGGCATCTCACTCTATCCTTTGGAATTCAGAATGATTGGCTTCTTTAGGAACTCAAAATCCAGATAGTGTCATTGATTCTCCTAGTTAAGTATGATGATTCTTGAACACAGCTACTTATTGAGTCTTGGCCGTGGCCCAAAGCACTCTGTCTTCCAGTATTACCACCGGATACATACATGCCACAGACACATAATTGGGTGAACCTTTTCAGATTGTGACTTAGCTTTGCTAGAGTCCCCAATTAGAGTTGTCCAGGGTTCTTAAGCACACTCTTTTTGCCTTGGATCACAACTTTATTTCTTTCTTTTTCTTCTTTTTTTTGTATTCACTACTTTTCCTTGCTTCAAGAATCATTTTTATGATTTTTCAGATCCTCAGTAACATTTCTCCTTTTTCATCATTCTTTCAAGAGCCAACATTCATGAACCACAAATTCAAAAGACATATGCACTGTTTAAGCATACATTCAGAAAACAAAAGTATTGCCACCACATCAAAATAATCAAACTGTTATAAAATTCAAAATTCATGCAATTCTTTTCTTTTTCAATTAAGCACATTTTTTTTTATTCAAGAAAGGTGATGGATTCATAGGACATTCATAACTTTAAGGCATAGACACTAAGACACTAATGATCACAAGACACAAACATAGATAAACATAAGCACTAAAATTTGAAAAACAGAAAATAAAGAACGGGTCCACCTTAGTGATGGCGGCTTGTTCTTCTTCTTGAAGATCCTATGGAGTGTTTGAGCTCCTCAATGTCTCTTCCTTGCCTTTGATGCTCCTCTCTCATGATTCTTTGATCTTCTCTAATTTCATGGAGGAGGACGGAGTGTTCTTGGTGCTCCACCCTTTTCTTAGTGATGGGCTTCTCCTCATCAATGGGGATGTCTCCCTCTATGTCAACTCCAACTGAATAACAGAGGTGACAAATGAGATGAGGAAAGGCTAACCTTGCCAAGGTAGAGGATTTGTCCGCCACCTTATAAAGTTCTTGAGCTATAACCTCATGAATTTCTATTTCTTCTCCAATCATGATGCTATGAATCATGATAGGCCGGTCTATAGTAACTTCGGACCGGTTGCTAGTGGGAATGATTGAGCGTTGGATAAACTCTAACCATCCTCTAGCCACGGGTTTGAGGTCATGCCTTCTCAATTAAACCGGCTTTCCTCTTGAATCTCTCTTCCATTGGGCGCCCTCTTCACAAATGACTGTGAGGACTTGGTCCAACCTTTGATCAAAGTTGACCCTTCTAGTGTAAGGATGTTCATCTCCTTGCATCATGGGCAAGTTGAATGCCAACCTTACATTTTCCGGACTAAAATCCAAGTATTTCCCCCGAACCATAGTAAGCCAATTCTTTGGGTCCGGGTTCACACTTTGATCACGGTTCTTGGTGATCCATGCATTGGCATAGAACTCTTGAACCATTAAGATTCCGACTTGTTGAATGGGGTTAGTAAGAACTTCCCAACCTCTTCTTCGGATCTCATGTCGGATCTCCGGATACTCACTCTTTTTGAGTGAAAAAGGGACCTCGGGGATCACCTTCTTCAAGGCCACAACTTCATAGAAGTGGTCTTGATGCACCCTTGAGATGAATCTCTCCATCTCCCATGACTCGGAGGTAGAAGCTTTTGCCTTCCCTTTCCTCTTTCTAGAGGTTTCTCCGGCCTTGGATGCCATAAATGGTTATGGAAAAACAAAAAGCAATGCTTTTACCACACCAAACTTAAAAGGTTTGCTCGCCCTCGAGCAAAAGAAGAAAGAAGAGAGTAGAAGAAGAAGAAAGGAAGGAGATGGAGATGGCTTTGTGTTCGGCCAAAAGGGGAAGAAGTGGTGTTTAGGTTGTGTGAAAATGAAGGAGTGAAGATGGGTTTATATAGGAGTGGGGGGAGGATGATGGTTTGGTCATGTATGGGAGGGTTTGGGTGGGAAAGTGGTTTGAATTTGAATGGTGAGGTAGGTGGGGTTTTATGAAGGATGGATGTGAGTGGTGAAGAGAAAGATGGGATTTGATAGGTGAAGGGTTTTTGGGGAAGAGGTGTTGAGGTGATTGGTGAATGGGTGAAGAAGAGAGAGAGAGTGGTAGGGTAGGTGGGGATCCTGTGGGGTCCACAGATCCTGAGGTGTCAAGGAAAAGTCATCCCTGCACCAAATGGCATGCAAAAATGCGTTTTTAGCCAATTCTGGCGTTAAACGCCGGGCTGGTGCCCATTTCTGGCGTTTAACGCCAACTTCTTGCCCTTTTCTGGCGTTTAACGCCAGTCTGGTGCCCCTTTCTGGCGTTAAACGCCCAGAATGGTGCCAGACTGGGCGTTAAACGCCCATCTGCTAGCCTTACTGGCGTTTAAACGCCAGTAGGTTCTTCCTCCAGGGTGTGCTATTTTTCTTCCTGTTTTTCTTTCTGTTTTTGCTTTTTCCATTGATTTTGTGACTTCTCATGATCATCAACCTACAGAAAACATAAAATAACAAAAGAAAATAGATAAAATATAACATTGGGTTGCCTCCCAACAAGCGCTTCTTTAATGTCAATAGCTTGACAGTGGGCTCTCATGGAGCCTCAGAAATGCTCAGAGCAATGTTGGAACCTCCCAACACCAAACTTAGAGTTCGAATGTGGGGGTTCAACACCAAACTTAGAAGTTGGTTGTGGCCTCCCAACACCAAACTTAGAGTTTGACTGTGGGGGCTCTGTTTGGCTCTGTTTTGAGAGAAGCTCTTCATGCTTCCTCTCCATGGTGACAGAGGGATACCCTTGAGCCTTAAACACCAAGGATTCTTCATTCACTTGAATGATCAACTCTCCTCTATCAACATCAATCACAGCCTTTGCTGTGGCTAGGAAGGGTCTGCCAAGGATGATGGATTCATCCATGCATTTCCCAGTCTCAAGGACTATGAAATCAGCAGGGATGTAATGGTCTTCAACTTTTACCAGAACATCCTCTACAAGTCCATAGGCTTGTTTTCTTGAATTGTCTGCCATCTCTAGTGAGATTTTTGCAGCTTGCACCTCAAAGATCCCTAGCTTCTCCATTACAGAGAGAGGCATGAGGTTTACACTTGACCTTAGGTCACACAAGGCCTTCTTGAAGGTCATGGTGCCTATGGTACAAGGTATTGAAAACTTCCCAGGATCCTGTCTCTTTTGAGGCAGTTTCTGCCTAGACAAGTCATCCAGTTCTTTGGTGAGCAAAGGGGGTTCATCCTCCCAAGTCTCATTTCCAAATAACTTGTCATTTAGCTTCATGATTGCTCCAAGGTATTTAGCAACTTGCTCTTCAGTGACATACTCATCCTCTTCAGAGGAAGAATACTCATCAGAGCTCATGAATGGCAGAAGTAAGTCCAATGGAATCTCTATGGTCTCATTTTGAGCCTCAGATTCCCATGGTTCCTCGTTGGGGAACTCATTAGAGGCCAGTGGACGTCCATTGAGGTCTTCCTCAGTGGCGTTCACTGCCTCTCCTTCCTCTCCAAATTCGGCCATGTTGATGGCTTTGCACTCTCCTTTTGGATTTTCTTCTGTATTGCTTGGGAGAGTACTAGGAGGGAGTTCAGTAATTCTCTTGCTCAGCTGACCCACTTGTGCCTCCAAATTTCTAATGGAGGACCTTGTTTCAGTCATGAAACTTTGAGTGGTTTTGATTATATCAGAGACCATGGTTGCTAAGTCAGAGGTATTCTGCTTAGAACTCTCTGTCTGTTGCTGAGAAGATGATGGAAAAGGCTTGCCATTGCTAAACCTGTTTCTTCCACCATTATTATTGTTGAAACCTTGTTGAGGTCTCTGTTGATCCTTCCATGAGAGGTTTGGATGATTTCTCCATGAAGGATTATAGGTGTTTCCATAGGGTTCTCCCATGTAATTCACCTCTTCTATTGAAGGGTTCTCAGGATCATAAGCTTCTTCTTCAGATGAAGCTTCCTTAGTACTACCTGGTGCATTTTGCATTCCAGACAGACTTTGAGAAATCATATTGACTTGCTGAGTCAATATTTTGTTCTGAGCCAGTATGGCATTCAGAGTGTCAATCTCAAGAACTCCTTTCTTCTGATTTGTCCCATTGTTCACAGGATTTCTTTCAGAGGTGTACATGAATTGGTTATTTGCAACCATTTCAATGAGCTCTTGAGCTTCTGTAGGCGTCTTCTTCAGATGAAGAGATCCTCCAGCAGAGCTATCCAAAGACATCTTGGATAGTTCAGACAGACCATCATAGAAAATACCTATGATGCTCCATTCAGAAAGCATGTCAGAGGGACACTTTCTGATTAATTGTTTGTATCTTTCCCAAGCTTCATAGAGGGGTTCTCCTTCCTTCTGTCTGAAGGTTTGGACTTCCACTCTAAGCTTACTCAATTTTTGAGGTGGAAAGAACTTTGCCAAGAAGGCATTGACTAGCTTTTCCCAATAGTTCAGGCTTTCTTTAGGTTGTGAGTCCAACCATGTCCTAGCCCTGTCTCTTACAGCAAAAGGGAATAGCATAAGTCTGTAGACCTCAGGGTCAACCCCATTAGTCTTGACAGTGTCACAGATTTGCAAGAATTCAGCTAAGAACTGATGAGGATCTTCCAATGGAAGTCCATGAAACTTGTAATTCTGTTGCATTAGAGAAACTAATTGAGGCTTAAGCTCAAAGTTGTTTGCTCCAATGGCAGGGATAGAGATGCTTCTCCCATAGAAGTCGGGAGTAGGTGCAGTAAAGTCACCCAGCACCTTCCTTGCATTGTTGGCATTGTTGTTGTTTTCGGCTGCCATGTGTTCTTCTTCTTTGAAGATTTCTGTTAGGTCCTCTACAGAGAGTTGTGCCTTAGCTTCTCTTAGCTTTCGCTTCAAGGTCCTTTCAGGTTCAGGGTCAGCCTCAACAAGAATGCTTTTGTCTTTGCTCCTGCTCATATGAAAGAGAAGAGAACAAGAAAATATGGAAGCCTCTATGTCACAGTATAGAGATTCCTTGAGGTGTCAGAGGAAAAGAAAAATAGAAGGCAGAAGTAGAGAATTCGAACTTATCAAAGAAGATGGAGTTCGAATTGTGCATTAAGGAATAATGTTAGTCCATAAATAGAAGGATGTGAGAAGAGGGGAAGTAATTTTCGAAAATTAGGTAAAAGATTTTGAAAACATTTTGAAAAACACTAATTGATTTTTGAAAACCATGATTGAGAAAGAAGTAAAGTGATTTTTGAAAAAGATTTTGAAATTTAAAGAGACATGATTGAAAACTATTTTGAAAAAGATGTGATTAAAAAGATATGATTGGTTTTAAAAAGATGTGATTGAGAAGATATGATTTGAAAAACATTTTAAAAAGATTTGATTTTAAAAATTAATGACTTGGCTATCAAGAAAAGATATGATTCAATCATTAAACCTTTCTCAACAGAAAAGGCAACATACTTGAAATGTTGAATCAAATCATTAATTGATAGCAAGTATCTTTGAAAATAGAAAGAAATCAATTTTGAAAACATATGATTGAAAAGATATGATTTGAAAAAGATTTGATTTTGAAAAACTTTGAAAACCTGAAAAAAAATTGCATTGAAAACAGAATCTTCCCTCTTGTGCCATCCTGGCGTTAAACGCCCAGAATGGTGCACATTCTGGCGTTTAACGCCCAAAACTCTACCCTTTTGGGCGTTAAACGCCCAGCCAGGCACCCTGGCTGGCGTTTAAACGCCAGTCTGTCTTCTTCACTGGGCATTTTGAACGCCCAGCTTTTTCTGTATAATTCCTCTGCAGTATGTTCTGAATCTTCAATTCTCTGTATTATTGACTTGAAAAGACACAAATTAAAAATATTTTTGGATTTTTAATAGTGAGGAATAATCAAAATGCAACTAAAATCAAATAACAATGCATGCAAGACACCAAACTTAGCAGTTTGTATACTACTGACACTAACAAGTTGAGAATGCATATGAGAAACAACAAAACATTCAAGACAAGAGAATTTAAAGATCAGAGTAAAGAAATCATCAAGAATAACTTGAAGATTACTGAAGACACATGAAAAATGCAAGAAGAACAGAAACATGCAATTGACACCAAACTTAAAATGAGACACTAGACTCAAACAAGAAATATTTTTGGTTTTTATGATTTTGTAATTTTTTTGTTTTTTTTTTTTCGAAAATTATATGGAGAAGAAAATAAAGAGATTCAAAATTTTTAATAAGAATTCCAGGAATCATGCAATGCTAGTCTAAAACGTTAGTCTAAAGGAATTAGACATGGCTAGCCAAGCTTCAGCAGGACATTGCATTCAAGAGCTAAATTGATGAAGATCAATCAGCTTTGGTGATGATAAGAACATCACCTTGAAACACTAGAATTCATTCTTAAAAATTCTGAAAAATACCTAATCTAAGCAACAAGATGAACCTCAGTTGTCCAAACTCAAACAATCCCCGGCAACGGCGCCAAAAACTTGGTGTTGTTGTCGGATCAAAACTTGGCACTGATATTGCAGGGAACAAATGCGAAACTGTAGTTAGGACATTTAATTCCCCGGCAATGGCGCCAAAAACTTGGTGCACGAAATTGTGATCATCAATGGCGCCATCAACATGGTACGCTCAATTGCAATCTCAACTCTTTATCACAACTTCGCACAACTAACCAGCAAGTGCACTGGGTCATCCAAGTAATAAACCTTACACGAGTAAGGGTCGATCCCACGGAGATTGTTGGTATGAAGCAAGCTATGGTCATCTTGTAAATCTTAGTCAGGCGGACTCAAATGGTTATGGAGGATAACACAAAATGTAAAATAAGGATAGAGATACTTATGTAATTCATTGGTGAGAATTTCAGATAAGCGTATAGAGATGCTTTGTCCCTTCCGTCTCTCTGCTTTCCTACTGTCTTCATCCAATCCTTCTTACTCCTTTCCATGGCAAGCTGTATGTAGGGTTTCACCGTTGTCAATGGCTACCTTCCATCCTCTCAGTGAAAATATTCAACGCGCTCTGTCACAGCACGGCTATTCAGCTATCGGTTCTCGATCATGTCGGAATAGAATCCAGTGATTCTTTTGCATCTGTCACTAACGCCCCACAATCGCGCGTTTGAAGCTCGTCACAGTCATTCAATCCTTGAATCCTACTCAGAATACCACAGACAAGGTTTAGACCTTCCGGATTCTCTTGAATACCGCCATCAATTCTAGCTTATACCACAAAGATTCCGATTAAGAAATCCAAGAGATAAACATTCAAGCCTTGTTTGCTTGTAGAACGGAAGTGGTTGTCAGGCACGCGTTCATAAGTGAGAATGATGATGAGCGTCACATAATCATCACATTCATAATGTTCTTGGGTGCGAATGAATATCTTAGAACAAGAATAAGCTGAATTGAATAGAAGAACAATAGTAATTGCATTAATACTCGAGGTACAGCAGAGCTCCACACCTTAATCTATGGTGTGTAGAAACTCCACCGTTGAAAATACATAAGAACAAGGTCTAGGCATGGCCGAATGGCCAGCCTCCCAAAGAGGGTTCAATCATAAAAACATGATCAAAAGATTCAAGTGATCAAAAGACCTCCAATACAATAGCAAAAGGTCCTACTTATAGAGAACTAGTAGCTAGGGTTTACAGAAATGAGTAAATGACATAAAAATCCACTTCCGGACCCACTTGGTGTGTGCTTGGGCTGAACATTGAAGCATTTTCGTGTAGAGACTCTTCTTGGAGTTAAACGCCAGCTTTTGTGCCAGTTTGGGCATTTAACTCCCATTCTTGTGCCAGTTCCGGAGTTTTACGCCAGAATTCTTGAGCTGACTTGGAACGCCTGTTTGGGCCATCAAATCTCGGGAAAAGTATGAACTTTATATATTGCTGGAAAGCCCAGGATGTCGACTTTCCAACGCAGTTGACAGCGCGCCAATTGAGCTTCTGTAGCTCCAGAAAATTCACTTCGAGTGCAGGGAGGTCAGAATCCAACAGCATCTGTAGTCCTTTTTAGCCTCTGAATAAGATTTTTGCTCATGTCCCTCAATTTCAGCTAGAAAATACCTGAAATCACAGAAAAACACACAAACTCATAGTAAAGTCCAGAAAAGTGAATTTTAACTAAAAACTAATAAAAATATAATAAAAACTAACTAAAACATACTAAAAACACACTAAAAACAATGCCAAAAAGCGTACAAATTATCCGCTCATCAGTTTCCGTGAGAGGGAGAGGCAGCGAGAGGCTGGGGCTGGAGTGGCGGTGGTGGAATCGGTTAAAGAGAGAAACAGATAACATGGGTTTAGAGAGAGAAGGGCTTTTTGAAATGAAGGGGGAGAGCATTTGTGCTCTCATTTTTAGAGCTGATTACCGACGGATTTATCATCAGATAAATCCGATGGTAACTCCTTGTGTGTCACAAAAATGTAATATTTAACTAACATGGCTTACCGTCGAATTTTACTGACGGTAAATCTGATGTTAAAGTTCGCGTCTATTTTCTCCCATTTTCCACCAAGTATTATTCACGAATTTACTATCAAAAACGTTAATCCACTGGTAACTATTTGACTAATGAATTTTATCACAAAATTCTCCATAAATTTGTCGATAAAGCTGATGGTAACTCGACGCTAAATTTGACAGTACTCGGCATATTTCTTGTAGTGCGGGGCTGAGGGTGGAGAGAGTGGATGTTTAACGGTTAATGAGGATGGAAAACACGGTGACGCATTCGGTCATGCCGGACAAAGTAATAAAGGGGAGAATGCAGGGTTGGGAGCATCTAATGATAAGGTGGGGGAACCCAAGGGTTTTAAGGCATCTATTAGAGACAAAGTTGTTAGTGGCTCTACATAAAAACCATTGGTTGTTGATGATCCTCTCGACGGGGATGTTGAGCGGATAATTTATACGCTTTTTGGCATTGTTTTTAGGTAGTTTTTAGAAAGTTCAAGCTACTTTTAGGGATGTTTTCATTAGTTTTTATGTTAAATTCACATTTCTGGACTTTACTATGAGTTTGTGTGTTTTTCTATAATTTCAGGTAATTTCTGGCTGAAATTGAGGGACTTGAGCAAAACTCTGAAAAAGGCTAACAAAAGGACTGCTGATGCTGTTGGAATCTGACCTCTCTGCACTCAAAATGGATTTTCTGGAGCTACAGAACTTCAAATAGCGCGCTCTCAACGGCGTTGGAAAGTAGACATCCAGAGCTTTCCCGCAATATATAATAGTCCATACTTCATTCGGAAATTGACGACGTAACTTGGCATTGAACGCCAAGTACATGCTGCTGTCTGGAGTTAAACGCCAGAAACACGTCATGATCCGGAGTTGAACGCCCAAAACACGCTATAACTTGGCGTTCAACTCCAATAAAAGCCTCAGCTCGTGGATAGACCAAGCTCAGCCCAAGCATACACCAAGTGGGCCCCGGAAGTGGATTTATGCATCAATTACTTACTCATGTAAACCCTAGTAGCTAGTCTAGTATAAATAGGATAATTTACTATTGTATTAGAAATCTTTTTGCCATTCGGTCTTTTGACCATTCGGTCTTTTGATCACCTTTCATGGGGGCTGGCCATTCGGCCATGCCTGAACCTTTCACTTATGTATTTTCAACCGTGGAGTTTCTACACACCATAGATTAAGGGTGTGGAGCTCTGCTGTACCTCAAGTTTCAATACAATCACTATTATTTTCTATTCAATTCTCTTTTATTCTTATTCCAAGATATACGTTGCACAACACTTTGATGAATGTGATGATCCGTGACACTCATCATCATTCTCACCTATGAACGCGCGTGACTGACAACCACTTCCGTTCAACTTTAGGCCGGGCGCATATCTCTTAGATTCCCCAACAGAATCTTCGTGGTATAAGCTAGATAGATGGCGGCATTCATGGGGATCCGGAAAGTCTAACCTTGTCTGTGGTATTCCGAGTAGGATCCCGGGAATCCGGAAAGTCTAACCTTGTATGTGGTATTCCGAGTAGGATTCCGGTATTGAATGACTGTGACAAGCTTCAAACTCCTGAAGGCTGGGCGTGATGACAAACGCAAAAGAATCAATGGATTCTACTCCAACCTGATTGAGAACCGACAGATGATTAGCCATGCTGTGACAGAGCATTTGGACCATTTTCACTGAGATGATGGGATGTAGCCAGTGTCAAGGGTGATGCCTCCAGACGATTAGCCGTGCAGTGACAGCGCATAGGACCATTTTCCCGAGAGGATTAAAAGTAGCCATTGATGATGGTGATGCCCTACATACAGCTTTCCATGGAAAGGAGTAAGAAGGATTGGATGAAAGTAGTAAGAAAGTAGAGATTCGAAAGGATTCTAGCATCTCCACATGCCTATCTGAAATTTCCACTATTGATTTACATAAGTATTTCTATCCCTTTTTATTTTATTTATCTTTTAATTATCTAATCCAATTACATTTGACCCTATGAATCCACTTAACTGAGATTTACAAGGTAACCATAGCTTGCTTCATACCAACAATCTCTGTGGGATCGACCCTTACTCACGTAAGGTATTACTTGGATGACCCAGTACACTTTCTGGTTAAGTTGAACGGAGTTGTGAGCTTCTCTAACAGTGCCTAGAACTCTTTTATCATAATTTCATCCACCAAGTTTTTGGCGCCGTTGCCGGGGATTGTTCGAGTATGGACAATTGACGGTTCATCTTGTTGCTCAGATTAGGTAATTTTCTTTTCAAAAAGTTTTCAAAAATCTTTCAAAAATATTTTTTTATTATTATTTTCATTTTTCTAAAGTATATTTTCGAAAAAAATAATAAAAATACAAAAAAATCATAAAATCATAAAAAAACCAAAAATATTTTGTGTTTCTTGTTTGAGTCTTGAGTCAATTTTTAAGTTTGGTGTCAATTGCATGCTTTAAAAAAAATTTTCTTGCATTTTTCGAAAATTCATGCATTCATAGTGTTCTTCATGATCTTCAAGATGTTCTTGGTAAATCCTCTTGTTTGATCTTGATGATTTCTTGTTTTGTGTTGTTTGTTGTTTTTCATATGCATTTTTCATTTGTCAGAGTCCACGCATTAAAGATTTCTAAGTTTGGTGTCTTGCATGTTTTCTTTGCATCAAAATTTTTCAAAAATATGTTCTTGATGTTCATCATGATCTTCAAAGTGTTCTTGATGTTCATCTTGACATTCATAGTGTTCTTGCATGCATCTTGTGTTTTGATCCAAAATTTTCATGTTTTGGGTCATGTTTGTGTTCTTCTCTCTCCTCATTAAAAATTCAAAAAAAATCAAAAAATATCTTTTCCTTATTTTTCTCATAATTTTCGAAATTTTGGGTTGACTTGGTCAAAATTTTTTAAAATTAGTTGTTTCTTACAAGTCAAGTCAAATTTTCAATTTTAAAAAAATCTTATCTTTTCAAAATCTTTTTCAAAAATCATATCTTTTTTATTTTTTCTATTTTTCAAAAATTTAAAAAAATCTTTTCTAAAATTATTTTTCAAAATCTTTTCCTTATCTTTATATCAAATTTTCGAAATTCACAAACAATTAATATGATTGATTCAAAAATTTGAAGTTTGTTACTTTCTTGTTAAGAAAGGTTCAATCTTTAAATTCTAGAATCTTATCTTGTAGTTTCTTGTTAGTTAAGTCATTTTAAAAATTAAATCTTTTTCAAAATGCCTTTTTCTAAAAAAAAATTCTTATCTTTTTATCTTATCTTTTTTAAAATTTTATCTTTTTCAAAATTTGATTTCAAAATATCTTATCTAACTTCTTATCTTCTCATCTTTTCAAATTTAATTTTAATATCTTTTTTTTACTAACTATTTGACTTTTGTTTGTTTCTTATCTTTTTCAAAACCAACTAACTACATTTTCCTCTCTAATTTTCGAAAATACCTCTCTCTTTTTCAAAAATTCTTTTTAATTGTTTCAAATTTTAATTTTAATCATATCTTATCTTTAATTTTCGAAAATCACCAACCACTTTTTCAAAATTATTTTCGAAATTCTCCCTCTCTTTTCTTATTCTATTTAATTATTTATTTACTAACACTGCTCTTCACCTCTCTTCATCTAAAAATCCGAACCCAATCTATCCCTTGTGTTTGGATTCTTCACTTTTCTTTCTTCGTTCCACTTCTTTTTTCTACTAACATAAAGGAATCTCTATATTGTGACATAGAGGATTCCTCTTTCTTTTCTTGTTTTCTTCTCTTTCATATGAGTAGGAACAAGGAAAAAGGCACTATTGTTGAAGCTGATCCTGAACCTGAAAGGACTCTGAAGAGGAAACTAAGAGAAGCTAAATTACAACAATCCAGAAGTAACCTTTCAGAAATTTTCGAACAAGAGAAGGAGATGGCAGCCGAACCTAATAATGATAATGCAAGAAGGATGCTTGGTGACTTCACAAAGCCAACGTCCAAGTTTGATGGAAGAAGCATCTCCATTCCTGCCATTGGAGCCAATAACTTTGAGTTGAAACCTCAGCTAGTTGCCTTAATACAACAAAACTGCAAGTTTTATGGACTTCCATCTGAAGATCCTTATCAGTTTTTAACTGAGTTCTTGCAGATCTGTGAGACTGTAAAGACGAATGGAGTTGATCCTGAAGTCTACAGACTCATGCTTTTTCCTTTTGCTGTAATAGACAGAGCTAGAACATGGTTGGATTCACAACCTAAGGATAGCCTGGACTCTTGGGATAAGCTGGTCACAGCCTTCTTGGATAAATTCTTTCCTCCTCAAAAGCTGAGCAAGCTTAGAGTGGATGTTCAGACCTTCAAACAAAAAGATGGTGAATCCCTCTATGAAGCTTGGGAAAGATACAAGCAGTTGATCAAAAGGTGTCCATCTGACATGTTTTCAGAATGGACCATATTAGATATATTCTATTATGGTCTATCTGAGTTTTCGAAAATGTCATTGGACCATTCTGCAGGTGGATCTATTCACCTAAAGAAAACGCCTGAAGAGGCTCAAGAACTCATTGACATGGTTGCAAATAACCAATTCATGTACACTTCTGAGAGGAATTCCGTGAATAATGGGACACCTCAGAGGAAGAGAGTTCTTGAAATTGATGCTCTGAATGCCATATTGGCTCAGAACAAAGTGTTGACTCAGCAAGTCAACATGATCTCTCAAAGTCTGAATGGATGGCAAAATGCATCCAACAGTACTAAAGAGGTAGCTTCTGAAGAAGCTTATGATCCTGAGAACCCTGCAATGGCAGAGGTTAATTACATGGGTGAACCTTATGGAAACACCTATAATTCATCATGGAGAAATCATCCAAATTTCTCATGGAAGGATCAACAAAAGCCTCCACAAGGCTTTAACAATGGTGGACGCAATAGGCTGAGCAATAGTAAACCTTTTCCATCATCTTCTCAGCAACAGACAGAGAATTCTGAACAAAACACTTCTAATTTAGCCAATCTAGTCTCTGATCTGTCAAAGGCCACTTTCAGTTTCATGAGTGAAACAAGATCCTCCATCAGAAATCTGGAAGCACAAGTGGGCCAGCTGAGTAAGAAAGTCATTGAAACTCCTCCCAGTATTCTCCCAAGCAATACAGAAGAAAATCCAAAAGGAGAGTGCAAGGTCATTGATATAATCAATATGGCCGAATGCACAAGGGAGGAGGAGGACGAAAATTCTAGTGAGGAAGACCTCCTAGGATGTCCCTCAAGCAAGAAGGAGTTTCCTATTAAGGATCCAAAGGAATCTGAGGCTCATATAGAGACCATAGAGATTCCATTAAATCTCCTTCTGCCATTCATGAGCTCTGAAGACTATTCTTCCTCTGATGAGGATGAAGATGTGACTGGAGAGCAAGTTGCTCAATATTTAGGAGCTATCATGAAGCTGAATGCCAAGTTGTTTGGTAATGAGACTTGGGAAAGTGAACCTCCCTTGCTCATTAATGAACTAGATATCTGGATTCAGCAAACTCTACCTCAAAAGAAACAAGATCCTGGCAAGTTTTTGATACCTTGTACCATAGGCACCATGACCTTTGCAAAAGCTCTGTGTGATCTGGGGTCAGGGATAAATCTTATGCCACTCTCTGTAATGGAGAAGCTGGGGATCATTGAGGTACAACCTGCCTTGTTCTCATTACAATTGGCAGACAAGTCATTGAGACAAGCTTATGGAATAGTGGAGGACGTGTTAGTAAAGGTTGAAGGCCTTTACATCCCTGCTGATTTCATAATCTTAGACACTAGGAAGGAAGAGGATGAATGCATCATCCTTGGAAGACCTTTCCTAGCCACAGTAGGAGCTGTGATAGATGTCAACAGAGGTGAATTAGTCCTTCAATTGAATGGGAACTACCTTATGTTTAAGGCACATGGCCTTCCCTCTGTGACAAAAGAGAGTAAGCATGAAGAGCTTCTCTCAGTTCAAAGTCAAAGAGAGCCCCCACAGTCAAACTCTAAGTTTGGTGTTGGGAGGCCACAACCAAACTCTAAGTTTGGTGTTAAGACCCCATATCCAAACTCTAAGTTTGGTGTTGGGACTATACAACATTGACCTGATCACCTTTGTAGCTCCATGAGAGCCCAATGTCAAGCTATCGACATTAAAGAAGCGCTTATTGGGAGGCAACCCAATTTTATTTATCTAATTTTTATTTTATTCTATTTTATTGTTATTTTGTGTTTTGTTAGGTACATGATCATGTGGAGTCATGAAAAAAATATAAAAATTAAAAACAGAATCAAAAAAACAGCAGAAGAAAAATCACACCCTGGAGGAAGCACAGACTGGCGTTCAACGCCAGTAAGAAGCATCTGGCTGGCGTTCAACGCCAGAACAGAGCATGAATCTGGCGCTGAACGCCAGAAACAAGCAACATTCTGGCGTTTGAACGCCAGGAATGTGCCTAAAGGAAAAGCTGGCGCTGAACGCCAGTAACAAGCATGAAACTGGCGTTCAACGCCAGAAACATGTTACATGTGGGCGTTGAACGCCCAGAACGTGCACCAATTGGCGTTTAAACGCCAGAATGGTGTGCAAAGGCATTTTACATGCCCATTTGGTGCAGGGATGGAATTCCTTGACACCTCAGGATCTGTGGACCCCACAGGATCATCTCAGGATCTGTGGACCCCACAGGATCCCCACCTACTATATTCCCACCTTACCTCCTAATCCTATTTTACTCTTTCCCATGTCACACTTCCCAAAAACCCTTCACCAATCACCTCAATCTCTCTTTCCAATCACCTATTCACCACTCACATCCATCCACTCTTCCCCATAAACCCCACCTACCTTCAAAATTCAAAAACATTTTCCCACCCAATCCCACCCTATATGGCCAACCTACCCTCTCCCCTTTCCCTATATATACCCTTCCATTCTACTTCATTTTCACTCAACACAACCCCCTCTTCCATACTTTGGCTGAGCCTATACTTTCCCTTCCCCTCCATATTCTCTTCTTCTTCTTCTTCTCTTCTTTCTTCTCTTGCTCAAGGACGAGCAATATTTTAAGTTTGGTGTGGTAAAAGCATAAGCTTTTTGTTTTTCCATTACAATCAATAGCACCTAAGGCCGGAGAATCCTCTATAAAAGAAAAAGGGAAGACAAAAGCTTCCACCTCTGAGTCATGGGAGATGGAAAGATTCATCTCCAAGAGCCATCAAGACCACTTCTATGATGTTGTGGCAAAGAAGAAGGTGATCCCTGAGGTCCCTTTCAAGCTCAAGAAAAATGAGTATCCGGAGATCCGACATGAGATCCGAAGGAGAGGTTGGGAAGTCCTAACCAACCCCATGCAACAAGTCGGAATCTTAATGGTTCAAGAGTTCTATGCCAATCCATGGATCACTAGGAACCATGATCAAAGTATGAACCCGAGTTCAAAGAATTATCTCACAATGGTTCGGGGGAAATACTTAGATTTTAGTCCGGAAAATGTGAGGTTGGCGTTCCACTTGCCCATGATGCAAGGAGATGAACGCCCCTACACTAGAAGGGTCAACTTTAATCAAAGGTTGGACCAAGTCCTTATGGACATATGTGTGGAAGGAGCTCAATGGAAAAGAGACTCCAAAGGCAAGCCAGTTCAACTAAGGAGACTGGACCTCAAGCCTGTGGCTAGAGGATGGTTGGAGTTCATTCAACGCTCCATCATTCCCACTAGCAACCGATCTGAAGTTACTGTGGATCGGGCCATCATGATTCATAGCATCATGATTGGAGAGGAAGTAGAAGTTCATGAGGTCATCTCCAATGAAATCTACAAAATAGCCGACAAACCCTCCACCATGGCAAGGCTAGCTTTTCCTCACCTTATTTTCCATTTATGTTACTCAGCTGGAGTTATCATAGAAGGAGACATCTCCATTGAAGAGGATAAGCCCATCACCAAGAAGAGGATGGAGCAAGCAAGAGAGACCCTTCACGGTTTTCAAGAGATGCATGAGGAAGCTCATCATCAAGAAATCCCTGTGATGCCTCAAGGGATGCACTTTCCTCCCAACAACTATTGGGAACAACTCAACACTTCCTTAGAAGATTTAAGCCACAATGTTGAACAATTAAGGGTGGAACATCATGAGCACTCCATCATTCTCCATGAAATAAGAGAAGACCAAAGAGCAATGAGGGAGGAGCAACAAAGGCAAGGAAGGGACATAGAAGAGCTTAAGAACATTGTTGGTCCTTCAAGAAGAAGACACCACTAAAGGTGGATTCATTCCTTGTTCTTATTTCTTTCTGTTTTTCGGTTTCTATGTTATGTTTATCTATATTTTGTGTCTCTACTTCATGATCATTAGTATGTAGTAACTATGTCTTAAAGCTATGAATAATTCCATTAATCCTTCACCTCTCTTAAATGAAAAATGTTTTAATTCAAAAGAACAAGAAGAACATGAATTTCGAATTTATCCTTGAATTTAGTTTAATTATATTGATGTGGTGACAATACTTTTTGTTTTCTGAATGAATGCTTGAACAGTGCATATTTTTGATCTTGTTGTTTATGAATGTTAAAACTGTTGGCTCTTGAAAGAATGATGAACAAAGAGAAATGTTATTGATGATCTGAAAAATCATAAAATTGATTCTTGAAGCAAGAAAAAGCAGTGAATTGCGAAAAAAAAGAAGAAAAGAAAGAAAAAATGGCGAAAAAAATATAGAAAGAAAAAGAAAAAGCAAGCAGAAAAAGCCAATAGCCCTTAAAACCAAAAGGCAAGGGTAAAAAAGATCCAACGCTTTGAGCATCAACGGATAGGAGGGCCCAAGGAAATAAAATCCAGGCCTAAGCGGCTAAACCAAGCTGTCCCTAACCATGTGCTTGTGTCATGAAGGTCCAAGTGAAAAGCTTGAGACTGAATGGTTAAAGTCATTATCCAAAGCAAAAAGAGTGTGCTTAAGAGCTCTGGACACCACTAATTGGGGACTCTAGCAAAGCTGAGTCACAATCTGAAAAGGTTCACCCAGTTATGTGTCTGTGGCATTTATGTATCCGGTGGTAATACTGGAAAACAAAGTGCTTAGGGCCACGGCCAAGAATCATAAGTAGCTGTGTTCAAGAATCAACATGATTAACTAGGAAAGTCAATAACACTATCTGAACTCTGAGTTCCTAGAGACGCCAATCACTCTGAACTTCAAAGGAAAAAGTGAGATGCCAAAACTGTTCAGAAGCAAAAAGCTACAAGTCCCGCTCATCTAATTAGAATTAATATTCATTGATATTTTAGAATTTATAGTATATTCTCTTCTTTTTATCCTAATTGATTTTCAGTTGTTTGGGGACAAGCAACAATTTAAGTTTGGTGTTGTGATGAGCGGATAATTTATACGCTTTTTGGCATTGTTTTTAGGTAGTTTTTAGTAAGTTCAAGCTACTTTTAGGGATGTTTTCATTAGTTTCTATGTTAAATTCACATTTCTGGACTTTACTATGAGTTTATGTGTTTTTCTATAATTTCAGGTAATTTCTGGCTGAAATTGAGGGACTTGAGCAAAACTCTGAAAAAGGCTGACGAAAGGACTGCTGATGCTGTTGGAATCTGACCTCCCTGCACTCGAAATGGCTTTTCTGGAGCTACAGAACTCCAAATGGTGCGCTCTCAACGGCATTGGAAAGTAGACATCCAGAGCTTTCCAGAGATATATAATAGTCCATACTTCATTCGGAAATTGACGACGTAACTTGGCGTTGAACGCCAAGTACATGCTGCTGTCTGGAGTTAAACGCCAGAAACACGTCATGATCCGGAGTTGAACGCCCAAAACACGCTATAACTTGGCGTTCAACTCCAATAAAAGCCTCAGCTCGTGGATAGACCAAGCTCAGCCCAAGCATACACCAAGTGGGCCCCGGAAGTGGATTTATGCATCAATTACTTACTCATGTAAACCCTAGTAGCTAGTCTAGTATAAATAGGATAATTTACTATTGTATTAGAAATCGTTTTGCCATTCGGTCTTTTGACCATTCGGTCTTTTGATCACCTTCATGGGAGCTGGCCATTCGGCCATGCCTGAACCTTTCACTTATGTATTTTCAACGGTGGAGTTTCTACAAACCATAGATTAAGGGTGTGGAGCTCTGCTGTACCTCAAGTTTCAATACAATCACTATTATTTTCTATTCAATTCTCTTTTATTCTTATTCCAAGATATACGTTGCACAACACTTTGATGAATGTGATGATCCGTGACACTCATCATCATTCTCACCTATGAACGCGCGTGACTGACAACCACTTCCATTCTACTTTAGGCCGGGCGCATATCTCTTAGATTCTCCAACAGAATCTTCGTGGTATAAGCTAGATAGATGGCGGCATTCATGGGGATCCAGAAAGTCTAACCTTGTCTGTGGTATTCCGAGTAGGATCCCGGGAATCCGGAAAGTCTAACCTTGTCTGTGGTATTCCGAGTAGGATTCCGGTATTGAATGACTGTGACGAGCTTCAAACTCCTGAAGACTGGGCGTGATGACAAACGCAAAAGAATCAATGGATTCTACTCCAACCTGATTGAGAACCGACAGATGATTAGCCGTGCTGTGACAGAGCATTTGGACCATTTTCACTGAGAGGATGGGATGTAGCCATTGTCAAGGGTGATGCCTCCAGACGATTAGCCGTGCAGTGACAGCGCATAGGACCATTTTCCCGAGAGGATTAAAAGTAGCCATTGATGATGGTGATGCCCTACATACAGCTTACCATGGAAAGGAGTAAGAAGGATTGGATGAAAGTAGTAAGAAAGTAGAGATTCGAAAGGATTCTAGCATCTCCACACGCCTATCTGAAATTTCCACTATTGATTTACATAAGTATTTCTATCCCTTTTTATTTTATTTATCTTTTAATTATCTAATCCAATTACATTTGACCCTATGAATCCACTTAACTGAGATTTACAAGGTGACCATAGCTTGCTTCATACCAACAATCTCTGTGGGATCGACCCTTACTCACGTAAGGTATTACTTGGATGACCCAGTACACTTGCTAGTTAAGTTGAACGGAGTTGTGAGCTTCTCTAACAGTGCCTAGAACTCTTTTATCACAATTTCGTCCACCAGGGAACAAGTTAGCTGTCATTACTAGAAAGCAGGGTGATAGTGTCCCTCCAAGGGTAACTTTCTTGGACGATGGTCAACGGGCTCTAAATGAACCTTATCTAGGCTCCATTGTCCTTACGGTTCTTGGGAAGCAATTCAGTTATACAGCCATCGTTCATTGTCTCCGAAGTATTTAGAAACTTCGGGGTAGTTATGACATTCTTGAAGTGGGATTTGGGTATTTTTTTGTTAAATGTGATCTTGCTGAAGATCATGAGAAAGCACTGCTAGGAGGCTGAAGAACTGAAGATTGATGGTTGCAAGTATAGTTTCTAAACCAAGCAATCAACCTTTCTTACAAATGTTTTGGTTGTCACAAGTAACAAACTCCTAAATAAATTGATAACCGAAGTATTCAAACCTCAGGTCGTCTTCTCAAGGAATTACAGGGAGGTGTTCTTATTATTGGTTATGGAAAACAGTGTTTTTGGGGTTTAAAAAGGTTTTGAACAAGAGAAATAGATTGCAGGGAATTAATAAATTGATAACTAGAACTCTCTTGGCAAGGTATGAAAAATTGGAATTCCTATCCTAGTTATCCTTGTCAATGGTGATGAGAATTATAATGTTGCTCCCACTAAGTCAACCTCTAACTATGAAGATCAGTTAAGTGGACAAATTAATTTAATACCTAAAGTCCTAATCAACTCCTTATGGAAAGACTAGAGTTATGGGAATCTAAATTAATCAGCAAGAATAATAATTATCAATCACGATGAGTTTGATAACTCAAGAGTTACCAATTAATCAACCAAAGCCAATAGTAAATAATCTAAATTAAAATTAAGGAAAAGCAAGCATGAGTCTGAAATACCTCAAATCATATTAATTAAGAAAATCCTAACATGAAAAGTTCATAAATAAATAAAAGATAAAATAAATAAAAAGAACATTGAACCTGTGATGAAGAAGATAAAAATATTCCTAAGTCCTTTAAGAGGAATCCTGATCATAAATCCTAAGAGAGAGGAGAGAATCTCTCTCTCTAAAAACTACATCTAAATTATGAAAAGTGAGTTATGATCTGATCTGAAGTGATGTTTTGAGTCTCTGCATGTTCCCTGACTTTAATCTGTGTTTCTGGGCCGAAAACTGGGTTGAAATGCGGCCCAGAATCTTTGCCAACGACTTCTGTAACTCTGCAGTTCGCGCACATCACGCGGCCGTGTCGTCCACGCGTTCGCGTCACTCAGCATTTTTTGTACCACGTGTGCATGTCGTCCATGCATTCGCGTCGTTTGTGCAGCTTCCAATCCTCGCGGTCGCGTCAGGTACGCGAGCGCGTCACTGTGATTTATTCCATTTTGCGCGGTCGCGTGAGCTATGCGCCCGCGTCGCTTCTCGTTGGACATCTCCTCAATTTCTTGTGTTCCTTCCATTTTTGCAAACTTCCTCTCCATTCTCTCAGCCATTTCTGCCCTATGAAGCCTGAAACACTTAACACACATATCACAGCATCGAATGGTATAAAGGAAAATAGAAATATACAATTAAAAGATCTTTAGGAAGCAAGTTTTCAATCATAGAACAATTTGGGAAGGAAATGTAAATACATGCTAATCATATGAATAAGTGGGTGAAAAGCTTGATAAAACCACTCAATTAAACACAATATAAACCATAAAATAGTGGTTCATCAACCTTCCCACACTTAAACATTAGCATGTCCTCATGCTAAGCTCAAGGAGACAAAATAAATGAGTAGGAAAAAACATGACTCATGCAATGCAACCTATGAATGTGAATGTAACCACATGCTAAAATGATTCTACCTACTTGGTAAAAAAGAAAATAAATCTTTCAAGAACAAATATGAACTGGATTTCACTAATTCAAATCACAAAATATAATACAAATAACTTGCAAGAAGAAGATAGCTCATGAAAGTAGGAAACATAGAATTAAGCACTGAACCCTTAATGGTAGTGTATATCATTTTAACTCTCAAGTGTCTAGGGTCAATTCTCTCAATTCTCTACTAATCTTGCTTTCTATAGCTTTCTCTTCATCTAACAATCAACAAAAAAATTTAATGCACCAATACACAAATCAAGAGGTCTTTTAAGGGTTGTAATGGGGTTAGGGTCAAGGTAGGATTGTCTTTGGCCAAGTGGACTAAAATCTGAATCCTTAATTAACATAAACTTTCCACCTAACTTAGGACAATCCATGTAATATAAAATCAATAACTACCCATTAACTGTGTTTAGTACATATTTATGCATTCCAAGTTTTGAGTACAGTACATATGCATTGCTATTGCCATTTACTTTGGGACGTTTTGTCTCCTTTTTATTTTTCTGCTCTTTTTTTTTAATGCATATGATTAAGGTTTTGAATGCATAAACATGTTCTTAACATTTTTCACATTTTCACACAAAGTCTAACATACTCAATTCTCAAACCAAATGTTTCCAAACCCACTTTCTCCACACTTAATTTATAAGCGCTTTCATTAGTCTAAGCTAATCAAGGATTCAAATTAAGGACATTATTATTTTTTGCTTAGAGTTAATGATGTGCTAAAGTAAAGAACAAAGGGGTAAAATGGCTCAACATTGGTTTGCAAAGGATAATGAAAGGTAAGGCCATATGGGTATATAAGCTCAGTGAAACAAGGCCTCAATCATATAAGTGCATGCATACATTAAATAATGGAAATATAGAATTAAGCAAGACAAAGATCACAATTTTAGAGAGAAAAACACACACCAAAAATAAAATATTGGTTGGTAAAATGCAACCAATCAAGTAGGCTCAAAATCTCACTGGTTTTGTGTGTTCGAGCTCTAAATCATGTTCTAAAATAATATTTCTTCAAACAAGTTTTTCAAAAGTTTTTAATTTAAATTAGTGAAATACTATAAACAGTCTCTTGAAAAAAGAAAATATTACTTCAACCAAGTGGTAAAATATGCACAAAATCAAGAAAATATGCCAATGCAACAACTAATTTAAACGTTGGTGTTGAGACAGGAAGGTACTAACCCACGGAGATCGGTATCGACCTCCCCACACTTAAAGAGTGCATCGTCCTCAGTGCATGCAAAGCTGTACAGGTGGGCGGGGGTTGTGGTTCCTCAGCTGGTGCTCTTAGTAGAGTCTTTCTCTTTACCCTTCCTGGTGGCCATCCTGAAAAGGGAGAAGAGAAAGGGACATGAAGTCAAAGGGATAGAGTAGAGAGGAGGGCAGTATGAGTGATAACCATGCCAAAGTGAAGAAGAATGACGTTAACACATGGTCGCAACTCCATGAAATTAGGACAACAATGGAAAAAGGGCATGATAAATTAAGGCAATTAGATGCAAGATGTTTAGTGGCATGCTGGCAAAGGCATGAGTAGTATAAATCAAGCATTAAAAGCCATAATGTATTATTAGTCGTAAGAAACTAACAATAATATTTGTATTGACAATTATATTCAATTAATAAAATAGTGGAAGGGATTTTGTGAAAAACAGGCATTAGAGTAGAAGAATAGAATAAAGAAGAATGCATAATGCCATACGGGCTTTTTCACAAACACTTAGTATGCATGTTTAATATGATAAGGGAAGAATGAATTTGGAACATGCAAGCATTCCGAAAACAAATAATATCAATTGTCAAACAAATCCATAATAATCCACAAGTAATAGTGAAAGACCTAAATAAATTTCCAACACCAATAAAAAGAAAAAGAAAGAAAAAGAATAAGAAGGGAAAGAAAAGATTTAGATTTGGGGAATAAAAGATAAGATAGTTGGCGGTGATTTGGATAAGCTGTGCGGCGCAGGTGACGCGGACGCGTGGAGCACACGTTCGCGTGGATGGCGCGATTTGTAAGTGACGCGGACGCGTCATCCACGCGGTTGAGTGGATTGATTTGTGCCATTAGCGTGAGGGTAGCCTCGCGGTCGCGCAACTCCCTGTTTGAAATTCATATTGCCAATTCTTTGGGTGATGCGGTTGTGTGATTGACACGATCACGTGGATGGCCTAAATTTGAAAACGGTGCAGACACGTGGGGCACGCGTACGCGTGGCAGGGCTTGTACTTCTAGCACGAGTCCAGCCCAATTCTAGATCAACTTTCGGCCATACACCCTGGTCTCGTCGATTTTGAGGCACGCGTTCGCAAGGGTGACACGGACGCGTGGGAGGCATTTTTCCCATATGACACGGACGCGTCATCAATGCGGTCGCGTGGACCAATTTGTGCCAAAGGCACGCCTCCAGCCGTGCTTTCGCATGACTCTTTGTTCAATTTGTTTTCTTCCTAATGCACCTATGACGCGGACGCGTCGGCGACGCTGTCGCGTCACGTGCGATTTTTTTTCATGCAATATGCAGAATGCAATGCTAATATGAATGTTATGCAAAATTTTAGGTTCAATCAAAACTCAAAAACAAACAAAACAGACTAGAATTAAAACTGAAGAGGGACGATCATACCATGGTGGGTTGTGCTTAAGTTGGACATCTGGTGAGCTTCCTATTATGGTGGCTTGTGCTTGTATTCATCCAAAAACCTCCACCAGTGTTTGGAATTCCAACAGCCTCTGGGGTCCCAAACTAGGCGCAGAAAGCCTTCAAGCAAGCTAAAGCAAGTGACAAGGCCCCAAGAGTGTTGATTTCTAGACTGAATTCCGGGGTCCGAAACCTTGCTTTTGCACCCGTCTTTTTGTTGATCATTATGATTCCATCCGGGTAGCAAGCAATCTGAATTCTCACTAAAGCGGCCAAACAACTTCCTAGACCCATTCAGTTGAGCTCTACACCAACCTTTGCGTTTAAACTCAAAGCTTCCAACCATAATGAACCTTGCAGGACAATTCTTACCACTGGCCATCGTCCTCTTACTCTTAATGCCACAAAGAGCTCTAAGTTGACCATCCGTCTCTAGTAGCCCATATTCAAGTAGAATTAGAAAGCTAAGGGATATGAATTTTACCCACTTGAATGTTGTGAAGGATGATGGCAACTTAGGGGAAGGGGTTTCTAATGAACTTGCAAGCTCCACTCCTTTGTGTTCTTCTTTGACAACTACCACCTCTTTGCAAGCTTCTTCAATATCAACCTCTTCTTCTTGGTAGCTTTCTTCCAATTCAATCTCTTTTTTATTGTTCACCAAAGGTATGGGAGGTTGTGCCTCTTATTCTTTAATCTCCATGTCAAGTCCAATGGGAGAGGATTCAAATGTAGATAATAATTCATTAATGATTGAATCCATCTCTTAATCATCCCTTTCAAAGTCTTCAATCATGAGATGCCTTGGAGGTTGTACACATTCCTTAACATCAGTTTCAAACGTCTTTGAAGGAGGCTCTATAACTCGACCTTCCCATGGAGGTTCAGCATCTCCTAAGTCTTGAACCAACTCTTCTTTTTCTACAATGATAGCTTCCTCTACTTGTTCTAGCAAGAAGTTATGCTCTATACTATCCACTGGAGTTTCTAGTGTCTCCTTCATGCTACGTTCTTCATTGGATTCTCCACATGAATCCATGGAGGTTTGTTGAGTGTCCGAACGTCTGAAAGATAATTGATTTATTGCCTGCTCCAGTTGATGAAGGGTTGTATGAAATTGGTCTACTGATTCTTCGAAGCGAACCTATGATTCTTGGCTTGATGGATATGGACATGGTGCATAGGGGAGTGGTGGTTCTTAGAGTAATTGGTTTGGCTTTGGGGTGGATAAGGATCGTACGATGGCGAATGGTAAAAAGAAGCTTGTGAGTGTGGTGGTTTGAAGCTATGTTGAGAGGATGGTCCTTGAGCATAGGGTGGGGCTTGTTGGTAGCTACAAGGGGGTCCACCATATCTATCAGTTCAGTATGCATTGTAGAATGGTCTCTGTTCATGATATCTTGGAAGGTGTTATTGCCTTAAGGATTGATCATATCCTCTTGGCTCCATCCATCTTTGATTACTTAGACGTGATGCATATTCCTGTTATAGCTTCCATTGCTTTCAACAAAAGTAGAACCAAACTCAAAGTGAGAGGGGTGAGAATTCATAGTAGTTATTAGAAATAAGAAGGGAAAACAAAAACAAATAAACAAGTAAAGGAAAATTATTTACAATAACCAATAATAAGGCACACGTTTGCAATTTTCCGGCAACGGTGCCATTTTGAAGAACTGAATATTGATGGTTTAGAAGTTATAATAAATTCTCGTTGCAAGTATAGTTTCTAAACCAAGCAATCAACCTTTCTTACAAATGTTTTGGTTGTCACAAGTAACAAACCCCTAAATAAATTGATAACCGAAGTATTCAAACCTCGGGTCGTCTTCTCAAAGAATTGCAGGGAGGTGTTCTTATTATTGGTTATGGAAAACAGTATTTTTGGGGTTTAAAAAGGTTTTGAACAAGAGAAATAGATTGCAGGGAATTAATAAATTGATAACTAGAACACTCTTGGCAAGGTATAAAAATTGGAATTCCTATCCTAGTTATCCTTATCAATGGTGATGAGAATTATATTGTTGCTCCCACTAAGTCAACCTCTAACTATGAAGATCAGTTAAGTGGACAAATTAATTTAATACCTAAAGTCCTAATCAACTCCTTAAGGAAAGACTAGAGTTATGGGAATCTAAATTAATCAGCAAGAATAATAATTATCAATCACGATAAGTTAGATAACTCAAGAGTTACCAATTAATCAACCAAAGCCAATAGTAAATAATCTAAATTAAAATTAAGGAAAAGCAAGCATGAGTCTAAAATACCTCAAATTATATTAATTAAGAAAATCCTAACATGAAAAGTTCATAAATAAATAAAAGAGAAAATAAATGAAAAGAACATTGAACCTGTGATGAAGAAGATAAAAATATTCCTAAGTCCTTTAAGAGGAATCCTGATCCTAAATCCTAAGAGAGAGGAGAGAACCTCTCTCTCTAAAAACTACATCTAAATTATAAAAAAGTGAGTTATGATATAATCTGAAGTGATGTTTTGAGTCTCTGCATGTTCCCTGATTTTAATCTGTGTTTTTGGGCCGAAAACTGGGTTGAAATGTGGCCCAGAGTCTGTGCCAGTGACTTCTGTAATTCTGCAGATCGCGCACGTCACGTGGCCGCGTCGTCCACGCATTCGCGTCACTCAGCGTTTTTCGTACCACGCGTGTGCATCGTCCACGCATTCGCATCGTTTGTGCAGCTTCCAATCCGCGTGGTCGCGTCAGGTACGCGAGCGCGTCACTGTGATTTCTTCCATTTCGCGCGGTCGCGTGAGCTATGCGCCCGCGTCTCTTCTCGATGGATATCTCCTCAATTTCTTGTGTTCCTTCCATTTTTGCAAACTTCCTCTCCATTCTCTCCGCCATTTCTGCCCTATGAAGCCTAAAATACTTAACACACATATCACAGTATCGAATGGTATAAAGAAGAATAAAAATATACAATTAAAAGATCTTTAGGAAGCAAGTTTTCAATTATAGAACAATTTGGGAAGGAATTGTAAAACATGCTAATCATATGAATAAGTGGGTGAAAAGCTTGATAAAACCACTCAATTAAACACAATATAAACCATAAAATAGTGGTTCATCAGAGGCCCTTGTAAGATCAGCCGGTTCTACATAGCCATGAAGCAATGGACGTCAGAGTTTCGGCCTAATGAAGAGACCTTCGAGACAATGCTTATTTAGATGCGCATTACTGGCTCAATATCTGATATTATCATGAGATGGCGATGTGTAGGATAGCTGGGGAACCCATTAAAATAAATTTCGCTATTAAAGAAGTTGAACGAGGAAAATTTGCTAGAGCCTACATCTAGGTGGACTTGGGATTGCTAGTAGTTATAGAGATAATTATCGATGATTCTTTGTATAAGGTTGAATATGAAAGCCTTGAGTTGATATGTACACAATGTAATTGCTTTGGGCATGTTAAAGTAGACTATCCCAAAAAGCTCGGATCACCGAAAGAAAACCAAACAGTTGAACCTAACAGAAAGATTGCCATCGAGGTGGGAGAGGAGCAGGGGCAAGATGAAAGTCAAATTTAAATCCAAACTGCATTTGTTTTTGGCAACAACGAGAATTATATGAAAAAGAATAAGGAAACTATAAATGTCATGATGGATGCATTGCATGGAGTTAATGATGTGATTCATGAAGAGAATTTCAATGAAGGGTGGGTCCAAGTTAATAAAAGTAAAGGAAATAATTAATCAATGGCTATTAATAAAGGAGTGAATTGATGTGGAGGAAAAATAGAGAAAGCTCAATATGGTCAAAGGATTTTCTATTAATGGCCCAAAGGTGAAGACTCTTGTTGGACATGCATCTGGACTTAGTTTTTCAAAATCCACTCCTTCTTTGAAACAACAATTTGATTAAGAAAACAATGAAGTGAGAAATTCCACAATCGAGAAAGAGGACTCCAAGACAACCAAAACTCATGAAGGGTCAAGTCCTTTAGTCCAAAAGCAAAGCTAAGTTTCTTACTCTCATCGTACCCCACTCTTTGGCTACTCATAGAAGAGAATTAGGTTGGTGTCAATTTAAATCTCCCTAGTTGTAAAAAATAGCCATAACCAAGGGACAAACATTTCTATCGGATAGGGATGGCAATCGGGGAAGCCCGCCTCGCCCTGTCCCGCCACGCCAGAAGCCCGCCCCGCCTAACTGCGGGCTGGCGGGCTTAGCCCGCCAAAGCTCCTTTTTTTTTACTATTAACTACTAAGTAATATATATAATTTCACAACCATATTAATAAATTTATAATTTATAATGGCATAAAAAATTATATTTTTTATATTAACAAACATTAAAGTCTTTGTAATAATAAATGTCTAATAAATATAATTATAAACCAAATTTTCATTCAAAATATAAATATAAATATTCTCTCCAAAGTAAAATAAACATAATCCAAAACATAATTATAAATATTGTCTCCAAAATAACATAAAAATAATTCAAAGTACTCAATTTTTATCTTCATACTCTTGTAAGTTAGGTTGGGGGAAGTTAGGTTTTGGTAAAAAAATTACAAAAATACCTCCTCACTAAAAAAAACCTTAGCCCGGCGGAGAAGCCTGCCCCGCCCCGCCAAGGCCCGCCAAAGCTCGCGGTTTAAGCGGTGCAGGTTAGGCGGGCTTTTGCTATTTGGTGGTCCCGATTTTCCAGCCCAGCCCGCCTTTTTTGGCAGATTACGCTGACCAGCCCGGCGGGTTTAGGCCCGTTTGCCACCCTTACTATCGGAGCAAAGGCTTGGGTTTAGAATTTTTAGTTTGTTCTCTTCTTATATCGTTTGGGTTTTATGGATAGTTTTAACATTATTGCATGGAATATTAGCGGTGCATTGAATAAGATGGCACAGATTTACTATAAGAATTCGGTAAAAAAAATACCACCCTTCCTTTTTTATTATTGTAGAAACTCACTCTCTCTTTAATAATCTGAAGACTTTTTGGGAGTGTTTTGGCTATTATCCGACTGGTGTTGTGGAAGCTATGGATCATAGGGAGGAATTTGGTTTTTCTCTTCTCTACCTAATGCTTGTTGTTCTGTTATTGATTCCTTTGATAAGTGTCTTACAGTGAAAATTTCTCTTGGTATGAATAAGTGGCGTTGTAGTGCTATTTATGGCAACCCCAATTTTGAAAAAAAATTGGCCTCTCAGACCACTTAATCTATTTATCATCTCTTTACAATGGTCTTTGGTTAACGCCCGATGATTTTAATGAGATTTTGTGGTCAGAAGATGTGATGATGTGGATTTTACAAATCATAAATTATCAGCAAGTGCACCAGATCGTATTAAGTAATACCACGGGAGTGGGTTATCATTTTCACGAGGATTAACGGATTAAGCAAGCAATAATCAATTGATTATTCTAGTCAGACAATCAAAATTTAAGGTTTTAGAAAACTTTGACATAAATAGTGAAGTAAACAAGGGCTAACAGTAAGTATTGAAAAGATAATATGTTGAGTTAAGAAATTAACTAAATTAATTAGTGATGACAAACATTATTTTTAGGCAAAATAAATAATTAGTGTTGATTATTGATAATTGCATATTACTAATTATTTATTAAATGTTGCAGGCCAAAATATAAATTATAGCCCAAATGGAATGGAAATAAAACAAGGCTGATGGGTTAATGACATAAACGAAGCCCAAAAGGAAACAAAGCTGAGAAATCAAAACGGGCCAAGCAAATTACAATCCGATCCAAGCCCGAGTTGATATTCAGCAAGCAAATTTCCTCTCACTTGCTTTCAGCAACTCAACGTTCTTTTTTCTCTGATCATGTCAAATCACAGAAGCAAGAGAAAGTGCTTAGTTCCTAAGCTATTCAAAGAAAAGGAAAGAAAGAGAAGGTTAGGCAAGAAAGGCTGAGGTCAAATCAACAAGTTCAAACTAAATCCAGCTTAGGTTAAAGGTAACCCATTTCCTTTTACTTGCATCACACTTTCTTCTCTTCATCTTCAACTCTCTGCCACTCCATTTTGGGTTATATGGAAAGGAGGATTTCGGTTCCTCACTGCTG
Source organism: Arachis hypogaea (assembly GCF_003086295.3). Taxonomy (NCBI): domain Eukaryota; kingdom Viridiplantae; phylum Streptophyta; class Magnoliopsida; order Fabales; family Fabaceae; genus Arachis; species Arachis hypogaea. The sequence goes on from NC_092036.1 coordinate 54,604,737, forward strand.
TGCATCAACGGCTGAGAATATATCTTGGGGACAAAGTTGTGTTTCAATGGTCAAGATCTGGGTTTACCATTGAAAAAATCTCTTTCTACTGATATTATGGCTTTCGATCAAGATAGGGAAGTCAGAAGCAAAGTTTCCATTGTGAGGATTAATGGGAAAAAGTGAGACAGTGGGTTGGTGAAGCTCAAGGCTCAAGAAGTTGACCTAGGAAGAGCAACCAAGCAACATACAAGGAGATAAAAGAAGATTTTCTGTTCATTCAAAGCAAGGAGAGATAACCAGAGTATTAAGTTTATGTTCTGATAAGTTCTCCCTGAGGATGTTCATCTACTTGGATTATGCTTTCTTTTAAAGAAGCATTCAGCCAATACTGAAGAACTGAATCTGAGGTTTGCAAATCTGGTTTATCACATAGCAAAGAGGTTGTTGATGAAGTCAATCTCCTTCATGTTTTACAGATTATAATGTACTTTTCTATGTTTATCTTTCTGTAATTTCTTGAGTGAAAGGGCATTGTGAGAGAGTTCAAGTAAAAGCCATGAGTGGAAAAAGGCTGAGTGATACACTTGAGAGAAAAGCCTAGAGTTATTTTCTGATTTCTTTAGGTTGATTAAGTGTCTTGTATCTTGTACCTGTTAGGTATCCCTTTCTTAGTTGGGTTAGTACTAAGAATGAAGAGTTATGTATTAGCATAGCCAATGTCAAGTTAGGTTAGAACTTGAATATAAAAGGATTGGGTCAATCCTGTGGAATTGGTGTATGTAATACTTTTAACTATAGTGGAAATTCCTCTATTGTTGTGGAGGAGACTGGACGTAGGTTGCATAGCACAAGGCAACCAAACTAGGATACATGCTGGTGTTAGCTTTTCTCTTCTCTACTGTGTTCTGTTTTTTGATATTCATGAGACAAAAATAAATTATCTCATAAATTTCTGCTGCTGAGTACAAATAGAATCAGAATTGAAAGTTTGTTTTAAAGGGTCATAATAACAACTTAAAAAAGGAAGGCATAGATTCAACCCCCTTCTTTAATCCTACCACAACCTTCAATTGGTATCAAGATCTAAGGTCTCATGAATCAAGCTTAACCTCTTGGATCAAAGATCCAATGGCGAATAACTTAGGCACAACCACAGTTGCGTACACCCTCACTGAAGGTCAGTCAAACAACCGGCCACCTTTCTTCAACGAGAAGAACTTGCCTACTAGAAAGAGAGGATAAGGATCTTCATCCAGTCCATTGACTATAACATATGGAAGATTGTTGTGAACGGTCCTAAGATCCCAACAAAAATAAGTGTTGATGGAGTGATAACTCAAAAAGAAGAAGTTGAATCGAATGAAGACGATAAGAAGAAGATGGAGCTTAATGATAAAGCCATCAACCTTCTTCACTGTGCTATCAGCTTTGAAGAATACCAAAAGGTGTCTAGATGTAAGACAGTCAAAGAAATCTGGGAAAAACTCCAGGTTACACACGAAGGCACTAAATAAGTCAAAGAAACGAGGATTGATATGCTGCGAAAAGAGTACGAGATGTTTAACATGAAGGATGGAGAAAGCATTGATGAAGTGTTTGAGAGATTCTCAATCATAATCAACAACCTTGATGCTATGGTACAAACTATGTAGAACAACCTTGGTGAGAAAACTCCTTAGAAGCCTCACAAAAGAATGGGAAACTACTGCCACTGTCCTAACTGAGAGTAACAACCTAAGCCCCATAACCTATGATGAGCTGAGAGGAAAACTCCTTGCCTATGAAACCACACACACAAACCCGGACTCAAAGAAAAAGGGAATAGCCCTCAAGTCAAAAGTAGAAACCAAAGAGAGTGAGTCTAGTGATGGTATTTTAGATGATGAACTCATGTTTTTTGTTAGGAGATTTAGAAGAATGATGAAGAACAAGGGCAAGTACAAGGGTTCAAGTTCAAAGGAACACAAAATGGACTTGAGAAAAGTGATGTGTCATCATTGCAAGAAGGTTGGACACTTCAAGCTAAACTGTCCTAAGCTCAAAAAGGAGGACAAAGGTAAGAAAGAAAGGAAAAGAGTGCTCATGGCAGCTTGGGAGGATCTTGAGAATGACTCAAATGAAGAAGAAGAATCTGAAGGTGAAGATAAAGACTGCTTCATGGCTGGAAACAACAATCTTGATGAGATTTGCCTAGCATCCAAGAACAAAAAAGACATGTGGTACATGGATAGTGGATGCTCAAGGCACATGATTGGAAGGTCAACTTACTTCATCAAACTAAACAAGTATGATGGAGGTTTTGTGACCTTTGGAGATGATGGTAAAGGTAAAATTATTGTTGTTGAAAAAGTAGGTAATGAACAATCTACTTTCATTGATGATGTATTTTTGGTATGTGGTTTGAAGCACAATCTTTTGAGTATAAGTCAGCTGTGTGATTTAGGATATTTAGTGACTTTCAAAAGACTTGAATGCTGTGTTGTTAATGAGAAAACAAATAAAGTGCTTTTTGTTGCCAAGCATTTTAATAATGTGTATGGACTTACCCTTGATGAACTAAAGGATCAAAATGTAGCTTGTTTTCATTCTAAAGATTCTGAAAAGTGGCTATGGCACAAGAGATTGGGCCATGCAAGTATGTTTCAAATAAACAAACTTGTAAAGAAAGGGTTAGTAAAAGGTCTTCCTTTGATAAGGTTTGACAAAGACATCACTTGTGATGCTTGACAAATGGGAAAACAAACAAAAAGTTCTTTTAAACCAAAGGAAGACATCTCTACTAAAAGGCCACTTGAGTTGCTACACATTGATTTATTTGGTCCAACAAGAACTCAAAGCCTAGGTGGTAAACATTATGGTTTAGTGATTGTGGATGCCTATACTAGGTTTGGTTGGGTTTTATTTCTTGCACATAAAAATGAAGCCTTTTCGGCCTTTGAACCTTTTTGCAAGAAAATTCAAAATGAAAAAGATTTAAAGATCTCTTCTATAAGAAGTGATCATGGAACTGAATTTGAAAATAATTTATTTAAATCCTTTTATGAGGAATTTGGAATATCTCACAACTTCTCTTGTCCAAGGACACCACAACAAAATGGTGCTATGGAAAGAATAAATAGAAGCATACAAGAGATGACAAGAGCTATGATTTGTGAGAGTAATGTCCTAAAATTCCTTTGGGCTGAAGCGGTCAACAGGACTTGCCACATTTTGAATAGAACAATCATAAGAAAATTTTTTAAGAAAACCCCTTATGAACTTTAAAAATGTTACCCACCAAACTTAGACTACTTGCACATCTTTGGATGCAAATGTTTTGTTTTAAATAACAAGGATAATTTGGGCAAATTTGATCCAAAGGCGTATGAGTGTTTGTTTGTAGGATATTCCACAACTAGTAAAGCATATAGAATTTATCATCAAGATGCTAGGATTATTGAAGAGTCCATGCATGTTACATTTTGTGATACTAACTTGGTGCAAAGTGTGTTGGAAGATTGTGATGCAGGGAATCAAGTTCAAAAGGACAATGAAACTGCTCAAAATCATGAAAATGAAAATTCTGGTTAAACTGAACCAGAAACTGCAGCTGCTGAAAATTCGAGAGACAATTCCATTTTGTCTCATGAATCTGAAGGAGATCCTAAAAACCAGCAGTACCCAAAATCCCTTAGTAACTAATTCTCTCATGGGGTTAGAACTCGGTCCTCAACTAGAAAGGCCAATGAAGAGACAAACATTGTCTTTCTCTCTCAAATGGAGCCTCAGAATGTCAAAGAAGCCCTTAGCGACCCCTCTTGGGTTAAATCAATAAAGGATGAGCTTCTTGAGTTTGAGAAGAACCAAGTGAGGACTTTGGTTCGCCAAGTGGAAAGAAAGTGACTGGCACCAAGTGGATATTTTGGAACAAGTTAGGAGAAGATGGCAGGATTGTAAGAAACAAGGCAAGGCTGGTGGCATAAGGATGACCAAGAAGAAGGAATAGACTTTGATGAATCCTTTGCCCCTGTTGCCCGAATGGAAGCCATAAGACTTCTCTTAGCTTATGTTGTATTTTTTGGTTTTAAATTATATCAAATGGATGTGAAATGTGCATTTTTGAATAGTGTGATAGATAGAGAAGTGTATGTGGAGCAGCCACCCAGTTTTAAAAATAAAGAGCATTCTAACTATGTTTTCAAATTATCAAAAACTCTCTATGGTTTAAGGCAAGCTCCTAGAGCTTGGTATGAGAGGCTTAGCTATTTTCTTTTGAAAAATGGTTTTTAAAGAGGCACTACAGACACAACTCTATTTATTAAGAATTCTAATGATTCTTTTATTCAAGTCCAAATATATGATGATGACATTATTTTTGGATCAGCCAATGAATCCCTTTGTACTGAATTTGGAAAACTCATGACAAGTGAATTTGACATGAGTATAATGGGTGAACTTAATTTTTTTCTTGGGCTGCAAATTAAACAAACTGAAGATAGTATTTTCATTCATCAAGAGAAATATGCCAAGGAATTAGTTAAGAAATTTGGTATGGAAAATGCCAAACCCATGGGAACTCTGATGAGCGGATAATTTATACGCTTTTTGGCATTGTTTTTAGTATGTTTTAGTTAGTTTTTAGTATATTTTTTTAGTTTTTAGTTAAAATTTACTTTTCTAGACTTTACTATGAGTTTGTGTGTTTTTCTGTGATTTCAGGTATTTTCTGGCTGAAATTGAAGGACCTGAGCAAAAATCTGATTCAGAGGCTGAAAAGGACTGCAGATGCTGTTGGATTCTGACCTCCCTGCACTCGAAGTGGATTTTCTGGAGCTACAGAAGCCCAATTGGTGCGCTCTCAACGGCGTTGGAAATTAGACATCCTGGGCTTTCCAGCAATGTATAATAGTCTATACTTTGCCCGAGATTTGATGGCCCAAACCGGCGTTCCAAATCAGCTCAAGAATGCCCGGCGTTAAACGCCGAAACTGGCACAAGAATGGGAGTTATACGCCCAAACTGGCACAAAAGCTGGCGTTTAACTCGAAGAGAAGTCTCTACACGAAAATGCTTCAATGCTCAGCCCAAGCACACACCAAGTGGGCCCGGAAGTGGATTTTTATGTCATTTACTCATCCTTGTAAACCCTAGGCTACTAGTTCTCTACAAATAGGACCTTTTACTATTGTATTCTTATCTTGGTAGCTATCTTTATTCTTATGCTATCTTAGATCATGGGGGCTGGCCTCACGGCCATGCCTAGACTTTGTTCTTATGTACTTTCAACGGTGGAGTTTCTACACACCATAGATTAAGGTGTGGAGCTCTGCTGTACCTCGAGTATTAATGCAATTACTATTGTTCTTCTATTCAATTCAGCTTGTTCTTATTCCAAGATATTCATTTTCACCCAAGAACATGATGAATGTGATGATTATGTGACACTCATCATCATTCTCACTTATGAACGAGTGCCTGACAACCACTTCTGTTCTACAAGCAAACAAGGCTTGAATGTTTATCTCTTGGATCCCTTAATTGGAATCTTCGTGGTATAAGCTAGAACTGATGGCGGCATTCAAGAGAATCCGGAAGGTCTAAACCTTGTCTGTGGTATTCTGAGTAGGATTCAATGATTGAATGACTGTGACGAGCTTCAAACTCGCGATTGTGGGGCGTTAGTGACAAACGCAAAAGAATCACTGGATTCTATTCCGACATGATCGAGAACCGACAGCTGAATAGCCGTGCCGTGACAGGGTACGTTGAACATTTTCACTGAGAGGATGGGAGGTAGCCACTGACAACGGTGAAACCCTACATACAGCTTGCCATGGAAAGGAGTAAGAAGGATTGGATGAAGACAGTAGGAAAGCAGAGAGACGGAAGGGACAAAACATCTCTATACGCTTATCTGAAATTCTCACCAATGAATTACATAAGTATCTCTATCTCTATCTTTATGCTGTATTCATAAATCATCCATAACCATTTGATTCTGCCTGACTGAGATTTACAAGATGACCATAGCTTGCTTCATACCAACAATCTCCGTGGGATCGACCCTTACTCGCGTAAGGTTTATTACTTGGACGACCCAGTGCACTTGCTGGTTAGTTGTGCGAAGTTGTGATAAATAGTTGAGATTACAATTGTGCGTACCATGTTGATGGCGCCATTGATGATCACAATTTCGTGCACCAAACTCCCATGCACCCTAATTCAAAATTAGATAAGGGAAAAACTGAGAAAGATGTAGATGAGACTAGGTATAGAGGAATGATTAGTTCTCTTATGTACTTAACTTCCTCTAGATCCGATATTGTGCAAAGTGTTGGATTGTGTTTAAGGTTCCAATCCAAACCTAAAGAGTCACATCTTTCTACAGTTAAGAGGATTAATAAACCACTATTTTATGGTTTATCTTATGCTCAATTGAGTGGTTTTTATCAACTCTTTACTCACTTATTCATACAATTCACATGTTTTACATTTTCCTTCCTGATTTTATGCTATGATTGAAAACATGCTTCTTTGATCTTATATTTGCTTATTATTAATCCTCTCTTATTACCATTAGATGCCTTGATATGTATGTTACGTGTTTTCAGATATTATAGGGCAGGAATGGCTTGGAGGATTGAAAGGAAGCATGCAAAAGTGGAAGGAATAAAAGAAGTTGAAGAAGTTGTTAAGCTGTCCAGCCTGACCTCTTCGCACTCAAACAGCTATAATTTTAGCTAAAGAGGTCCAAATGATGCGGTTTTACTTGCGTTGTAAAGCTAACGTCCGGGGCTTCGATTTGATATATAATTTGTCATAGTGGCCATACAGATAGGCGACGCGAACGCGTCATCCACGCGGACGCGTTGCATCTGCGAAAATCAGCGTGGCAGATTTCGCAAACAGTGAATTCTGGGCTATTTCTGGCCCAATTTCAAGCCCAGAAAACACAGATTAAAGGCTGCAAAGTGGAGGAATAAAGGACACTCGAGATCATGCTCTCATAATTCATAATTTTAGTTTAGATGTAGTTTTTAGAGAGAGAGGCTCTCTCCTCTCTCTTAGGATTAGGATTAGGATTTCAACTTCTTCATCACAGGTTCAATATTCCTTTTACTATTTATTTTCTCTTCTATTTTTGTTTACTCTGAAGCTTTTATTTGTGTTTGGTTTATGTTTCCCAATTGGCTTATGGATATTGTCCGTGTTAGAATTGACATTTTCATTCAATATAATTTGAGGTATTCCAGATATTTATGATTTCAGTTTAGCTTTCTATATTTTTGGTTTTGGTTGATTAATTGGTAACTCTTGAGTTATCAAACTCATTGTTGACTGAAAATTGAAATTCTTCAAGAATTAATTTGAGATCCAATAACTCTAACTTTTTCCAAGGAAAGACTGGGACTTGAGGATTCGAATTAATTCATTTACTTAACTTACCTTCATAGTTAGAGGTTAACAAAGTGGGGGAAAAATCCAATTCTCATCACAATTGATAAGGATAACTAGGATAGGACTTCTAATTTCTCATACCTTGCCAAGAGTTTATTTTACAGTTATTATTATTTTATTTTACTTGTCATTCAACTAACCTTTTACCTTAATCCAAAACCCCAAAACATACCTTTGCATAACCAATAATAAGAACATACTTCCCTGCAGTTCCTTGAGAAGACGACCCGAGGTTTAAATACTCGGTTATCAATTTTAAAGGGGTTTGTTACTTGTGACAACCAAAACTTTTGTACGAAGGGATTTCTGTTAGTTTAGAAGCTATATCTACAACGCGATTATTTTTATAAATTCTTTACTAGCAAAAATCCTAACGTCAAAATGGCGCCGTTGCCGGGGAATTGCAAACGTGTGCCTTATTATTGGTTATTGTAAATATTTTTCAAAAAAAATATTTTTCTTTTACTTGTTTATTTGTTTCTCCTTTTTCCCCCTTATTTCTGATAACTACTATGAATTCTCACCCCTTTCGCTTTGAATTTGGTTCTAACTTTGTTGAAGGAAATAGAAACCACAGCAGGAATATGCATCAAGGTCAGACCAATCAAGGATGGATGGAGTCAAGAGGATCTAATCAACCCTTTAGGCAACAACACCCTCCAAGATATCATGGACAACAACCATTCTTCAATGCATACCCAGCTGAAAGATATGATGGACAACCTTGTAACTACCAACAAGCCCCACCCCGTGCCTATAAACCATCCTCACAACATAACTTTGAACCACCACACTCACAAGCCCCTTTCCACTATTCACCTCCATATGACCCTAACCCGTATCCACCATACCAACCACCTTATGAGCCAAATGAACCATACACAGAACCACCACCTCAATATACACCATCTCCTTATCATTATCAAGACGAACCACCTTCCTACCATGAACCCTTTTCTCCCAACAAATGAACCCTCCTATCCACCCCAAACCTCCATGAAGAAAGCATTTGCCGACCTAAACTCTGCTATACAAGCTCTCGCCGCCCAAATCGGACCCCCAAATACCTTCAATATACAACCCTCAAGCTCCAATGCACTTCCATCTCAACCACATAATGATCCACCCATCCCATCACCACCATCCATGGAAGAGCACCAACATCCATCAATCCAAGAGCAACATGATCCCATTGATACTATTGACATAGAACAAGAGAGAAAGGATCATCTTCGCGAATCCATACTTCATAAGATGCTAGAGGATGCACTAAAGGTGAAGGTAGTAGAGACCCTTGAAGTTGACAGCGTGGTTGAAGAACTAGTGAAGGAAGACAACAAGGAGGATTTTGTGCTTAAAGGTGAAGAAATAGTTGAAAAGAAAATCATCGAGGACGAATACAATTGCATACTTAAATACCTGGATCAAGAAAGAAATCAACTACCTTTCCGACGTTCGGACGTTCAAAGAACCCCCATGATTTCATGTGGGAAAACTACTGAAGAATGTAGCAGGAAGGAGAAATTGGGCACTCCGGTGGATAGTGAGCAGCACGATCTGATATTGGAACAAGTAGAGGAAGCCGGAATTATTGAAGAAAAAGAGGAGGCAGTGGTTGAAGACTTAGGAGATGCTGAACCTCCATGGGAAAGTCAAGTTATAGAGCACCCTTCAAAGACATTTGAAGCTGATGTTGAGGAGAGTGTACAACCTCCAAAGCATATCATAGTTGAAGACTTTGAAGGAGACGATCAAGAGATGGATTTAATCATTGATGAATTCTTATCTACATTTGAATCCTCTTCCATTGGACTTGATATGGAGTTTAAAGAAGATGAAACACAACATCCCATGCCCTTGGTGAACAATGAAGAAAAGATTAAATTGGAAGAAATTCACCAAAAGGAAGAGGTTGATATTGAAGATTACAAAGAGGTGGAAGATGTTGAAGAGAGCACAAGGGAATGGAGCTTGCATGTTCATTAGAAACACCTCCCCCTAAGTTGCCATCATCCTTCACAACATTCAAGTGGGTAAAATTTATATCCCTTAGCTTTCTAATCCCACTTGAATATGGGCTACTGGAGACAGATGGTCAACTTAGAGCTCTCTGTGGCATTAAGAGTAAGAAGAAGATGGTCAGTGATAAGATTTATCCTGCAAGGTTCAACATAGTTGTGTGTTCAACATTTAAACGCAAAGGTTGGTTTAGAGCTCAATGAATGGGTCTAGGAAGTTCTCTGGCTGCTTCAGTGAGAATTTAGACTGATTGCCACCCGGATGGAACAATATTGCTCAACAAGAAGACGGGTGCAAAGGCAAGGTGTGGGACCCCAGAATTCAATCTAGAAATCAATACTCTTGGGGCCTTGTCACTTGCTTTAACTTACTTGAAGGCCTTTTGCGCCTAGTTTGGGATCCCGGAGGCTATTGGAATTCTAAACACTGGTGGAGATTCCTGGATCAGTACAAGCACAAGCCACCATAACAAGGAGCTCACCAGAATGTCCAACTTAAGGACTTTAACTAAAAGTGCTAGTGGGAGACAACCCACCATGGTATGATCGTCCCTTTTCAGTTTTAATTATAGTATGTTTTGTTTGTTTTTGAATTTTTATTGAACCTGGAATCATGCATAGCATTCATATTAAGCATTACACTCTGCATACTGCATAATCATAAAAAAAAGGAAAACACGCACGCGACATGGCAGCGTCGCTGACGCGTCCGCGTCACTCGTGCGTTGGGGATAAAATAATTGAACAGAGAGTCACGCGAAAGCGTGGCTGGAGGCGCGCCTTTAGCATAACCTGACCCCACGCGACCGCGTCATGTGGGAACATTGGCCTCCCACGCAACCGCGTCATCTCACGCGGCCGCGAGACCTGAATATCGACGTAAAAAGAGTGCATGGCCGAAGGTTGTGCTGGAGTTGGGCCGGACTCGTGCTGGAAGCCCAAGCCCTCCCATGCGAACGCGTGCCCCATGCATCCGCATCATACCTCCATGATGGCCACTCATGCGATCGCATGACCCACGCGATCACGTCACCCCAGATTTGGCGAAAATAAAAATTTTGAACAGAGAGTTGTGCGAGCGCGAGGCTGCCCTCGCGCCAGTAGCATAAACTGTGTCACGCGACCGCGTGACCGACGCGACCACGTCAATCCGTATAAGTACAAGTCACGCGACAGCGTGCCCCACGCGATCGCGTCGCTTGCATCGCACAGCTTATCCTAATTTGCCAAATATCTTATCTTTTCTTCTCCAAATCCTTATTTTTCTTATCTTTTCTTATTTCTTTCTCCTTCCTTTCTTATTTTCTTTGACTTCTCATCTTTTTCACCTCCATTCTATTTTATTTAATTTATTTGCATGCTTTCTTCCATTACATTTTAATTTTGTGCATATTTTTATTTTCTTTTCTAAATTTATTATTTTTCCATTGGTGTTACTTGTTCATATTCAACTGTTGTGTCTTTTCTGGTATTATTTTGGTACTCAATGACTTGTTTTACACTGTTGGGTAATATTGTTTAAGTCAATGCTATTCTTTTATGATATTTGTATTAATTTTGCATTGACATGAATTTATATTATCTTGCACTCTCTTTCCCATTGTTGCAAATTTTTGCACTCTTGCTTTGCCATGTACTTCTACTGTTTTCTCACCTGCATGTTGTAGCTACCATGTAATTGAGACCCTTATTATCTGGCATTAACACCCATATTTTATTTATTTTTTATCTTTATTTTTGGGTTACTTTTCTTCTTTTTCCTCTTCTTTCAGGATGGCCACCACGAAGGGATAGGAAAAGCTTCTTAATGGGAAGACAAACAAGTCCACCTGCACAATCTTTGGAGAAAGGCATCAGTTGGAACAGCCATCCACTTGTTCATCTTAGCATGCACCGAGGATGGTGCAATCTTTAAATGTGGGGAGGTCGATACCGATCTCCATGGGTTAGTACTTTCTTGTCTTAACACCAATGTTTAAATTTTCTTTGTAGCTAGTTGTTGCATTTGCATATTTATTTGATTTTGTGCATATTTTACCACTTGGTTGAAGAAATATTTTCTTTTTCAAGAAATTTTTATAGTATTTCACTAATTTAAATTGAAAATTTTGTGTTAAACTTGTTTTGAAGTTGTATTTGGAATATGGTTTTTGAGGCAAAGAACACACAACCTATGAAGATTTTGAGCTTATTTATATGGTTACATTATTTAACCATAAATTTTTATTCATGTGTGTTTTCTTCTCTATAATTATAATCTTTGCTTTGTTCCATTCTATATGTCCAATATTTAATTTACATGCTTGCATATGATTGAGGCCATTGTTTGATTCTAGCTCATTTATCCCAAAATTAGCCTACCTTTTACATCACCCATTGTTAGCCCCCTTGAGCATTTAATTCCCTCTTATTCTATAAACCACAATACTAGCCTTAAGCAGAAAAACAAATTTAAAATCCCAAGTTGAATCCTTGGTTAGCTTAAGATAGAAATTGTGTAATTGTTTAAGTGTGGGAAACCTATTGGGAACATGGATGATAAAAAAAAAACAAAGGTTGGGAAGTTGAAAAGAATGAAATAATTAAAAATAAAATTTTTGGGAAGCATGCTCATATGAAATCAAAATAATTGAATTACCATATGCATTAATATATATATATATATATATATATATATATATATATATATAATTCAGTATTTGAATAAAGGGGATACAAAAGAATTCCCCAACTGCAAAATAAAGCAATGCACATGGGACAAAATTAAAACTAATGCATGAGCATGTAACATCAAAAGTGGGAAAAATATGGGAGAATAGGTAAAGAAGCTTTGCTTTACAAAGTATGTATGTTAGGTGAGATCTTAGACTACTCAAGGATTCACTTTACTAGCTCACTTAGCCTTATATATACCCTTACCTTTACCTCAGCCCCATTACAACCCTGAAAAGACCTCATGATGTTTGCATTGGTATGCTAAATATTTGTTGATTAATTAGATGAAGAACAAAGTTTTAGAAAGCATGACTAGAGAATAGTAGAGTGATTACCCTATACACTAGAGAGATTAGAGTGATATACACTACCAGTGAGGGTTCAGTGCTTAATTCTATGTTCCCTGCTTTCATGAGATATCTTCTTGCAAGTTTACTTGTCTTTATTTTATATGATTTGAATTAGTGAAATCTGATTTATATTTGTCTTGGAGAACTTATTTATTTTTAACCAAGTAGGTAGAAACATTGTGCATTTAGTTGCATTCATAGGTTGCATCTCATACATTCTATCATTCCTCTTTATCTCTTTATAGTTTCTCTTGAGCTTAGCATGAGGACATGCTATTGTTTAAGTGTGGGGAAGTTGATAAACCACTATTTTATGGTTTATCTTATGCTCAATTGAGTGGTTTTTATCAACTCTTTACTCACTTATTCATACAATTCGCATGTTTTATATTTTCCTTCCTGATTTTGTGCTATGATTGAAAACATGCTTCTTTGATCTTATATTTGCTTATTATTAATCCTCTCTTATTACCATTAGATGCCTTGATATGTGTGTTAAGTATTTTTAGATATTATAGGGCAGGAATGGTTTGGAGGATGGAAAGGAAGCATGCAAAAGTGGAAGGAATACAAGAAGTTGAAGAAGTTGTTAAGCTGTCCACTGACCTCTTCGCACTCAAACGGCTATAACTTTAGTTACAGAGGTCCAAATGACGCGGTTTTACTTGCGTTAAAAAGCTAATGTTCGGGGCTTCGATTTGATATTTAATTTACCATAGTGGCCATACAGATAGGTGACGCGAATGCGTCATCCACGTGGACGCGTCGCATCTGCGAAAATCAGCGTGGCAGATTTCGCAAACAGCGAATTCTAGGCTATTTCCAGCCCAGTTTCAAGCCCATAAAACACAGATTAAAGGCTGCAAAGTGGAGGAATGAAGGACACTCGAGATCATGCTCTCATAATTCATAATTTTAGTTTAGATGTAGTTTTTAGAGAGAGAGGCTCTCCCCTCTCTCTTAGGGTTATGATTAGGATTTCAACTTCTTCATCACAGGTTCAATATTCCTTTTACTATTTATTTTCTCTTCTATTTTTGTTTACTCTGAAGCTTTTATTTGTGTTTGGTTTATGTTGCCCAATTGGCTTATGGATATTGCCCGTATTAGAATTGATATTTTCATTCAATATAATTTGAGGTATTCCAGATATTTATGATTTCAGTTTAGCTTTCTATATTTTTGGCTTTGGTTGATTAATTGGTAACTCTTGAGTTATCAAACTCATTGTTGACTGAAAATTGGAATTCTTCAAGAATTAATTCGAGATCCAATAACTCTAACTTTTCCCAAGGAAAGACTGGGACTTGAGGATTCGAATTAATTCATTTACTTAACTTACCTTCATAGTTAGAGGTTAACAAAGTGGGGGAAAAATCCAATTCTCATCACAATTGATAAGGATAACTAGGATAGGACTTCTAATTTCGCATACCTTGCCAATAGTTTATTTTACAGTTATTATTATTTTATTTTACTTGTCAGTCAACTAACCTTTTACCTTAATCCAAAACCCCAAAACATACCTTTGCATAACCAATAATAAGAACATACTTCCCTGCAGTTCCTTGAAAAGACGACCCGAGGTTTAAATACTCGGTTATCAATTTTAAAGGGGTTTGTTACTTGTGACAACCAAAACTTTTGTACGAAGGGATTTCTGTTAGTTTAGAAGCTATATCTACAACGCGAATATTTTTATAAATTCTTTACTAGCAAAAATCCTAACGTCAAGGATCATTAGATATGTTCATGGCATATCCAATTTTGGTCTTTGGTATCCTAAGATTGATGGTTTTTCTGCAGTTAGTTATTATGATGCAGATTTTGCTGGTGATAGAGTTGATAGAAGGAGCACTTCAGGCTTATGTTGCTTTCTTGAAAAGTCCTTAAATGTATGGTCAAGTAAGAAGCAACCAACAATGGCTTTATCCACTGCAGAGGCTAAGTATATAGCTACTTTTTCTTGTTGCTCTTAGCTTTTATGGTTAAAAACACAGCTTGCCGATTACAAATTAAGTGCTGAAAATATTCCCTTGCTGTGTGATAATATGAATGCCATTAATATTTCTAAAAATCCAATTTTGCACTCTAGGACTAAACATATTGAAGTGAAATTTCACTCAATAAGAGAACATGTTCAAAAAAGGATATTAGCATTCAATTTGTTAAATCAGAAGAGCAATTGGCAGATATTTTCACTAAACCACTGCCTGAGGATAGATTTTATATGCTTAGGACTAGTCTTGGAATTTTGAGTTATGATTCAATTTTTGAAAATTGCTAATGTGTTTTCTGGAGCATTTTGTCTCATAAACAGGTATGAGACAATTCTGGACATGTGAAGAACGTTCCCTTCAATCAGCGAGTTCTGGGCTTGTTGCAAGTGAAAATTGATCTGGGCCAACCTCAAATATTTCAGATCTGAAGTGGTCCAATGTGTTTCCTTAAATCCAACCATCTCTGGACCCAATATGAATGTTACATGTTTATTTTTTGTCAACCTGTGTGTTTCAGATTTTTGGTCCAAAAAGGTTTTCATTTTGATTTAATATTTTCATGTCCAAAAAAGGTTTTTCAAAATTTAGATTTGATTTCTTGTTTTATTTTAAAATCAAAATAAAATCTTTCTTTTATGAGGTCATATCTTTTCAAGTCATATCTTTTCAAGCCATATCAAAAGGTGATGTAGTTGCATGGTTTGAGAAACTTTCTTTTGGGTACGGTTACCAACACTCCCTCTCTTCCTTCCATTAACTTCTCCTCAAACCTTTCAGTTTCTTCCCACTACTTTTACCACTTCTCTTCTCGAAATCTAAAACCAAACCAATAAGGACGAAAACACTGGCTAAAAGGCCTCCTCGTGAGAAAATCCACAAGCTTTCCTCCAAACCCTCAACTTGCTCCCAAGACCAAACCTCCACTCCATCTCCCTCTCCTCCTACCTCTCCTCCAAGAACTGACCCCATGGCACAAACCAAAACTACTCCCAGATATCCTGCCTCTGCCAAGTCGACGCCGCCTCCAAAGGCTCCTCCCTCAAAATCTGGCTCTTCAAAACCAAGCTCTTCCAAAGGCAAACGTCCGGTGGCTGAGGAACCAGTTCCCGAGCCAACTCAGACTAAATCTAGGTCGGTTCCTGTGCATTCCTAGCGAGGTAAAACTCGAGTTCCTCTTAAAATTGTTAATGAACCAAACATTGGACCTTTTAATTACAAATCTCAGTTTTTGACCTCTCATTCGAACTATAACCTTATAGATTCAAATCTGCCATGAATAATGACTTTTATGATGGAGTTATTAAGTATCGTACCCTATGCCCATTCTTTCTTGCTGATTTGCCAACTTTGAAAAGAAAAGGTTTTCCTTTTGTTGAAAATTTAGAATTTCTGGACTGGCATCATCTCTTTTCCATCAAAAAGCCTGTATATCCTTGATTGGTCAAGGAATTTTATGCTAACTGACATATCTTGAAGGCACTGTTCACTCATATGTTAAAGGCCGAGACATAGTTTTGAACAATGAAACAATCAGTGATGTATTGAAGTATACTGATGTTGGGCCTTGTGCTTACACTTCAGTTCAATGGGATGAAGGTGTCGGTATATCTTACAATGATGCATTGGCTCACATTTGTGAAAAAGTTTCTTTAATTGATGGCATTACACCCACTCACAAAGCCCTAGGATATGAACGTGCTCAGTTGCACCGAATGATCAACCACATCATACTTCCTCAAAGTGGTTTATATCAAAGGGTTTCCTATACTGATACTCTTGTTTTATATGCCCTTCTTACCAAAACTGAAATTTTATTTGCATATTTGATGGTTAGATACATGTTTGACTTTATTAGGAGTGAAAAAGATAAAGCACTTCCTTATGGCATGTTTCTAACTTGTATATTTGAGTATTTTGATGTTGACTTGACCAATGAGGATTATCAAAATAGACATTCCTATCTAAAAGGGGGTGGTGCAGTGAAACAGCAAAAAGGACCCACTAGATCTGAGAGGGTGGTCTTGGACGATGAAGATGATGACTTTGTCCCTGAGAAATCTCCTCCTCCTTCCACCAAGGGTACCTCCATCTCTACAGGCCAAAAATCTGCTTTGCTGAATGTTGTCAAGGATGTTGTTCAAGAGTTTGTCTCCCAGTCTAATCACATGATTGCAATGAGAAAGGTACAAAGGAGGCTAGCGAGCAAGCATGAAAACTTCCTCCAGAAATCAACAGATCGAGTGGTTGTGTTCATGACTTTCATTGATAACCTTCAAAAGGATGAAGACCCTGCCACTGCCGCTGATGAAGAAGTTGACTCCGAGGGGAACGGTTCTGATGCCTAAGGTTGCTACATGAAGCTGCTGCTATCTGTTTTATTTTGTCTCATGAATTCTGTTTATTTTGCTACTTTTGGACTAGTTTTGTTGTTGTCTTGGATGACTGTAATACTCTAAATACTGCTGCACTTAATCTTAGTTCACTTCATGTTTTGGACTATGCACTAACTCTTTCTTGCAGGAAATAAGGTGGTGTTTTAGTTGATCTTGATTATTATCCACCTTTGATGACTGGTGCGCGAAATTGTGAACAATACTTTTCACAACTCAAATAATCCCCAGTAATGAATCTAAAATCTTGGTGTTCAATACCATGGCATAAACACAACTTCGCACAACTAACCAGCAAGTGTACTGGGTCGTCCAAGTAATAAACCTTACGCGAGTAAGGGTCGATCCCACAGAGATTGTTGGTATGAAGCAAGCTATGGTCACCTTGTAAATCTCAGTCAGGCAAACTCAAATGGATATGGGTGATATACGAATAAAACATAAAGATAAAGATAGAGATACTTATGTAATTCATTGGTGGAAATTTCAGATAAGCGTATGAAGATGCTTGGTCCCTTCCGTCTCTCTGCTTTCCTACTGTCTTCATCCAATCCTTCTTACTCCTTTCCATGGCAAGCTGTAAGCAAGGGTTTCACCGTTGTCAATGGCTACCTCCCATCCTCTCAGTGGAAATGTTCAACGCACCCTGTCACGGCACCGCTATCCATCTGTCGGTTCTCAATCAGGCCGGAATAGAATCCAGTGATTCTTTTGCGTCTGTCACTAACGCCCCGCCCTCAGGAGTTTGAAGCTCGTCACAGTCATTCAATCATTGAATCCTACTCAGAATACCACAGACAAGGTTTAGACCTTCCGGATTCTCTTGAATGCCGCCATCAGTTCTAGCTTATACCACGAAGACTCCGGTTAAAGAATCCAAGAGATATCCACCCAATCTAAGGTAGAACGGAGGTGGTTGTCAGGCACACGTTCATAGGTGAGAATGATGATGAGTGTCACGGATCATCACATTCATCAAGTTGAAGAACAAGTGATATCTTAGAACAAGAACAAGCGGAATTGAATAGAAGAACAATAGTAATTGCATTAATACTCGAGGTACAACAGAGCTCCACACCTTAATCTATGGTGTGTAGAAACTCTACCGTTGAAAATACATAAGAACAAGGTCTAGGCATGGCCGAATGGCCAGCCTCCCAATGATCTAAGATAGCATCAGAACAAAGATAGCTACCCAGATATGATCTAAGAACTAGATGTCCAAAGATCAAAAGATTGAAAATACAATAGTAAAAGGTCCTACTTATAGAAAACTAGTAGCCTAGGGTTTACAGATATGAGTAAATGACATAAAAATCCACTTCCGGGCCCACTTGGTGTGTGCTTGGGCTGAGCATTGAAGCATTTTCGTGTAGAGACTCTTCTTGGAGTTAAACGCCAGCTTTTGTGCCAGTTTGGGCGTTTAACTCCCACTTTGGTGCCAGTTCCGGCGTTTAACGCTGGGAATTCTGAGGGTGACTTTGAACGCCGGTTTGGGCCATCAAATCTTGGGCAAAGTATGGACTATCATATATTGCTGGAAAGCCCAGGATGTCTACTTTCCAACGCCGTTGAGAGCGCGCCAATTGGGCTTCTGTAGCTCCAGAAAATCCACTTCGAGTGCAGGGAGGTCAGAATCCAACAGCATCTGCAGTCCTTTTTAGTCTCTGAATCAGATTTTTGCTCAGGTCCCTCAATTTCAGCCAGAAAATACCTGAAATCACAGAAAAACACACAAACTCATAGTAAAGTCCAGAAAAGTGAATTTTAACTAAAAACTAATAAAAATATACTAAAAACTAACTAGATCATACTAAAAACATACTAAAAACAATGCCAAAAAGCGTACAAATTATCCGCTCATCAATGACAAAAGGGGGAGTAATAACTGCTTAATTGACTTTTGATACTTTGGCTACTGCTAATTTTTTGTGTGATCTTATTTGTGAATTTTTTATTGATGCGGCTGATAGTGTTGAGCATATAAATTTTGAGTTGCAACTGTGCTGCTTGATTTCATTGTTATTAGTTTGCCCTGGATTATTCTTGATACTTTGTTTTTACTACTGACATGATATGATAAATACTGGACTGAATCTGTGTTGCTGGTTATGTAGTATTACTTAGTCAAGTTACATTATGTATAGCTCTTTTTGTAAGCTTAATGTAAACAGGAATAAAAAGGAAAGATGATAAATTCAGGGGGAGCTACTTTTGAAAAGGAAAGGGGGAGCAACACTAAAGCAAGAAACATCAATCAAAGGGAAGTTTTCTAACTTTACTAAAATTCAAGTCCTTTTGGTTATTGCCTAAATATGTTTGTCATCAAGGGGGAGATTGTTGATTTAAGAAATTAACTAAATTAATTAGTGCTGACAAACATTATTTTTGGGAAAAATAAATAATTAGTATTGATTATTGATAATTGTATATTACTAATTATTTATTAAATGTTGCAGGCCCAAATTTAAATTATAGCCTAAATGGAATGGAAAATAAAACAAGACTGATGAGTTAATGACATAAACGAAGCCCAAAAGGAAACAAAGCTAAGAAATAAAAACGGGCCAAGCAAATTACAACCCGATCCAAGCCCGAGTGATATTTAGCAAGCAAATTCTCTCTCACTTGCTTTCACCAACTCAACGTTCTTTTTTCTCTGACCATGTCAAATCACAGAAGCAAGAGAAAGTGGTTAGTTCCTAAGCTATTCAAAGAAGAGGAAAGAAAGAGAAGGTTAGGCAAGAAATGCTGAGGTCAAATCAACAAGTTCAAACCAAATGCAGCTTAGGTTAAAGGTAACCCATTTCCTTTTACTTGCATCACACTTTCTTCTCTTCATCTTCAACTCTCTGCCACTCCATTTTGGGTTATGTGGAAAAGATGATTTCGGTTCCTCACTGCTGTGCATCAACGGCTGAGAATATGTCTTGGGGACCAAGTTGTGTTTCAATGGTCAAGATCTGGGTTTACCATTGAAGAAATCCCTTTTTGCTGATACTGTGGCTTTCGGTCAAGATAGGGAAGTCAGAAGTAAAGTTTCCATTGTGAGGATTAATGGGAAAAGGTGAGACAGTGGGTTGGTGAAGTTCAAGGATTAAGAAGTTGACCTAGGAAGAGCAACCAAGCAACATGCAAGGAGATAAAAGAAGATTTTCTGTTCATTCAAAGCAAGGAGAGATAACCAGAGTATTAAGTTTCTGTTCTGAGAAGTTCTCCCTGAGGATGTTCATATACTTGGATAATGCTTTCTTTCAAAGAAGTATTCGGCCAATACTGAAGAACTGAATATGAGGTTTGCAAATCTAGTTTATCACATAGCAAAGAGGCTGTTGATGAAGTCAATCTCCTTCAAGTTTTACAGATTGTAATGTACTTTTCTATGTTTATCTTTCTGTAATTTCTTGAGTGAAAAGGCATTATGAGAGAGCTCAAGTAAAAGCCATGAGTGGAAAAAGGCTGAGTAATACACTTGAGAAAAAAGTCTAGAGTTATTTCCTAATTTCTTTAGGTTGATTAAATGTCTTGTATCTTGTACCTGTTAGGTATCCCTTTCTTAGTTGGGTTAGCACTAAGAGTGAAGAGTTAGGTATTAGCATAGCCAATGTCATGTTAGGTTAGAATTTGAGTGTAAAAGGATTGCGTCAATCCTGTGGAATTGGTGTATGTAATACTTTTAACTATAGTAGAAATTCCTCCATTTTTGTGGAGGAGACTAGACGTAGGTTGCATAGCACAAGGCAACTGAACCAGGATACATGCTGGTGTTAGCTTTTCTCTTCTCTGCTATGTTTTGTTTTTTGATATTCATGAGACAAAAATAAATTGTCTCATAAATTTTTGCTGCTGAGTACAAACAGAATCAGAATGGAAAGTTTGTTTTAAAGGGTCATAACAGCAACTTAAAAAAGGAAGGCATAGATTCAACGCCCTTTTCTAAGCCTACCACAACCTTCATAATATAATTAAAAGAGTTAAAGTTTTAGAGATGTTGAGACTTCTGGATCAATACTTTTCACTTTCCACTTTAATCATGCATAGATACATCTATAGCAAATCATTACTAATCAAACCCCAATTCCTTAGTAATTCAATTTCTCTTTAACCAAATTAATTGCTAATCTCTTAGTCAATTACTTAAGAAAAGAGTTGAAACACATTCACTGATTTATAAGTCACACAATTCATAGGACTCTTCCCTAGTTGATTCGATGTCACTTATCAAGTCTAGTTTCAAAACCTGAAAATTGTGAGAATAAGTTTTCAAGCTTAATTCAATTAATTAAATTTTTCAAGAAATTAAAAGAATTCAACTCAGAAGAGAAATTTTTCCTGATACATTCAAATCCTTTGGATGAAGAACGGAAACTTTTTCTTAAGGAAATACTAATGCATTAATCAAAGGTAGAAAAGTTAGAATATTAGTCCATAGAAATCAACAGAGCTCCTAATCTTAACCAAGGAGATTTAATTGCTTATATCTTCAGGAAAAATATAAAATTATGAAAAGTAAATGTGTCAAAGAAGAAAAAAGGGTTGTGTTTTCTCCCCTTAAATACTAACCCTAAATAAATTTAAAATTCAAAACTTAAAATAAAATCAAATTAAAACAAAAATCAAATCCGCTTCATAAGTATTTTCCTCTAACCAAGCTGGATCTTTTCTTCTTTGAAATCCTCAATTAATGCTGTGATTAGTGGGCTTAAGTTGAGCCTTGAGTGAATCACTTAAGTCTTGAAGAATTGGAAGACTTAGGGGATGAATAAAAGTCCCTAGGAGGTGGCCATATCTCACGTTACACGTGAGATCCTGTACGTTGCACGCGAAGCCTCATCTTAGTCCAATATGGTTTCTGTCTTGATTACGTTGGACGTGGAGACATGCATAATACTCCTTATAGGTTTAATCATGTGTACGCATCTAGCATGCGTACGCATGATTTTCTTTGTTTGCCCAATTCGTGCGTACGTATGATAGATGCGTACGCATAAATCCCTTTGATTCTCTCTTCACGTTGCATGTCTCGAGACTCATGTTGCATGCCACTATTATCATGCGTATGCATGCCAGATGCGTACGCATGATGCCTTCTTTTGCTCCAGCCGTGGCACGCCTCACTACCCACGTTGCACGGCCAAGCAATGTGTTTAGCCTCAATTGCTTTTTGTTTAGCTTAGCCGTGCCATGCCTAAATGCCCACGGTGCATGGCTAGCTTTCTTCATCAATGGGTGTCCAGGGAGCTCTTTGTTTTATCCAGAGAACTCTCTGAGTTGCTTCTCTTTCTTGTTTTTCTTGCTCAAAGTGCTTTCTGGCCTCCTTTTTCTCTTTGATTTTTTTCCAATTCTCTTCTAAATTCTCATGTAATTAAGGAATGCACCCTAACTCATAGTATTGCTCATTTAACCATGAAATCATTGCTTATCTTGCACTAATTCTTAGTTCATTGAATGAAATTCTAAAGAAAAAGTACTAAAGATGCAAACGTATCAGGTGAAAGGTGGTCTTTTTTCTCCTCGGCAAGCTGAGCTCTTTGCCTCCACTATTGATGATTATGGTCTTTTTTATCTTCAATTGATTGGCAAAAGCTATACTTGGTATAGAAGAAATCAGAATAGTACTAATATTGCTAAAAAACTGGACAGGGTCTTGAATAATGAAGCCTAACTTTCTCTCTTCCCTGATGTTTATTCAGAGATTCTTAGTAGGCTACACTCTGACCATTGTCCAATTTTTTTGTGCTGTAATGGTGCTCGTCTGCTTAAAAGGGAGCGTCATTTCCGATTTCAAGCAGCATGGGCCACTCATCTAGATTACAAGGCCATGGTTCAACATTCTTAGAGACATAGAATTAGAACTACTGTTGAAAATTTAAAGAAAGTTCAAGATAGGTTATTGAAGTTTAATGCAAAGGTCTTTGAAAATATATTTGCCAAGAAAAAAGAGCTTGAGAAACAAAATCAGGGGAGTTCAATGTCATTTGGAAGTGATAGACATCGTGTCTCTTAGGCTAAAGGAGAAAGAACTCAATGATGATTATAATTGTATTCTCCTTCAAGAAGAACTGTTGGTACCAAAAGTCTCAGGAACAATGGATCAGATTCGGAGATAGAAATACACATTTTTCCATATTTAAACTTTGGTATGTAGGAAACACAACAAGATTAATGGGTTCTTTGTAAATGATGGTTCTTGGTCAACATACTCTAAGGTTTTAAAAATGGAGGCTTTGTCTTATTACAAGCAGCTTTTTAGTTCTTTGGAAGATGTTGATTTGAACAACCTTGGAGATGTTCCTTTGTCCATGCTAAGTCTCAGTTCTTGTGGGAAACTTACTGTCCCGATTACCTTGGCTGAAGTTGGAGAAGCAGTTTTTGGTATGAGTTCTTTTAAAACTGTTGGGCCGAATGGATTTCAAGTTTTTTTTCTTCAAAAAATATTGTGACACTCTTGGTATAGATGTGTGAAATTTTATGAGAAATGCTTTTGATGAAGGCTACACTTGTCCTAAGATAATGGAGACCTTGATAGTCTTGATCCCCAAAGTTGACACTCCAACCTTGGTGAAGGATTTCAAACCAATTAGAAGGAAAGAAATCTTTACTGGGGTATCTTAGATTCGTTTCACTTAAGACTAGAAAGATAATTGGGAGTGAATATTTCTCACTCTCAAGTTAGCAGAGTATTTTTCAATGGTGTGATTGATAAGATTTGAGGAAGACTAGCAAGTTGGAAGGGCAAACCCTTGAACTGAGACGATAGACTTTGTCTAGTTAACTCTGTTGTTTCATCTCTTCCAATCTACCAAATACAAGTCTCCTATTTTCCTTGCTGGTCAACGAACAAAATTTCCTCCTTAATGCATCATTTTCTTTGTAAAGGGCCAAGTGGATGGGAGGGACATGAGCCTTACCTATTGGAAAAATATGGTAACCACCAAAATATTTAGCGGTTTGGGGGGTTAGAGATCTAGCTTGCGCTAACTTAGCTCTTTTAGGCAAGCTAGTTTAGTAATTTCTACATTGTCCAAAGAAGCTTTGGGTGCAACTTTTGGTAGCTAAATACAATAAGAATTTGAAACAATTTTTCTTGTTTAATATGATGAAGGGTTCTCAAACTTGGAAGAGTATTTGCAAAGAATCCAATGCTCTTAGGGACAGTTATTCATGGCGTATTGGCCCACTTCAACAGGCTTTATGGTTTGACAACTGGAGAAGAGATGGTACTATAGCAGAGGAACTGAATTATCTCACATATGGGATACAAAGCTTTGTATTGGCGATCTCTAGAGAGATGGTACTCATAATTTGGTTGATGTTGCTACCCTGCTATCTGATAACTTCAAGTAGCGTCTTGAGGCCTTTAATCTGAGTCGGGATGTTAGTGATATGGTGGGTTAGAGTTGAACCTTTTCAACTTTAAAATTGTACTCTTCTAGTAGTGGTTACACATGGTTAAGTAAGCGCAGGTTCGGTTAGGATGAGCATGAGAATTGGTTATGGCTGTGGCAGTTATAAATTTTGTAAAAAAAAATTAAATTTTTGGTTTGCCTTTTCCTTCATCATGCGGTCCCAAATGCTAAATTTAGATTTAAAAGACACCTTGCAACTTCCAATCTTTACCGGAGGTGTCAGTTTGTGCCGAAAACCGTTCTGCATTGTTTTAAGGACCATCGAAAGGCTTGAAACATTTGGAAGAAGTTAAATTTTATTCTGCAGCACTTGGACATGGTTTCTTAGATAAGAATACTAATGTATTCCTATTTTTTGCTTGCTTGTAGTGGATTTGGAGGGATAGGAATAATAATGCGTTCAATTTCAATGAAGTCTGGTCCGTTGATAAAGTGGTGAGACTTATCTATGCTTCAAACAATGAGCTTTAGAATATTTTTTCAAAGAAGGTTCTTCATGCTGCTCATTCCGTGAACTTTACTTGGACGACTCCTCCACAAGATTCGGTTAAGGTAAACTGTGATGGAAATATCTTTGATGATATTAGTAAGGCGTGATTTGACCGTATTATTTGAAATTCAGATGGTTTATGGTTGAGAGGTTGCATGGGATCTTTTCCTTATGTGCGAGTGCTCAAATGTGAATTATTTGTGATCTGGCAGAGATTACTATTATCGTGGGAGGCTAGTCATAGAGATATTTTTCTGTGAAACTGATTGCTTGGATGCCTTTAATTTTATTAGTGATCAAAACATGGGAGCACATTACTTGGACAAGGATATGGTTAGCAAAATTCAAAAGATCTTGAAGTGGAAATGGAGGCCTAGTGTTGATCTTATTCAGTGGACTCCCAACAATGTTGTTGACGCCATGGCAAGATGTGATGTTATAAACATGAACACTCAAGTTGAGCTCCTGCAGTCTTAGAAAGAGGTTAGAAATTTTTTTTAGCAAGACATATTGTAATTTGTTCTAGCTTTGTCTTTTACTTTTCTTTGATCTCTTATAAAAAAAAAGTATAAAAATTATTTAGGTCTACTATTTTTTTTAATATGCCAACACAACATTCAATGTTCTATAAAATCATTTATTTTGGTATACAAATTAAACCCAACACTAAATTTAAAAATCTATCACTTCACTATATAGGCTAATGCTATGTTTGTTTGAGTGGAAAATGGAAGGAAAGAAAAGGGAGGAAAGAAAATGATTATTTTTCATTGTTTGGTTGGAGAAAAAAATGGAGGGGAAATTAATGTTTCTCTCTCTACTTCCAATACTACCTCTTCACTTTTTTCAATATATATTATAATATAGGGATAAGATTGTCTTTTTATAACATTTTTTTCTTTCTTATTTTCCTTTCAACCAAACACATTTAAAAAAATAAAAATCCACTCAATTTCTTTTCTTTCCTTTCTTTCCTCGCTATTTCTTTCCTTTCAACCAAACATAACCTAAATAATGGTTTAGACTAATATAAGAAGAAAAAGATCTTAGTAGCAAAAAATGCAAAATGGCAAATTTGGGGGAAGATACATGTACTCATAAAATGGGTGCAGTGCACCAAACAAAGCACGCATACTACACTCTCTCTACACTATACCCACAACCCACTCACTCGCTCGCTCACAGTGCCACAAAGTTGCACACTTTTCCCCCCCTTTTTCCCCATTCACCTTTTTCTTCACACACATTGCTACTGCTTTTTCTTTCTTTACGTTGCTGATTCCCCAATTCCATTCCCCATTCACACATTTAAATAAATTAAACACCACCACCACCACCACATTAGCCCTATTCCTCTGCGCGTGAGTGGAACAAAGTACTATAGAACCATTATTAGGGTTTGAAATGTGGAGGGAGAATGGAACACACTGAATCCGATTCTGCTTCTTCCTCACTTCCCAATGGCGGTGGTGACTGCATCACCGCCACCCAACAAGACCCTCAACTTGCTCCTTCTTCCAATCACGGCACCGACGATCCTCAGCCGTCAGATCTCTATCAAACGGCTCAGGATGGTTCACTCTCGGCTGAGCTTCAGAGTAAGCTGGATTTGAAGGGTTTGGAAGGTGTGGGCGAAGAGGGTGGCGAGATTGGGGATAAAGTTTCAAACTTTGGCCAAGTTGGTGGTGGTGTTGATGATGGGGGTGTTACTAATGGTGACGATGAAGTTGTAAATGGTGGTGATGAGGGTTTTAAAGGTGGTGGTGCTGATGGGGATAACTGGGGGTGGGAGACCAATAGTTGGGAAGAGGAGAATGTCAATGTGGGTCTTGTGGATGGTGATTATGACGGGTTAGTTAATGAATATGTTGATGCTGATGGGGGTGATGATGTTGATGGGGTTGAGAATAGGGAAGAGAAAAGTGGTGGTGGTAGGGCACAACACCAGTACCCTTGGAGGCCTGATGCTCAGGATTGTGCATTTTATATGAAGACTAGGAATTGCAAATTTGGAATCAATTGCAAGTTCAATCACCCAATTAATAGGAGGAAAAACCAGGTATTCTTGGCCCTTTTTTGTGCACTTTCTTGAAGTTTTGCAATTTGTTAGATTTCAGGTTTGGCTTAGGACTTGATTATGTACAATGTTGTCTTTTTGGCCCAATTTTGTTTTGAAGTTGTATTAGGTGAGGTGACATGATGTTATCTATTAACAAAAGGATTTCACAGTTTTCAGTGTGATAAAAATGGAAGAAAAAGTAATGCAGTTAAGAGGGAAATAGGGATATGTGATTGAGCATATAACAAGGCTTTTGGCCTTTCATGACTGCAAACATGTTATATTTTGTTCACATCTTAAAAGTTTCTTCTCTAAGATGTTTCACCATACGTGAAGGCTGTTAAAGAGCGGCCAGCAGAAAGAGAGGAAGAGCAAGCAGAGAGACCAGGACAGACAGAATGCAAGGTTATTATCAAAATTATGCTTCTAAACAAATTTCATTGTAAATTTAGAATATGCACATTCTGTTGTTTAATTGAAAACTTAAACTACGTATTCCTAAATTTACATAGAAGGATAGTTCTTAGGTCTGATCTAGCATATAATCTTGTATGTTATCAATTTTGGCTACCCTCAAATTATTACGTAGCAATATTTTTGCAAAGAGATATAAAGATAATAGAATTATATGAATTCCTTTTTCTACATTTGCCGTGGAGAAGGAAGGACATTGTTGTTGTTTTTTTTTTTCATTTATTTTCTTTTTCATGACATTATATTTGTTCTGGTTCTTTCAGTCAAGCCGCATTCCAGGAAGCATGTGATAATGACATTAGTGACAGGGATGATAGTTTCATATGCAAGATAACAATAATAAATTAATAATTATCTTCGTAATTTAGCTTGCATACATCAATATGTAATAGTAGTGGATACGAAAACAAATGAACAGGGAAAAAGCAAAAGAAAAAAGGAAAAGCTTTTTGCACTACCCTATCAATTGTTGAGTTAAAATACGAATGAATCTCTATCGGGTGGTAAGTCAGGCAGCTTCTTTGGCGTGATTAAATGAATAGATTTTGCTCTTCAGACATAGCTTCTTTGTGAAGCTTTTTTTTAAAGGATATGTGAAATGTTCTTAATAAATGTTTTTTCTGGTGTTATGGCAGTATTATTTAAGGTCCGGGGGTTGTAAGTTTGGAAAAGATTGTAAATATAACCATACAAAAGGAAAAGATTTAACAACCGAGGAGGTGGCAGAACTCAATTTTCTTGGTCTGCCTATTCGTCTGGTATGTATATATGAAGCTTCTTTCATAATACCATCTTTTATCTGTTTTTACAGCTTCCAAAGATAGTTACCTCTGAAATATTATTCTAGTTGATTTAAATGATAGGGAAATATTATTCTGGTTGATTTAAATGATAGGGAAAGAGAGAATGTCCTTATTACATGCGCACCGGCTCGTGTAAGTTTGGAGCAAACTGCAAGTTTAATCATCCTGACCCTACAACTGTTGGAGGTTCTGAATCATCTCCAGGGAATGGAGGATCTGATCCTTCTTCACGGTATAGTAATGGACGATCTAATACTTCTTCAGGGTATAGTAATGGAGGATCTATTTCATTACGTGGTGTATCGCAGCAGTCTGTCTCAACATGGTCTTCTCCAAGAACAGTAAATGAAACATCTCCTTTTGTGCCAATGATGCTTTCGCCCCCAAGTCCTGATTGGAATGCATATCAGGTATATCCTAAGATTCAATATTAGTAGCCATCTAATAGTGGCTGTTTTATTATACAATAATTTATGCTAGATAGATGATGCCCTGTCATGCAATGTTATTAACTTATTGTTATCAGGCTATATATTTATTTCATTTATCTGACTGTATCTCATTCTACCGTTGGTTTGAAATACCTTTTATATGGTGAGATATTGTCACCTTTTGAGTGTTGCAGACATATCAATGCATTAGCAGTGAATACATACTGGAAAGCTGAATGAGTATTAAGCTATTTGAGATTCATGAGGTGGACGTTTAGTTGTAAACTTAGAAGTGAATATTCGATTTGTACCTATTACTCTTGACCTGTGAGTTATATTGTGCAATGCACTGAATGCAGTACAGCATGGTCCTTTTTGTTTTCTTTTTTCTCACCTTCCTAGAGTTAATTATCATGCTGGCTGAACTTTCTGCATCACTCTGACTTGTTTCTGGTTTGTAAAGGCACCTACCTACCTATCTGAGAGGAGTATGCATCCACCTCCACCATATGTCATGAACAATCCAGTGATCGAAACAAATGTTTATATACACCCACAAAAAAGAATTCAACTTGATGACTTTCCTGAAAGACCTGGTGAACCTGAATGCAGCTACTTCCTGAAAACTGGGGATTGCAAGTTCAAATCCAATTGTAAATTTCACCATCCAAAGAATCGGATAGCAACATTACCTCCATGCAACCTCAATGACAAAGGCCTGCCTCTTAGACCTGTAAGTTGTTATCATCATTTTATGTTAGTTTATACCACTATTTTTCCGCTTGTGTAGAAACTTGAAAATGGTTCTTCTTTCTCAATATTATTTAACCTATGGTGGGTAAATAAATGTAAGTGCTTTTAAAATTGAATTGACATGGTTGTGTAACCTAGTGATGATCCTGTATCTGGCTTCAAAAATCTAACACCAAGTGACGATGATGGATTAAAGGATTAGTACCTCTAATTTGATAGAGCCATATGCAGTTAGAAGCAATATTTACCTAGTTTCTTTCTATTATGTTTATCATGAAATGCAGGACAAGAATGCCTGCATGCATTACACACGATACGGACTCTGTAAGTTTGGACCGGCTTGTAAGTATGACCATCCGATAAACCCAGTGCCCCCAACTGGTGTTGAAGTTGATGGGATGGGTGGAAATGGAGGTGCTGTTCAGTAACCTCTCTAAGCATCTTTGTCAAGGGACCTTCTTTTTCCTTTGAGCAACTCTTCACTTAGAAGTTGTAGTTTTCTTTATGAACATGATACCCTTCTAAGCTTCTTCCTCTAGTTACAAGTTTTTACGGATTACCAATATATTTATACACATGGCAAACGGATGTTTTTATGTATTTACAAGTAACTTTTTTGTAGTCTCTACTCTCTAGTCTACTTTTTTTTTTATCTTGTTTGTTTACTCACTTGGTTTTTTGGTGGGTGATCTTTCAAACTGGATGTGAATGCGGATTACTTTCTAGTTTCCATAAGGTGCCAGATTACAAATAAAATTGATAACTTTCCAAGAGTAACATTTTGCGCATTTGTGAATCCTAACATATACATAGCTTTATAGGTGAGTTACTGCTACACTTTGTGAATTTATAGTAAAACATATATCTTTTACCGATGAATTAAATAACTGGACTCTTGTAATCTATTAATATGGTGATGTCACATGATCAAATTATTTTAATAAGCAAGTTCAATTAAATTGGTCTAATAATTTATTAACACAATAAAAATTAGTTGAAGAAAAAAAATTAAATTAAACTTGGTTATAAAAATAATTTATTCACTTAACATTTTTCATATTCATAATAGAAAATAGAGGGATTTTTCACATACAAGTCTTTTTCCATATAAGTTATACAAGTCATTTATTTCTTCTTCTTTTTCTTTCTTCATGCCTCTTCTTTTTCTTCTCTTTCTTTTTTTCGTGCTTCTTCTTTTTCGTTTTTGAAGTGTTTCATCTTCATCGTCGTGTTTCTCCTCGTTCTTCTTTTGATTTTGCAACATTATGTATATTTTTCTGTTTGATTTTTTCCTCCCAAAAAAAATTATGAGAATATGAAATAAGGAAATGAAGAAGAAGAAGAAGAAGCAGTAGAAGATGAGGGGGAGAAAGAGGAAGAGTTCTGAATTATGCATAAGGTGTACTTCAACGAATTTTGGGTGTATTTTTTAAATCATTTGGGTGTATTTTTATAATCCTTTGGGTGAATTTCTGTAATCGTTTGGGTGTATTTCTGTAATCGTTTAGGTGTATTTCTGAAGTTCCATTATCTTCAAAACAATTTCAAAGCTTGATTTCAGAAACCATGAAAATAAAAAAAACGAAGCAAGAAAGATAAACGCAGATAAAACAACGAAAGAAAAGGCAAAGAGAGAACGCACGAAGGAGATCGAACAAATTTGACAAGAAACTCGTTTTAATGGAGGAAGAAGAAGAAGAGTAGGAGAAGAAGAAGGAAGAGGATGAGGGGAAGGAGGAACGCGAAGCACGCCATGGAAATTGTATATGGATCAGCGTGTTTTTTGTTAAGTTTCTCCCAACTTGTATGAGTTGTAAACCAAATAACTTGTAAGTAGCACTCCTCAAGAAAATATACTTCTCTATTTTTTCTTGCATATTGTTTCACTCCACATTTCGGCACTTATAATTCTCCTTGGAAAGTAGGAACCAAGTCAACTTAGATCAACAGTTATTTAAAAAGAAAAGAGTACTAAAATTAAAGATAATTCTACGAAAAAGATGTTTTTTGTATGAAGAGAATGAAAATAAGTGTATAAATTTATTTTAAAAAATTAATAAAATTAAAATAACAGAGTTTTTTAGATAAATATTTAATTATTTATAAGAGTGAATCTTTATCTTTTTATCATTTATTTTTCTTCTTCACCATAATATGCACCTAAAATTAATATGACTATGTATATGTTCTACTCATTTTCGAAATACCCTAATTATACCCTACAGATATGTTGAGACACTTCCATTTTTATCTCCTATTTTTATTATCTTTTGATGAAAGAGTTTCTTCATGTAAAAAAAAAATTAGAAAACTATATCTAGTGTCTAATGTAAAATACAAGAAATAATAAATAAATAAATAAATTAGCACCTAACATAGCAATGTATCAGACTATAAGTTCACATATATTTATTTCTTTCCAGTGTTATAATTTACAAATACAATATCTTGTAAACTTTCAACAACCAAAAAAAAAAAGAAAAAAGAAAACTTGAAAAGAAAACAAGATAAATGAAAAAAAAAGGGTTGAAATGCTAAAAAGCAGGATCACAACAATTGGGGATTTTTTTTCAAGAATCTGGTCCCCGTAAACCAACATCTAGGGTTTGTACAAGGATCCCCTTTCCTAATAGTCGTTCTCGGAATCCAATTCCCCTGTCACGCCTTCTTGGATTATTAACCGCAGCAAAACCACTTACTCTGCATTAAAATATCATTTCAGAAAATCAAACAAAACTAAAAGCTCATAATAAGAACTAAGACATAGGTGTTCTTTGAAGATGTTATTACCTTTTGCTTTTGGGGATGTTTTGTGTAAGCAACAGGCTTGTGAGGTGCATTATATTTCTTTTCTTGGGTGGCAAGTTTCTCTGTTGGGAGATTTTTTGCAATCTTCTTCTCATCTCTTGCTTTATTGAATATCACTGTGAAACCTTCTGCTGTTGCCGGATTGTTCACGTCCCACTCTCCGAATTTCGGCAATGGCCTACCTCTTTCTTGCTGAACAATTCAAGGATTTAAAAAATTTTAATGGAAACAAAAACCATAAATAATTAATAAACAAGAAGGAAGTTTTTATTGAATTCTTAACTCATGGGCTTATAACCCACATTGACTATATATATATAGTAGACTTGAAAACTAATGTATCTAAACAAAAAAAAAAAGAAGCGAAGCAAGGATTGTGAATTGTACCGTGGCCATGGATGCTGAGAATCAGACGAAAAAGATGATAGATGTTGAAAGAGTTTAGAAGAGAAGAGAAAGCAAAGAAAAATTGAATGGATTCTGGTGATACAGAATAATGGTTAAGTATATAAATGTTTAGGAGAAAGAGAGGGAAAGAAGCAAAGGAAGAATAACAAATCGCTTTGTTGGAACTTGAAAGAACAAGTAAGCCCTACGCGTAATTGTTCATAAGTTATAACCCATAAGGCAGAAAAAAAAAAAAACAGTATAGTGTTCGTTAGTGCGCGCCATTGCTGCTTTTTCTAATCTTAGGTTCAGTTGTTCCGTTTAGTTTCTGTTTCCAGGCAAGTATCCATGACAACCTTTCGCATTCTCAGTTTTATTTTATTTTATTTAAATTAAGACAAAGTTACTATTTTAAAGATTTGATATTCTATTAGAAATTGTGTATATGGAAAGTAGTGTTTTTAAGCTTGACGAAACACATCAAGTCAAGACAATAAAGATAAAGATAAAGATAAGATAGAGATAAAGATAAAGATAACTATAAGATAAAATAAAGACTAAAATTACAATTGAATTTGTGTATTCTGTTGGGTTGAATTTGTGGACCGTGAGACGTCTTTATTGTTGTCATAGGTTAAGGTGGAAGAGTGGTTTAATACGTCCCCGCAAACCGAAGGATGAAAGATGTCAAGAACATTAAGCTTATTCAAATTAAGATGGAAGGGTTGAGGAGACAAAGACTTGGTGAAGATGTCAACTAGTTGCCCAGAAGAGGAAATTGGGAGAAGTTTCATCACTCCAACTTGAGCTTTTTGTCGAACCAAGTGACAATCAACCTCTAAATGTTTGGTCCGTTCATGAAAAACTGGATTAGCAGCAATATGAAGAGAACTCTGATTATCACAATATAAAACTGGTGGGCGATAGGAGAGATGCGTAAAAATTGTAACACATTTAGTATCCATTGAAGTTCACAAGTTGTGTTGGCAAGTGCACGATATTCTGCTTTCGTGGATGAGCGGACAACGGTGGTTTGTTTCTTGGTCTTCCAAGAGACTAAAGAACTGCTTAAGAAGAAACAATAACCTGTTAAAGATCGTCGAGTGTCAGGACATCCGGCCCAATCAGAGTCACTGAAGCTCATTGGAAAGAAAAGTCCTTTGCTGGGACTAGTTTTCAGATATCATAACACATGCTTGACAGCTTGAAGATGAGATTCAGTAGGAGATGCCATGAATTGACTTAATTGTTGAGTGGCATACATGATGTCCGGTCGAATAGTGGTGAGATAGATAAGACGACCAACCAAACGGCGATATACAAAAGGGTCGGATAGTAGGGGACTTTCGTCTTGATATAGTCTTGTGGTACTATCCATTGAAACAGAGGCATGTTTAGCACCTAATAAATCAGAATCCTCCAAAAGATCAAAACAATATTTTCTCTGAGATAAGCAAATTCCCTTCTCTGATTAGGCAACCTCAATACCCAAAAAATATTTTAATGGGCCCAAGTCTTTAATTCGGAAGTGTTGGTGCAAAATAGACTTAATGGAGGCAAGTTCAGAAATGGAATTACCAGTGAGAACAATGTCGTCAACATAGACTAAAATGATAGAAATTTGATCACCAATGAATTTAACAAATAAACTATAATCAGATGAGGTCTGCAGATATCCATGAGATAGCAAAAGATGAGAAAGTTTGCCATACCACATACGACTAGATTGTCGTAAACCATACAGTGGCTTTAGTAGCTTACAGCATTGATTCGGTTGAGCAGATGAAAATCCGGGTGGCATAGTCATATAAACATCCTCAGAAAGATCCCAATGTAAGAAAGCATTATTGACATCCAACTGATGTATGGGCCAATGCTTCATAGAGGCCAATGCCAAAACTAATCTCAAGTGCTCCGTTTTTATAAGATCAACTTCCAATTTTAAGAGCTTTTCTTCTAGTTCCATTTGCTGTCGTACCTCTCTTTGCAGTTCTCATTCTGCTTGCCGTTGACATTTAGCTTCATGCTCGAGCTGCTCCAGTCGTCCATCATGGCTGTGGACCAAACCTAGTATCTCCGTGGAATGTGGTGGTTTTTCCTCTTCCGGTGGATGTATCTCTGATTGAATTCGCCTCGGCTGTAGGTTTCCAGATGTTCCTTCTCCGTGAGGAATGTGCATCCTCTTGCATGGTGGGGTATTGAAAGTGCAAGGTCGTCTCGTTGAGGTTCGGGTTCTAATTCAGACGCCGTATGGCCGTCTTCAGACAGATTATCTGCCATTGTCGAAGGGCTCCAGGTCTCAGCAAAGGTGCTAATGTTCCGAAAATTACTTGAAATGTTGATTTTGGGTTTGTACATAAGGTCTAGACTCCTTCTGAGGCAGTATCCGACTTGTTCTTATGCCGAGGTGCCGCCGTCCGAGTTCCTTGTGAGGAGGTGGTGGGTGGTACCTGTAAGAGACTCCGATACTTAAGTCAGCAATGACTTTAGGAAGGTTTTTAGTAGGTTAAAACGTGTATAAACCTGAAGGATGTTAGTGTATTTATAGTAAAGTTGTTAACCACCTTTGTTAGAGTAGTTACACCCTTATTGATGGATAATCATTCTCTTTATCTTAGGAATTTGTTAGAATATATCTTTCGAAAAAGATAGAGATAGTTAGAGAAATTCGCGAAGACAGTTACTTGTTTGGACAAGTAGAGCATTGTGCCCGACCTCTTTAAAGAGGTCAGATAAAGAGGTCGGATATGTAGTAGAAACTATCCTTTTTGGTAGACCTTTTATCCTTGTTGTCCTGACCTTTTAAATTATGTAAATTAAACAAAAAAAATTACGAACTAAATTGTACAGAAATATAAACAAATTCGCCGCATCAATGAACGAATTTATTAGTTTCAATGGACTTCGTGGATTTATTTCAGAAAATTTTACAAACTACTTTTGTTTTATTTGTAATTTTGTATAATATTGACTATGTTGTTGGGACAATGAAGCACACACATCCCAATTCATTCATTTAATCAATAGGAGTAATTGATACAGAGGTCGTTGGTGGCCATTAATGAGACGCACACAAAAATTCAACCAAAATTTGCTAGCAAATTTAAATTCACCTTACATACCATAAGATAAGAACTACCCAGCCACTATTACTACTTGTCACCGCTCATCACTGCACTCTCTACCACGCTTTTCTGATGTTGCACTAAATCACCTTCAAAAACCGTTGGTGTGTGCACATGTTCATTTATTAAGGCCTCAGCTATTTCAATTCTTTAAGGAAAAATTGCTCCGTTTTATACTTTTATCAACCACACCTTTTATTTATTTGAAAATTGATGTGCAGTATTTAAATACGTTTATCTATTTATGTATCAAACCATAAATCAACAACAGCAAACTCTCTCCTACCATGTGTTAGTAGGCCTATTAACGTAATCTGAAACCGAATAAAAAATAAAACTCTGCAGGATTATAAAAAATGAATTTAATTTTGATGTACATAGTATAAAGTATTTGTATTATTTTAAATGATCATTCATACAGATAATGTGAAAAATAATTATTTTTATTCATATAACTTTATCTAATTAAATATACGTGTAAAATTACTTTATATAGTACATCAAAATTAAATTTTATGAAAATTTTAAATTTCTATCTATAATGTTTCAATTTTCATCATGTCTGAAAATATTGTAAAACAATTTTCATGCTATATTATTTTAATTTTTTTTAATTGAATTTCACAACCTTAATATAAATAACCTCGGCAATATATATAAATAAGTCCTTTTTAATTTTTGCCTAGTCTTTTAATTTTCTTCAGTATGGGCAGCTACTAGATGCAGGAGTAGTATATTTAACTATATTTAGTTAATACTCACAGAGAAAAAAAAATAAAAAACACAATTATGATTTGTAAATGTATGTACATTCTGATTTCATGTGTATGTATACAGTATAATAATATATTAATACATATTGTATACATATCTCAAAGTCACGTGTATAAATAGATAAGCTTCTAAACACAACATCAAAAATCAAGTTTCCAACTACTCACCGAAAGCAAAACAAAATAGTTGAGCCATTTGAAAATGGCATCTTCTAGATCTTTTTCTTCTTTGCCAATTTTCGTCGTTCTAACAATAACCACCATATGCATGATTTCAAGTACTTCTGCCACAACAACAAGACCCTTCAAGAAGATCTATGCATTTGGGGACTCATTCACGGACACCGGCAACACCAAGAATGCCAACGGCCCAAGCGGATTCGGCCACGTGTCGAACGCGCCGTACGGCAGCACCTTCTTCAACCATTCCACAAACAGATACAGCGATGGAAGACTTGTCATAGATTTTGTAACTGAATCACTCTCAATGCCGTATTTGCCGCCTTACAAGCACTTGAAGAAGGGTAAAAATGACACTTTTGGTGTTAACTTTGCTGTTGCTGGTTCCACAGCAATAAACCATGCATTCTTTGTGAGGAACAATCTTTCTCTTGATGTTACCCCTCAATCTATACAATCACAGCTTATTTGGTTTAACAGGTACGCTTATAGAGGTGCAATCTTATAAAACTTACTAGATTCTCTAGTGTTACAAAAAAATATAAAATTTTATAATGGAAGAGAGTATACAAATGAATGAATGATTCTTTAATTTTTGTGTATTTTTTTATCTTTGTATTTCTGTCGTCATGTGCATTCAAAGTGTAATGTACATCGTATAACTTGATAATTACATAACCAAGTGTCTATTATTTGATGTCAAATTTTTGTCGAATTTTTTTTATAAAAAATTTAAATATTTAAAATTTATTAATTTTATACTTTTAAATTAGATATTAACTATTTAATTTTTTTTGACAATTTACACTATAATTTTAGGTATCATAGCAATTAGCAAATATCTAATTATATTAGTGGTTTAACGGTTACTCCAAACCTCTATTTCTATTTAGGAAAAAATAAAGGTGTTCAAATCTAAATCGATCTAAATTAGATTGTTCATCCAATTTAGTTCAAACAAAAAATTGATTAAAATCGTATTAATTTTGGCTTTGATTGATTCTATTTCTTGTAAAATGTATAGAAATAGATCAGATTTTGAATATACTTTTTAAAACCAATTCAATCCAATCCAAATTAAATAATGTGCTATAATAATATTTTATTATATTTATAATTTTATTTATAATATATTCAATTTATTATATATTTTTATATTATTCATATATTATTATTATTTAATAAGTATTTTATATTTAAAATGAGATTTATTTATTTATTTTAACTAATCTATAATTATATTTTTATTGTTATGTTATTGTTGATTTTTCAAGATATTGTTAAGACTTATTAAGTTATTGTTAGTTATTTATAATTTAATTGAGATTTATTATATAAATTTAATT
This sequence comes from Arachis hypogaea, assembly GCF_003086295.3. Taxonomy (NCBI): domain Eukaryota; kingdom Viridiplantae; phylum Streptophyta; class Magnoliopsida; order Fabales; family Fabaceae; genus Arachis; species Arachis hypogaea. The sequence goes on from NC_092036.1 coordinate 54,642,667, forward strand.
TTTTTAATTTATAAAATCGATTCAATCCTTTTGAAATTAGATCGAATTTATTTTTTTTAAATTATTCAATCCAAACTTACTACAAATAAAATTAGTATTTTGAACCGAATCAAACATCACTAAGGACACGTCTAGAAAATAGTATGCAAACTAAATCTCATTGTACCTTTACTCATTGGTTTCTGTTCTTATACGGTTGGTAACAGATACCTTAATGAGAGCCAAGGATGTGAAGGAGTAGAATCAGGGTGCACTGATTTCAATGAGACACTATTTTGGTTTGGTGAGATTGGAGTGAATGACTATGCTTACACTCTTGGATCCAATATTCCTGATGATACCATAAGGAAGCTAGCAATCAGTAGTACCACTGGAGTTTTGCAGGTAAATACTTAAATAGCAACCCTCTTGACCTCCTTTTTTGTACCCACTTATCATTTGATGGTTTAGGTTATTGAATTAGTACACTGCAACCACAGCTGTAGTTGCAGGATAATAATTTGAAGGGGACATTTATTAAAGATATTATAAATAAAAAAATCTTCATATAACTTTTTTAAAAGCTTATAATATTCTGAATATATTAATATTCAAAATAGTTCAGTAATATTAATATTTTTAGACACTTGTCAGTTACAACAACAATTATTATATGAATATGATTATCTGTGTCATAAAAATTAAAAAATATTATAATAAACTTTTAATAATTTTAGGTGGACACAAAAATTAATCAAAAAATTAGTTATTCTTATAAAATATATATTAAAATACAAAATAACTAGTTGATGAAGGTTGATTTTTTTGTATACAGTATACACATAGCATTATTTAGAAACTTGTATTGTAGTCAATAGCTTATGGCAGTTCTTTCTTTTGCTTGATTTAGAATTTTGCTATTCTAAAGAATTTGTTACAAATTACATGGTTTTATACCAACTTTTATAACCCAAAAGCATGCTTTTTTGGGTAAAATATAGTTACTAAGCAGATCCATCAACACGTTTAAAACAATGTGTGTGTGCAGAGTCTGCTTGAGAAGGGTGCCAAGTACATTGTTGTGCAGGGTCTGCCACTCACTGGTTGCTTGCCACTGGCAATGTACCTCGCTTCGCCGGACAACAGGGACGACATAGGATGTGTCAAAAGCGCTAACAACCAGAGCTACAACCACAACCTTGTGCTGCAAGAAAAGATTCAAGAGTTGAGGAAACAGTACCCTGAATCCATCATAGTTTATGCCGATTACTGGAACGCGTACCGCGCCGTAATGAAGAACCCAAGCAAGTATGGTTTCACAGAAGTTTTCAAAGTGTGTTGTGGATATGGAGAACCACCTTACAACTTCAGTGTTTATGCCACGTGTGGAACACCAAATGCCACTGCATGCATTAGCCCTTCACATTACATTAATTGGGATGGTGTTCATTTAACTGAGGCAATGTATAAGGTTGTTTCTGAAATGTTTCTGCAGGGGAATTTAACACAACCTCCATTCAATTTTTTGTTGGAAAAAAAAGAGAGGCAGGGGTGAGGGTGATCAATGGTTCATCATCATCCAAGAATGCTGTTTGGTATTCCTTATTAGTCCTATTGGCTTTACAGTGTTTGCTAATGTAACTATAAATTGAGAGAATCTATTCGTATCTTGTATAATATTTTTCCTGCTTCAAATACTTATGTCCGTAGCAGGATTATTGGATATCAAATTTTCCGAGGGAAATTAGTATATACTTTTACAAATAAATATATATTTGTGTAATATTATCTAGCTAGCATAATTCTACAATGAAAATTACGGACTCTTCAAAAGGACACAAGAACCTATCAAATTTTTGAAGACTTTTAAAGAAAAAAATTTATAAAGATCTTAGATATTTGATCTGAAAATTTTTAGGTTGTATTTAATTTTAAGAACACAAGACACAAGTGAAAAAATATAAAAATTAGTTATTTTGTATTTTATTTAATGATAAACTAAATATAAAAAATAATAAATGATGAAAGTTTAATTTATTTTCTTTTTTTTCAAAAATGAGAATACTCGAACCCACGACTTCTTAGGTGAGGTGAATATAAAAAGACTATGTCATTTGGGTTATAACTTATTGCCAAGTTTAAATATCAATTTAGGTGTTTATTTTTTTTAAGTATTATCAAAATTTCATATCATTGTAATAACCACCATGGAACTAACTTCAAAATTTATAGTATATCTCTTGACAAAACGAAGAAAGAAATTAAGATTGCATTTGATTCTGAAAATAGAATAAGATAAGATATTGAGAACAAGATATAAATGATAGAAATACAAAAATTAGTGTTATTATATTTTGTTTAGTAATAAATTAGAATAAATTATAAAAGTTCAATTTATTATCATTTTTTTCCATTTAAAAATTTGAAAAAAATATAATAATAAAATATAATTATAAAAATTAATAAAAATAATAAAAAAATAAAAAATAAATTATGTCTTTTATTAGTGTTTATATATTTTTTAAAAAAATAAAAATAAAATATATTAATTTAATATTTTTATCTATATTTCATCTATTAAATACAATTTTATATTTCCATATTTTTGACTCAATATCCCATATTTTAAACCAAACACAATCTAGAATAATATAACTATACAAGTAAGAAAAGTATAGGTAAACAATAAAATTATTAAACAATATAAACAATGAATATATCAGATGTTCATTTTACTGTGCGGATAATTATTCTAATATTAAGATTTAGGTAGATAATTTAAAAATATTATATATTTTTATTTAATTAATGATTGTTCATATCGTTTAAAAAAATCATTAGTTTTTTAGCATAATCCATACAAGTAGGGAGTGGATTCTCTCCAGTGGAAAAAAAACTGGATAGTATCCAGTGGAAGATTTCACCATTCAATACATTCTCTCTCTCATTTATTGCTGGTCCCACTTGTAAAATTAAAGGTGGGAGATCCATACTATATAAAAAAAATGGAGAGGATCTATTTCCATACTATATATATGAAATCCATGGCATTAATTAGCACGTGTGTGCTTTTGTACAAATAAACAATGAAACAATACGCGTGTCTCCTTCCTTCTCTTCACCTACCGCTAGATATGGAGGTATAGAAACTAGTGGTAGTAATTTAGAGATGAAAAATAATTGGAGAATATTTAATGCTCGCCTAAATCGGTGATTGAACAAAAGGTGGTCACAGTTTGTCATCATGTGTCAAGGCATGGGCCTAATAAATAAATAAGAAGTTTGCTATTGTTATTTGTTAATAGTTCAAATACCGTACTTAGAATACTGCTACAACTGCTTGTATCTGATAAAACTTGAGGAATTTGCAGACATCGCCTTCTTTTTGTTTAACAAGAAACATTAAGTAATAATAATAGATGAAGCATCACGATATTCACAACCACCAATCCTACGAAATGGCAGAGTGTAGGTAATAATATATTGCGAAAACATACATAAATGATAAATGAGATGTTCGGTTGAAAGAGAAAAGTAGGGGAAAGAAAACTATGTATGTACATACATTAAATTCATTTATAACATTCTTTTAGGCAATTAGTTCGGTAAATTAAAGAGTAAATTGTGATATGTTATTGCATAATAAGCTTAGTTGTATACACATTTAACACATAAAATAGATTTGTTTATATTTTCTATTTCAATTTAGAATATTATTATATTTGAATTAAATTTTGGATGATTCACATATTGAATCATTTTTATTCTTATAAGACTATAAAATTTGAGAAATACTTATAAAATCTTAGAATGTATTTAATATATATTTTAAAAATTTACTTTTATTCAAACTTTAACCATCGGTTGGATTATTTTTGTTTTATATATTAAAAATAGGCAAAACAAACCTATTATACAATAATATATAAGAAGAAATAATTTATTTTTTAATTTTTGTAAAATATCAGAGCAATTTTCTTTTTATTTTTAAGGTTAAATACTATTTTAGTCTTCAATGTTCAGGCCAAATTCTAATTTCGTCTCTAATGTTTTCAACGTCCTATTTCTATCTCAAAGTTTTAAACATGTTTAATATTGTCCTACCATTAAATTTGACACTATGAGTGATGTGTATATGTTAATAACATTTTTAGTTAAGTCATATCTTCTTCCATGTGTTAGAAAAACATAACCAAAACTTTTTTGTAATACTTCTTCTCCTCAATTTTCTTCTTATTCTAAACTCCAAATCCTAACAATCAATTATGAACGCTTAAAAATCAAAGGAAAATTTTTTATATTAGTGATTATTGGTGGATCGATTTACTTCCAAACTAAAATCGAATGCTATTGACTCTTCAATATACAAATTATTTATGTTAAATTTAATGGCTAGACAATATTTAACCTGCTTAAAACTTTTTTTGGGTTGAAATATGACGTTTGAAATTTTTTAATTTAAAATAGGACGTTTAAAACATTAGGAACCAAATTAAAATTATTCGACCCAAACGTTGGTGACTAAAATAATACTTTACTCTTATTTTTTATAATATACTCTTACATTGTTATTATATAGGGCAAATGACACAATTAAACCAAATGGAGAACAAAATTATCTAATTCTACCAAATTTAAAAATGTTACATGGATCACCCAAAAGAACCTTCCTATGTAATTCGAATGAGCTCAATTTGGATTAGGAAAATCAATAGTAATTCGAATTAGACAAAGTCAAATTAGTAGAGGTTCTTTTAATTTGAATTAGTCCAATTCGAATTATGCATGGACGTAAGTCTTACGTAGTTCGAATTAGTTTGATTCGAATTAGGCATGCGTATAGTGTTAAGGTAGTTCGAATCAGAGTGATTCGAATTATACATGCAAGGAGAGCCCTAGTAATTTGAATGAGTCTGTTTCGATTTATGTGTGTATAATTCGAAATTAACTGCTTCGAATTAGCAAGCACCCAATGTGTATAAATATGATGTGAACATGAATTTCTCCTATTAGAGTGAAACACAATGGCTAGTGAGGAGAGTTTTTTAGTGTTGGTGCAGTATTGAGGTCAATTAAGAAAAAAACACGTTCTAATATTAACATTATGGATAAGGATCCCCTCAGTATTTTTTCTGAAACCTACAACGAGCTTCGCCGACTTCCTGAATTCTATAATACAGAAACTGGGGTTTCAAGGCGTGAAACGGGTTGAGAAGTTATTCTATCGCATTCTGATCTCAATTCTGCGACATGAGTGAAATACGATTTGTTTGTAATTGGGAGTGATGAGGATTTGGAGGTTTTGTTCCATTATCGTTGACAGTTTTCCGAGGTCAGGACACCTGAGCTGTTAGCAAAGCTTGTAGATGTGGTCTCTAGCTCAGGTGGTTCGAATCGGAATACCCAAACTCCAGCAACGACAACCTGTTCTAGTTCTAGACCTGTTGGTACATCTTCATCCGTGCCTGTTATTGCACCTCAGAAAATGGTGGTTGCCTCCCCGTCATTCGCAGTTGATCTCGACCGCAGTGGTGACGGAGAAGTTGGTATTATTGATAGGACGCCAATTTCATTACAGCGTGGGACACTAGATAGTATAGACGATGCATTGTCGGATGATGATGATGTTGATGATGTGGAGCCGGACATCATTGCCAATGATAGCGGTGATGACATAACAACGAGTAATCCAGCTAGGGCTGGCGGAGTGTCCAGCTCAGGGACTTAGCAGTACTGCCCGCACATTTCATCTTTGGACTTGGATGCCATGAGATAGAAGGAGATTTCTAGCGGGTTCGTCAGCCAGTTTCAGGACAAAGAGGAGGCCGTCTTAAGTGTGAAGACATATAACATCTGACGCGGGGGTACAGTACAATGTGGTGGAGTCTGATTATTGCAAATACCTTGAAAAGTGTACTAAATTTGGCAACGGGTGCACATGGTTGATTCGGATTAGGAGTGGCAAAGAGGAAAGCCTACCCCGCCCCGCCCTGCCTAATGAGGCAGTCCTAGAATTCCACCCCGCCCCGCCTAACTGCGGGCTGGTGGGCTAAGCCCCACAAAACTCCTTTTTTTACTATTACCTACTAAATAATACATATAATTTCACAACCATATTAATAAATTTATAATTTCTAAAGGCATAAAAAAATTATATTTTTTATATTAACAAACATTAAAGTCTTTATAATTATAAATATCCAATAAACATAATTATAAACCAAGTTTTCATTTAAAACATAATTATAAATATTGTCTCCAAAGCAAATTAAACATAATCCAAAACATAATTTTAAATATTGTCTCCAAAACAACATAAACATAATCCAAAACACTCAATTTTCATCTTCATACTCTTGTAAGTTGGGTTAGGAAAAGTTTTATTATGCCAAAAAATTGCAAAAATACCCCCTTGTCCAAAAAAATTAAGCCTAGCGGGGAAGCCCGCCCCGCCCCGTCGAAGCCCACCAAAGCCCGCAGTTTAAGCGGTGCGGGTTACGCAGGCTTTTACTCTTTGGAAGTCCCAATTTTTCATCCCGACCCGCCTTTTTTGGCGGGTTACGCGGGTCGATCCGGTGGGTTTAGGTTTGTTCGCCACCCCTAATTAGGATCAGTCTCCGCCAGTACAGGGATGTTTGGGAGGTAAAACGATACAATGGACCTGATACTTGTCTGGCCACATTGATCTCGAGCAATCACATGAGTCTTGATTATCATGTGATCTCGGCCTTCATCCTGCCAATGGTTAGAACTGATGTAGCCGTCTGTATCAAGGTACTTTTGAATGCGATAGAGGCATATTTTGGGTTTAGGCTGACTTATAGGAGGTTTGGTTGGCTAAGCATAAGGCCGTGGCACAAATTTACGGAGATTGGGATGAGTCATACAATGAGTTGCTGTGATGGATCTTAGGTGTGCAGATGACGATGCCCAGTAGTGTTGCAGTGTTGAGGACGAGTCCTGTGCGAGTGGGTGGGCAAGTGGACGGCTTGCACGCCTATTTTCACTGGCTTTTTTGGACATTCCCACAGTGTATTGAGGCATTCGACATTGTAAGCCATTGGTCAGTATCAACGGGACCCACCTATATGGCAAGTATGGGGGTACATTGTTAGTTGCAATTGCACAAGACCGAAACTCCAACATCCTGCCTATTTCATTTGCACTCGTGGAGGGTGAGAATGCTGAGTCTTGGACGCTTTTCCTATCTCACCTCCGACAGCACGTGACTCCGCAACCAGGTATTCTAGTGATATTAGATCGACAGAACGACATCAAGGCGGCACTTGAGGCTCCCGAAGGAGGTTGGCTACCACCTGTTGCATACCATGCATTCTGTATTTGAGATGTGGCCGCAAATTTTTCCCTGAATTTTAAGGGCAAGGATTCACGAAGGGTTCTGGTGAATGTGGCGTATGCCAAGACTGAGATTGAATTTGATTACTGGTTTAATATTCTACAAACCAAAGAACCTGCCATGTGTGACTAGGCTTACAGGATTGAGTATGCGATGTGGACCTAGCATCAGGATGAGGGTAGGAAGTTCGGACATATGACGACAAATATCTCCGAGTATGTGAACTCCATACTAAGTGTGTGAACTCCATCGATCGGCAGCCCTAACTGGTACGCCACGTCCTGCAGTGTAATAGTGCACTTGCCGAACGGCATATGAAACGTGTGCGTCTCCGGACGTCAGCGCTCCACGAAGCACTAACCAGGGACTCATCCAGCCTAAACCAGCTCTTGTTCAGCCTCGCAAGATGGTATAAACCGGCCATCTGCAAGTACGGAATGTACCTCTCGTCCAGGTGCATACCCTACAACCGTCGCATGCTCGTAATACATCGGTGGGGCTACATAAAGAATGTATCAGATTGTCTCTCAACTCGGAACATATTTATGCAACATCATTTACTAATGCATATCTTGATCTAAAAAATACAACTTGTACTCTACCAAATCCTGTTACGCTTTTAGATGGAAAATAACATCATATATACATCAAATTGGGCTTAATAAAAAAATATTTTTAAAATATTTTTTTAAAAAATAGTATAATATTAACACTAATAAATTTACTTCAATGATTACTATTTATGTTAACTGTAACACCCTAATTACCCTAAGCCTTACCTTATGTCATAAAGCACAGGTTAATAAGAGGTCACGATAATCCTAAGGCTTTTACATTAATGTATATATATAGAAAGAAATAATAATTCTAGAAGCTCGAAAAAGAAGTAAGCTCAAAAATAGAGTTTCAAAAATGCGAAACGTTCACATGAAACTTCACAAATCGAGGCACAAGATATAAGTACGAAATATCAAGACATACATAGTTATATAAGTAGGATAGTCATAAAGCACTAGCCGCAACCCACGGAGTTTAAGCCGACTAGTATATACAGACATACCGAGTTTCGAAAGTAAAAAATACCTTATACCATATCTCTCTCAAAGTAAGCCTCTAAGATAAATATAAGTACAAAAGTGAGAGAACTAATTCAAAATAACCAAAAGACTCCAAAATATGATTAAGGTCCTCCACTCTGTCACCATTAAGCAACTCACCGAGGTGGGTTACGCCCTGCATCTGAAAAACAACAACAAAGTATGGAATGAGAACTGGAGGTTCTTAGTATGGTAACAGTTCCTAGTAATGTAAGATGTAAGACCCCGGAACGCTAGAGGCAATCTTAGAGCTTCATACCAAACAGAAATCCAACTTAGCAAAATAAATAACTTAAACCATAAATAATAACAGGGTCATATAAACTTAAGGGATTTCTAACTAATACTAATCACACTGTTGTATCCCACAACCTTCACCAACCTAACCTCCGTGCGATCCCATTGCCACCACCTACCGAACCTCCTCAATCCCAGTAGAAAACACAAGTAATACAGACAAGTAAAGCACAAGTAAGATACATGTACAACAAATAGAACAATTAGCAAGTAAACATGTGATACATTTAGGCATAACAAAAATTAAGCAAAGCAATCAAACAGGTAGAAGATGCATATGATGAATGCATTTCCTATTGGCTCATGATATCACTTGTCGGTCTATAAATGCCAACCAGATACATCCTTTCGAATGTAGCCTTCCTGCCACGTCCAAAGATATAGGCTCTGCACACTCATGCAGCAGAAAAGTATGCCACGCCGAGGATATAGGCCCCGCACACTCATGCAGTAGGGAGTCTGCTACACCAGAGATATAGGCTCTGCACACTCATACAGCAGAGAAGGTTATGTGAGCAGGATACAACCTCACCCTCACATCTAAACGTAAGCAGGATTAACCACCTTCCTTACGCCAGTGCCGCAATCTCGACAAGCGGAAGACTGCCACAGCCCTTGCCCAAGGCGCATAGTGACTCAACAATCTTTGCATAAAACAATATATCAGTGGCTTTCATATATCATTTTCATTATTCAGCCCACTCTGAGCCCTTGACTCGTCTCAACATCATCAATCGGAAATTCACGATTCATTATTTCGATTGTCACTACAATACGCCGCCATCTTACTCAACTAATCCATCCTTAGTACTCCAGAAACCTAAGTCTGCATCTTCTAAATTCATAAAGAAATTCACTAAAATAAATCACTAACTCATCTTTAGTAATATTAGAACCTAATTCCTCGATAGTACTCGTAACCAACATTTGAAGGAAGTTTAGAAAGTTAGGAAATTCTTGAAAAAGAAAAAAAAATCATTTTTCAGTAAAATAGGGTCTATGCGTACACATACCCATTGTATGCATATGCATACGTAAAATCTTGCCCATTTTGCGTATGCATACAAGAGTTCACGTACGCATACCCCTCCAGAATTGCAAAATTTTGTAAAGTTGTAGAAATAAGTTTTTTAACACTAAACTTTAAACGTTCATAACTTTCTCTATAAAATCTATTTTCATCAAACTTTTTTTATCAATTTAAAGATCTTTGAATGAACTTTAATTTAAGATAAATTTCAACCAATTTCGAAAATTGAGGCTCAAGTTATGATCTGTCAAAGTTTACCAAAAACTAGTTTTGACAAAAAATTGACTACGTTCTCAAACTTCCAAAATTCACAATCAAAACCAAATATCCTACAACAAAAACAGTTCCAATAAACCTAAATGATATTCATAGACCTTCCAATTTATTCCTCATCCTACCATCATGCAATTTTACTAATTTCATCCAAAATTCTCCCTTACCTTCCTCAAATTATCAATGTTTACACTCCAAGCATCATTTCTCTATTTCCAACCTTTATAAATATCAATAAGCTCATAATTCATTATCAACACTCCAATAATCATTTTCAAACCTCATTTCAATAATGAATAACAACATTAAAGTTCAACATCACAATTTATCAAATCAACAACACCATCATGCATAATCAAATTCAATAATTTCCAACAATGAATTCAATCCCATCCTAAGGTCCACGAGCGTAAGTGTCCAAAAATATTACATATTACATAAAAGAAATCAAAATCATACCTTCATCGATCTCCAATATGCACAACCCACCAAAACTTGGATCCCACAATCTTCCAAAAAGCCAAGACAACTTCAACAAGCACCAAAGCTCAAACTAACATCATATATATATATATATATATATATATATATATATATATATATATATATATATATATATATATATATATATATATCTAAATGAAAACCTAAGGTTCAAAAAAATAACTAAACACAAGAGTTTTGTGAGACTTTACCTTACCCAATGAGATTAGGGGTAAAACCCAATAATTAGCCACTACTAGAGATCACCTAAACAATCAAAATCACAAAATTTATTCAAAAGCCAAACCCAAAAATGTAGAATTATTAGGGCTGAAAATGGAGCTTGAGTTTTAATTTCTTACCAATTAAGCTTAGATAAAAATAAATAGCTCAACGAGAGCTTCACGTGGCCGCAAATGGCTCGTCAATCGGAGCTCCGTAACTCAAGATATGGCTCCTGGAAGATAGTGATGAATAGTACCACCCTCTCCTCTCTCTCAATTCATGTTTCTCTCTCTCTCTCTTTGGTGCTGAAATGAGGATGCAAATTCTTATTAAAGGTCTTATATAAGTTGGGCCTGGGACCAACTTGGGCTCGGTCCAACTCGTTAGTATTTTAGGTCTATTTGGCCCACTTTGGGCCAAAACCTGTAAAATTAGCGCCCAATTTTCAATTCTAATTTATTTTTGTCCTTTCAAAATAATAAATTAAATTTTCAAAATCTTATTTTTCTTAAAACACGATACTGGACAGACTAGAGCCGGTACTGTTGGCTTAAGTACCGGTACACATATTTACAAAAATATTTCGCAAAAAATACATTTTTCAATTCAGAAAAATTCATTGAACTAAAATTTCACTTTTTTAGTTTCAAAATATAATTTCTATATTTTTGAACCTATCCCGAGAAATTTAAAGTTATTATTTTATTAAAGCGATTTTACGTGAAAACTCCGGTTCTTACATCCTCCCCTCCTAATAAGGAATTTTGTCCCCAAAATTTGATTCGCGTGATATATCCTCCACGAAGCATTCTACTATCAACATTGTCAATCCAAAAAAGTTGCCAAAGCATCTCGTCCATCGTCATCCTACCGTGTCGATGTTCCCTCTCGGCTTCCGCTGCGTCACTCTGATTATCGTCATTAAGAATCCGGATTACTCAGCCATATCCATCAAAAGCCTCCTTCTCCATTGGTTCCTCTAACGAATCTCTAAGTTCGACCAAAGTTACGACAACCTTCCATAAGATAAAACTAAGCCAACTGGTTCTTAGAAACATATCATAACAACTTTATAGGTTTACCTCTCATTATCGGATCTGACTCCTTCGCCTCCTTTGCATCCATAGTGAATACTCGGCCTGGTTCTTAACTCCTACCCACCTCTCGATTCCTCCCACGGCGGCAATACATGGATATATGTCCAGGACGCCAACAACTATAGCACAGATGGCTTTCCCTCATCTGGTGGAATTGAATATTGTTGTCCCTTCTGAAGTTTTCTTGATCTTGAAGATACTGAGGAGTGTGTCCATCTTTCTTAAAGTTTTGTCCCCTTGGTCGCCACGAGCTCGGTTGTCAGTATAACCATAAATTCCTCTCGCCTCAGCTACCTTCTTGGCATAGTCCTCCACAACTCGAGCTTTGTTCACTAGTTTTGAGAATATTCTTATCTCCAAGGGAGCTACAGTAGTCATGATGTCGTCTTTGAGACCTTCTTGGTACTTGATACATTTCTAACTCTCATAGGATTCAGGGGCTCCCTGACATACCCTTGAGAACCTACATAGCTCTTCAAATTTGCCTGTGTACTCTGCTATTGACATTGAGCCTTGCTTCAGCTGCATAAGCTCTAACTCCTTTGCTTCTCTCACTGACTCTAGAAAATACTTCTTATAGAACGCCATTTGAAACACATCCCAAGGGATTTCTGCATTCGGAAGTCGCAGCAACTACACTCTTCTTGCCACCAATGTTGTGCCTCTCCTAACAGCTGATAGGCCGCAAACTCCACGTATTGGTTAGCTGGGACATGTTGAGCCTGTAGTGTATGCAAGTCATTGGAGTACCTCCCAAGTCATTACTGTCTCCGTCTCCATTGCCATTTCCATCCCCATTTTTTGTTTCTATTTTCTGCCGATTGCCCTAATCTAAGTACAGCTTGCAAAGTCGCAGCAGCATTCGCCTCCATGGTGTGAGCCAAGTTGGCCATCGCCGCCATAAATTCGGCATGGTTATTGGCCGGTTGGTTATTCTCAGTTCCTCCCCAGGTACGAGTACGACCTCGTCTGCGAGTAGCCATTAGGGTTCTTATTTTCACCAAACAGTCCATATCAAGGTGATCAGTCTCAATATCAAAAGCCTAGTACTTCAATTATCCCAAAATGGCACTCACAAACAAGCATGCTATGCAATTTCAAACAGATAACCTAAATAGCATGAAAGAAAAAGACACAGAGTATGCAATGAAGTATAATCGGTCCATTTCATAGGATCATGAGGACGAACAGCTCTAATACTACTAAATGTAATACCCTAATTACCCTAAGCCTTATCTTATGCCGTAAAGCACAGGTTAATCAGAGGTCACGACAATCCTAAGGCTTTTATATTAATGTATATATATAGAAAGAAATAATAATTCTAGAAGCCCAATGAAGAAGTAAGCTCAAAAACAGAGTTTTAAAAGTGTGAAACATTCACATGAAGCTACACGAATCGAGGTACATGATATAGATATGAGATATCAAGACATACATAGATATATAAGTAGGATAGTCATAAAGTACTAGCCGCAACCCGCAGAGTTTAAGCTGACTAGAATATACAGACATATCGAGTTTTGAAAGTAAAAAAAATAGCTTCTACTATATCTCTCTCAAAGTAAGCCTCTATGGCAAATATAAGTACAAAAGTGAGCGAACTAATTCAAAATAACCAAAAGACTCCAAAACATGATAAAGGTCCTCCGCTCTGTCACTATCAAGCAACTCACCAAGGTGGGTTATTTCCTGCATCTAAAAAATAACAACAAAGTATGGAATGAGAATCAGAGGTTCTCAGTATGGTAATAGTACCTGGTAATGTAAGATGTAAGACCCCGGGATGCCATAGGCAATCCTATAGCTTCATACCAAATAGATATCCAACTTAGCAAAATAAATAACTTAAACCATAAATAATAACAGGATTATCTACACTTAGGGGATTTCTAACTAATACTAATCACACCGTTGTATCCCACAGCCTTCGCCAACCTAACCTCCGTACGATCCCATCGACACCGCCTACCAAACCTCCTCAATCCCAGAAGAAAGCATAAATAATGCAGACAAGTAAAGCACAAGTAAGATACATGTACAACAAATAGAACAATTAGCAAGTAAATATTTGATTCATTTAGGCATAACAGAAATTAAGCAAAGCAATAAAATAGGTAGAAGATACATGTGATGAATGCCTTTTCTATTGGATCATGATATCACTTGTCGGTCTATAAATGCCAACCCGACACATTCTTCCAGATGTAGCCTTCCTGCCATGTCCAGAGATATAGGCTCTGCACACTCATGTAGCAGGGAGTTTGCTATGCCAGAGATATAGGCTCTGCACACTCATGCAGCAGAGAAGGTTATGCGAGCGGGATACAACCTCAGCCCTCACATCTCAACGTAAGTGGGATTAACTACCGTCCTTACGCCGACGCCGTGACCTTGACAAGTGGGAGACTGCCACAACCCTTGTTTGAGGTGCATGGCGACTCAACAGTCTCAACATAAAGCAATATATCAGTGGCTTTCATAAATCATTTTCAGTATTCAGTCCACTCCAAGCCCTTGACTTGTCTCAACATCATCAATACGAAATTCACAATTCATTATTTCAATCGTTACTACAACACTCCGCCATCTTACTCAACTAATCCATCTTCAGTACTCCAAAAACCTAAGTCTCCATCTTCAAAATTCATATAGAAATTCACTAAAATAAATCACTAACTCATCTTTAGTAATATGAGAACCTAAGTCCTCGATAGTACTCGTAAACAGCATTTGAAGGAAGTTTAGAAAGTTAGAGAATCCTTGAAATCAAAGAAAAATCATTTTTCAGATAAACAGGGTCTATGAGTACGCATACCCATTGTATACGTACTCATACATAAAATTTTCCCCATTTCGCATATGCATACAAGAGTTTGCGTACGCATTGGTGCCAAACAGAATGACACGCTCGCGTATGGGTGGTTTGCGTACGCATACACCTCCAGAATTTATCCCTCTTGCATACGCATACAAGAGTTTGCTTATGCATAGGTGCCAAAAAGAATGGCACTCTCCCATATGGGTTGTTCACGTACACATACCCCTCCAGAATTGCAAAATTTTGTAAAGTTGCAGAAATCAGTTTTTTTAACACCAAACTTTAAACGTTCATAACTTCTTCTACAAAAATTCATTTTCTTCAAAATTTATATCAATTTAAAAATCTTTAAATGAATTGAACTTTAATTCAAGAGAAATTTCAACTAATTTAAAAAACTGAGACTCAAGTTATGATCTGTCAAAATTCACCAAAAACTGGTTTTTACTAAAAATTAACTAAGTTCTCAAACTTCCAAAATTCACAGTCAAAACCAAATATCCTACTACCAAAACAGTTCCAATAAACCTAAATGATGTTTATACACCTTCCAATTCATTCCTTATCCTACCATCATGCAATTTCACTAATTTTATCAAAAATTGTCCTTTACCTTCCTCAAATTATCAATGTTTACACTCTAAGCATCATTTCTCCATTTTCAACCTTTATCAATATCAATAAGCTCATAATTCACTATCAACACTCCAATCATCATTTTCAAACCTCATTTCAATAATGAATAACAACATTAAAGTTCAACATCACAATTCATCAAATCAATAACACCATCATGCATAATCAAATTCAATAATTTCCAACAATCAATTCAATCATATCCTAAGGTCCATTAGCCTAAGTGTCCAGAAATATTACATATTATATAGAGAAAACCGAAATCATACCTTGACCGATTCCCAATATGCATAACACACCAAAATATGGATCCCACAATCTTCCAAAAAGCCAAGACAACTCCAACAAGCACCAAAACTCAAACTAACATCATATATATATATATATATATATATATATATATATATATATATATATATATATATATATATATATATATAAATCAAAACCTAAGGTTCACAAAAATAACTAAACACAAAATTTTAGTGAGACTTTATCTTACCCAACGAGATTAGGGGCAAAACTAAACAATTACTTGCTATTAGAGATCACCTAAACAATCAAAATCACACAACTTACTCAAAAACCAAATCCTAAAACGCAGAATTATTAGGGCTGGAAATTGGAGCTTGAGTTTACATTTCTTACCAACAAAGTTTAGATAGAAACAAAGAGTTTCATGAGAGTTTTGCATGGCCGAAAATGACTCGTCAATTGGAGCTCCATAACTCAAGATATGGCTCTCGGAAGATTGTGATAAATAGTACTACCCTCCCCTCTCTCTCAATCCGCGTTTCTCTCTCTCTTTGGTGCTGAAATGAGGATGCAAATCCTTATTAAAGGTCTTATATAAGTTGGACTTGGGCCCAACTTCGGTCCGGTCTAACTCGTTAGTGTTTTAGGTCCGTTTGACCCACTTTGGGCTAAAACTATTAAGATTTGCGCTCGGTTTTCAATTCTAAATTATTTTTTCCTTTCAAAACAATAAATTAAATTTTTAAAATTTTATTTTTCCTAAAACACAGTATCGAACAGACTAGAGCTGGTATTGCCAACTTAAGTACCGGTACACATTTTTACAAAAATCTTTCGCAAAAGATACATTTTTCAATTCAAAAAAATTCATTGAATTCAAATTTCACCTTTTTTGTTTTAAAATATCATTTCTATATTTTTGAATCTATCTCGAGCAATTTAAAGTTATTATTTTATTAAAGCGATTTTACGTAAAAAATTTGGTTCTTACATTAACAAAAAAATCTTACTCTAGTTTCGCCCTCCATTATCCTTACCACGCATACTTTTCTATTTATTTGTAATCACTAATAAATCACTCATGTAACCACTAATATAACCACTTATATAACAATCCTATATAATTTAACAACGGTAAATAATGACTACCATTATAACAAACAAAAGGCAAAAATATAAAAACAACACATTAAATCATATTTTAAATGGAAAAGTTCGCACTAACCTCTTCATTGATGACACAGCTATATGGGTGACTCCATCCAAACGATAAAATCAGTTCGAGTTATCCCCCATCAGTTGAATATTCTGTTGAACACTTTGTTGGAGTTGTAAAGAAAGAGTTTTCTCTGGGATCTAGTGGGGGCAGAGGTTTGAGATGATAGTTCGAATGAGCTTAATTCGAACTCTTTTTATAGAGAAAGGCTTTGTAATTCGAATGGGTGCAATTCGAATTACCATGGACAGCCTAAATCGTGTGTAATCTGTTTCAAATTACTATATACACTAAACCATGGGTTAGTTTAACTTAGGCTGATTCGAACTAACAGGAAGTCATGTGTGTAATTCAAATTAACGTGATTCGAATTACTTTTATGAAGAGCATGCATGCATAATTCGAATGTAAGTGATTTGAATTACTATTGGTTTGTATAATTCGAATAAACCTCATTCGAATTATATAAAATTGTCGTTCTAGATTTTTGTTGCATTTTTTCTTTTAGTAAAATCGTGTAATATCTGCCTTCATTTAGTTTAATTGTGTCATTTGTCCTATTATATATTTATATAAATTAGCTTATACTCTCTTTGATTCGCAGTTTTCATTTTGATTTTTTTTAAGTATATTCATAAATTAATATTTTTAAATAAGTTGTAACGATGATTATTATGAATAAAAGATAGAATATATATAATAGTTTTGCCAAAGGTTAATTTGTTAATACTCTTAAAAAATGTTTATTAGTCACCCTTCTTGTCCTAATTCCTATTGATGTATTGAATTCAGTTAAGAAACAATATTAGATATATTTCATATAATTCGATATATGATTTATTTGCGTAAATTTTTACGAAAAGATATTTTTTAAGTGATTTTTTAAAAAATTTTAAAAAAATAAAAATAATTTTATATTTAAATATTTTATGTAAAAATTTATTTT
Source organism: Arachis hypogaea (assembly GCF_003086295.3). Classification (NCBI taxonomy): domain Eukaryota; kingdom Viridiplantae; phylum Streptophyta; class Magnoliopsida; order Fabales; family Fabaceae; genus Arachis; species Arachis hypogaea. Next base: position 54,660,379 of record NC_092036.1, read on the forward strand.
TATTTAATAATTATATTTGGATACGACAATATAAAAATATTTTTTTGTTATTTATAATGTTAAAATCATCTTTTTTTAGTAAAAAAGATCTTTTTAATAAAAAATATAAATTAAAATTTAAAAAAGAATTTTTTTAGTATTTTTATTAATTAAAATTTTGTTAAATACATTAAAAAATAAAATAAAAATTTATTAAAAATTATTTTTTTAACAACTTAATGATACTCAAATAAATTCATAATCTTTAAAAATTTTACAAACAAATAATAATTGGGACCAAAAAAATTGACCAGATTCTGTACATTGATGGCTGGCGATTTTTATCACTGTACATACTTTTCAATTCAATTAAGTACTCATAATACATAAAGAAAATAGCATCCGTGATATATTCAGGTAGGTTGTTTATAAATAGATACAGAAGTAATATGTCCTCTTTGTATATTTCTTGCACATCAATCACATCATGTTAGAACCCACAAATCCCTTGACTTAATTCTCTTTGAACTTTCCCTGCAAAATGGAACAAGATTTTGATCTTGTGTTCCTGTAAGAGCAAAAAAAAAAGTGAGATGGAAAAAAACGGGTTGACATTTAAAATTAATTCCACGTGTTTATTCTTATAAAAATTATAGGATTAATTGTACCTATTATATTTGAAAAATTAAAATATTGTACCAATTTATATTTCATCTAACGATAAATTGAATAATGTTTAGAATATCAGGGAGCTGATAGTTTTAGAGTAAAAAAAATATAGAATTAATGTTGGTTCAAATATAAATTTTAAAATAAAATAAAGAAAAATGTTAATCACCTGACATTTTCTTAAATTAATAGAATATTTCCTATAACTTATATAAAGTAATGTAATTTTGAACACATAACATAATTACCAATCATTGTAGCAATATATACACATGGCATGGCAGCAAGCAACTAGGTAAAACTATCTTGGTGCAAGGCTCTACTAGGCAAATGCCACATTCATTTTCTCTCTCCATGTGTCTGAATCATAAGGTTTTCTATTATCTTCAGTACTACTATTGATGCTTCCCATTTGGTACCTTTTCCTGAGTAATGTCAGCATCTACTAAATCACCCTGAAGTTGCATGAGAGAAGGTAATATAACACCTGTAGTTATGGATTTTAAATTAGTAAAAGGGTATATTAGACTGAGTTCTCTTTGATATATATTAGACAATACTTATTACATATTACACTTCTCTAGAAGTATATACTAACATGTCATTTAAGTTATATAACATTCAATTGTCTTGTATTTTAAAAATGCAACACTAAGTCACTAGCCTTCCTTGTAAATAAGATATTTATCTATGTAACTCTGACCAATCAAATAGCAAGATGTGTAATACCACATCATCTCCGAGAAAGTAAAGACATCTTCCTCTAAAAATGGTGCCTTCTATGGTATCCAACATGAGTTGTCAAACTTATAAAAAAGAATTAAAATTTTATTATTTTCAAATACAAAGTAATGAGCCCACACTTGTAACTTTTTCAAAATGATAAAGAAGACAAAATTTAGCAATTTCGACATTAAAATAAAAGACAATAGAAAATTCTCCTATGAAAATTGATGATGTCAACTAGTTAAAGTAAAATGCAGAAATATGAGGGTTGCATGGCATCAAATATAACCCTTAGCTTTATGTTATTTAGAGAAGTATGAGTAAAAAAGAGGTACATAATTAGTATTACTTATAGTTAGTTCTTACTGTAGAACTCCTTTATGGTTGTTTTCCTTCCATGAGAATAGATACTGGATTTCTCAATGGTGGAAACCTGAAGAAAGGAATAAAAGTTATGAAATTGCAGAGGAGGGACGCTATAAACTAATTTGTAGAGAAAGAATAAGGAGTAGAGACACAAACCTTAAACACAATCATATGAAAAAGTTCTAATTCACTGAAAAGTAGGCATGGACAAACACATTCCATCCATCCCAATACACACAGAAAAATTGGTGCCAATTTATTGTAAACTAACTTCATTTGAAGGCAGGCCTTGTTGCCATTTTCCCTTGGAATAGAGGCTGCCCTACAATATACAGTTTCAGATTCAATTCATTATGCCTTGTAAATTGAGAGGCATAATCAAATAGCCCAAATAGTCCCATCTAATTTTCAAGAGTTACTTTTAAGGAGAAATAAAGAATATAATTACATTGATATCCATTATATGTACGTGTCGTCTCTAGTGGTATGATAAATTTGGTGGTTAGACTGGCTATACCTACTAGGCATTGACATAACAATAGTGTGTAAGCCAAAACCTAGTCAAACTTTTATATCTAACAAGTGTCACTTGTTAATTTGCAGGTCAATCATTAGCCACCAAGCCATAGGCTTTCATATATTGACATATCCACAAAATTTTTTAGGCTCTCACTAAATTAATATTGGAAAAATTTAACAAAATGTTCAAACAAGAACCTGTCTAATAGCGGAAGTATTAGAAATATTTTTTTCACAATTTATACGATTAAATAGATAATATTAAAAATATTCCAAGCAACAATTATAATGGCAGAGAAATTAAATAATCATACACCAGAATTTTAACGTGGGAAAATTCTCAAAAGAGGGACAAAAAATCCACGGGACCTAGTTCAGAAAAATCTTTCACTATCAGAATAATGGGTACACAAACAGTTTTCCTAGTGACATTAGGGCATCTCAACAATCAACAAAATATATCACCAAAACTGGTGGAATCAACATAAATCCTCCACAAAAATGGGTATCTCAAATCAGGCAAAAGAGAAAGCAATACAACTAGCAAGTTATATTCTAATGTTCATCTCTACACCAGGAATAATATACTGAAATTTCATAAGAAATGGAGCGAATTTACCAAGTTAATCGGATCAAGATAACTTGCCATTTTCCCCCAAATGTTCTCTTCTTCTCTTCGATTGCTCATTGTTCCCTTTTTTTTTGTTTCTAAATGAGAGAGCAAGACTCTCGTTCTCTCTCCCTCCATGGCTTTTTAGCCACTTCTTTCATTTTTTTTATATAATATGTGGGCCCCACTTGAAGTTGGGGACCCACCAACAAATTTCTCCCTCACCAACTCAAGTAGGGATAGGCTGCTCCACTAAATCTGCCTTCTCTTTGTAGAAATCAAACTTCACTGCAGGTAAACTTTTAGTCATCATATCTGAACCATTATCATCAGTATGGATCTTCTCAAGTGCATATGACTTCATCTCAAGCGCTTAATGATGAGCGGATAATTTATACGCTTTTTGACATTATTTTTAGGTAGTTTTTAGTAGGATCTAGCTACTTTTAGGGATGTTTTTATTAATTTTTATGCAAAATTCACATTTCTAGACTTTACTATGAGCTTGTGTATTTTTCTATGATTTCAGGTATTTTCTGGCTGAAATTGAGGGACCTGAGCAAAAATCTGATTTATGCTGAAAAAGGATTGCTGATGCTGTTGGATTCTAACCTCCCTGCACTCGAAATAGATTTTCTGGAGTTACAGAACTCTAAATGCCGCGCTCTCAATTGTGTTGGAAAGTAGACATCCAGGGCTTTCCAGAAATATATAATAGTTTATACTTTATTCAAGTTTAAATGATGCAAACTGGCGTTCAACTCCAGTTTCATGCTGCATTCTGGAGTAAAACGCCAAAAACACGTCACAAACCAGAGTTAAACGCCAAACAGACGTTACAACTTGGTGTTTAACCTCAAGAGAAGCCTTTGCACGTGTAAAGCTCAAGCTCAGTCCAAGCACACACCAAAGTGGGCCTTGGAAGTGGATTTCTGCACTAAGACTTATTTCTGTAAACCCTAGTAACTAGTTTAGTATAAATAGAACTTTTTACTATTGTATTGAGTGTCTTTTGTCCGGGTCTTGGTTATTCCAGTTCCCTCTCTGGGGCCAAAGCCATGAACACCATTATCACTTATGTATTTTCAACGGTGGAGTTTCTACACACCATAGATTAAGGTGTGGAGCTATGCTGTTCCTCGAGTATCAATGCAATTACTATTATTCTTCTATTCAATTCTGCACTTCAACATGATGAATGTGATGATCTGTGACACTCATCATCATTCTCACCTATGAACGCGTGACTGACAACCACTTCCGTTCTACCTTAGAACGAGCGTGTATCTCTTAGCCTACAATCCGAAAGATCGGAGTCTTCATGGTATAAGCTAAAATCCATTGGCAGAATTCTTGAGAATCCGGAAAGTCTAAACCTTGTCTGTGGTATTCCGAGTAGGATTCAGGGATTGAATGACTGTGACGAGCTTCAAACTCGCGAGTGTTGGGCGTAGTGACAGACGCAAAAGAATCACTAGATTCTATTCCGACATGATCGAGAACCGACAGATGATTAGCCATGCTGTGACAGAGCATTTGGACCATTTTCACTAAGAGGGCGGGAGGTAGCCATTGACAACGGTGAAACCCAACATACAGCTTGCCATGGAAAGGAGTATGAAAGATTGGATGAAGGCAGTAGGAAAGCAGAGATTCAACAGGAACAAAGCATCTCTATGCACTTATCTGAAATTCTTACCAATGAATTACATAAGTATCTCTATCTCTATTTTATGCTTTATTTATTTTATATTCAAAAACCATTATAACCATTAGAATCCCCCTGACTGAGATTTACAAGATGACCATAGCTTGCTTCATGCCAACAATCTCCGTGGGATCGACCCTTACTCACGTAAGGTATTACTTGGACGACCCAGTGCATTTGTTGGTTAGTTGTGCGAAGTTGTGACAAAGTGTGATTCACGTTTGAGAGCTCCAAGTCTATTGGCGCCATTGTTGATGATCACAATTTCGTGCACCAAGTTTTTGGCGCCGTTGCCAGGGATTGTTCGAGTTTGGATAATTGACGGTTTATCTTGTTGCTCATATTAGGTAATTTTCTTTTCAAAAAAGTTTTCAAAAATTTTTCAAAAAAAAATTTTCTTTGTTTTCGTTTTTCCAAAAATTAATTTTCAAAAAAAAAATCCAAAAAAAATTATAAAATCATAAAAACCAAAAATATTTTGTGTTTCTTGTTTGAGTCTAGTGTCAATTTTTAAGTTTTGTGTCAATTGCATGTTTTTAAAAAAAAATTTATGCATTTTTCGAAAAATTCATGCATTGCATTCTTCGTGATCTTCAAGTTGTTCTTGGTAAGTCTTCTTGTTTGATCTTCATATTTTCTTGTTTTTGTGTTTTTTGTTGTTTTTCATATGCATTTTTTCATTCATAGTGTATAAGCATTGCAAATTTCTAAGTTTGGTGTCTTGCATATTTTTCTTGTCTTGAAAATTTTTCAAAAATAAGTCTTGATGTTCATCTTGATCTTCAAAGTGTTCTTGGTGTTCATCTTGACATTCATAGTATTCTTGCATGCATCATGTGTTTTGATTCATAATTTTCATGTTGTGAGTCATTTTTGTGTTTTTATCTCTCATCATAAAAAAAATTTAAAAATCAAAAAATATCTTTCCCCTTATTTGTCTCATATTTTTTGAAATCTTTGGGTTGACTTTGTCAAAAATTTTTAAAATAAGTTGTTTCTTGTTAGTCAAGTCAAGATTTCAATTTTAAAAATCTTATCTTTTCATAATCTTTTTCAAAAATCAAATCTTTTTCATTTTTCTTATTATTTTTCGAAAATTTTAAAAAATTTTGATTTTCAAAATCTTTTTCTTATCTTTATTTCAAAATTTCAAAAACTTTACTAACAATTAATGTGATTGATTCAAAAATTTGAAGTTTGTTACTTTCTTGTTAAGAAAGGTTCAATCTTTAAATTCTAAAGTCATATCTTTTAGTTTCTTGTTAGTCAAGTAATCAATTTTAATTTTAAAAATCAAATCTTTTTCAAAATAAATTTCAATCATATCTTTTATTTTCAAATCATATCTTTTTCAAAATTGATTTCAAAAATCTTTTCAAAATTAATTTTCAAATCTTTTTCAACTAACTAACTGACTTTTTGTTTGTTTCACTATTTCTTATCTTTTTCAAAACCACCTAACTACTTTTTTTTCTAATTTTCAAAAATTCCTCACTCTTTTTCAAAATTCTTTTAATTAACTAATTGTTTCAAATTTTAATTTTAATTTTATTTTTTCTCTTAATTTTCGAAAATCACTAACTTATTTTTCAAAAACAATTTTCGAACACTCTTCTTTCTCATCTCTTTCTATTTAATTATTCATTTACTAACACTTCTCTTCTGTGTTCGAATTTTTCTCCTTCTTCTTCTATTCTTTTCTTCTTCTACTCACACAAAGGAATCTCTATATTGTGACATAGAGGATTCCTCTTTCTTTTCTGTTCTCTTCTTTTTCATATGAGCAGGAGCAAGGATAAGAACATTCTTGTTGAAGCAGATCCTGAACCTGAAAGGACTCTGAAGAAGAAGCTAAGAGAAGCTAAAGCACAACAATCCAGAGAAAACCTTATAGAGAATCTCGAAAAAGAAAGAGAGATGGCCGAACCCAATAACAATGGTGGAGGCGCAAGAAGGATGCTTGGTGATTATACTACACCTACTTCTAATTTTTATGGAAGAAGCATCTCAATCCCTGCCATTGGAGCAAACAATTTTGAGCTGAAACCTCAACTAGTTACTTTAATGCAACAGAACTGCAAGTTTCATGGACTTCCATCAGAAGATCCCTATCAATTTTTAACTGAGTTCTTGCAGATCTGTGATACTGTTAAGACTAATGGAGTAGATCCTGAAGTCTACAGGCTCATGCTTTTCCCCTTTGTTGTAAGAGACAGAGCTAGAACATGGTTGGACTCACAACCTAAAGATAGCCTGGACTCTTGGGATAAGCTGGTCACGGCCTTCTTGGCCAAGTTCTTTCCTCCTCAAAAGCTAAGTAAGCTTAGAGTGGATGTTCAGACGTTCAAGCAAAAAGATGGTGAATCCCTCTATGAAGCTTGGAAAAGATAAAAGCAGTTGACCAAAAAGTGTTCTTCTGGCATGCTTTCAGAGTGGACCATTTTAGATATATTCTATGATGGTCTATTTGAACTTTCTAAGATATCACTGGACCATTCTGCAAGTGGATCCATTCACCTAAAGAAAATGCCTGCAGAAGCTCAAGAACTCATTGACATGGTTGCAAATAACCAATTCATGTACACCTCTGAGAGAAATCCTGTGAGTAATGGGATGCCTCAGAAAAGGGGAATTCTTGAAATTGATGCTCTGAATGCCATATTGGCTCAAAACAAAATATTGACTCAGCAAGTCAACATGATTTCTCAGAGTCTGAATGGATGGCAAAATGCATCCAACAGTACTAAAGAGACATCTTCTGAAGAAGAAGCTTATGATCCTGAGAACCCTGCAATGGCAGAGGTGAATTACATGGGTGAACCCTATAGGAACACCTATATTTCTTCATGGAGAAATCATCCAAATTTCTCATAGAAGGATCAACAAAAGCCTCAACAAGGCTTTAATAATGGTGGAAGAAATAGGCTTAGCAATAGCAAGCCTTTTCCATAATCTTCTCAGCAACAGACGGAGAACTCTGAGCAGAGTCCCTCTAACTAAGCAAACATAGTCTCTGACCTATCTAAGGACACTTTAAGTTTCATGAGTGAAACAAGGTCCTCCATTAGAAATTTGGAGACACAAGTGGGTCAGCTGAGTAAGAAAATCACTGAAACCCCTCCTAGTACTCTCCCAAGCAATACAGAAGAGAATCCAAAAGGAGAGTGCCTTGATATAATTAATATGGCCGAATGCACAAAGGAGGAGAAGAGCGTGAATCCCAGTGAGGAAGACCTCCTAGGATGTCCTCTGAACAAAAAGGAGTTCCACACTGAGGAACCTAAGGAATCTGAGGCTCACCTAAAGACCATAGAGATTCTATTGAACCTCCTTTTACCATTCATGAGCTCTGAGAACTATTCTTCTTCTGAAGAGGATGAAGATGTAACTGAAGAGCAAGTTGCTCAATATCTAGGAGCCATCATGAAGTTGAATGCCAAGTTGTTTGGTAATGATACTTGGAAAGGTGAACCTCCCTTGCTCATTAGTGAACTAGATACATGGGCTCAGCAAACTTTACCTCAAAAGAAACAAGATCCTGGTAAATTCTTAATACCCTGTACCATAGGCACCATGACCTTTGAGAAGGCTCTGTGTGACCTGGGGTCAGGTATAAATCTTATGCCAATCTCCGTAATAGAGAAACTGGGAATCTTTGAGGTACAAGCTGCGAGAATCTCATTAGAGATGGCAGACAAGTCAATAAAACAAGCTTATGGATTGGTAGAGGATGTGTTAGTGAAGGTTAAAGGCCTTTACATCCCTGCTGATTTCATAATCTTAGACACTGGAAAGGATAAGGATGAATCCATCATCCTTGGAAGACCCTTTCTAGCCATAGCAGGAGCTGTGATTGATGTTGACAGAGGAGAGCTAGTCCTTCAATTGAATAGGGACTACCTTGTGTTTAAATCTCAAAGATATTCCTCTGCAACCATGGAGAGGAAGCATGAAAAGCTTTTCTCAATATAGAGTCAAACAAAGCCCCCATAATCAAACTCTAAGTTTGGTGTTGGGAGGCCACAACCAAACTCTAAGTTTGGTGTTAAACCCCTACATTTAAACTCTAAGTTTGGTGTTGGGAGGTCCCAACAATGCTCTGAACATCTGTGAAGCTCCGTGAGAACTCACTGGCAAGCTATTGACATTAAAGAAGCGCTTATTGGGAGGCAACCCAATTTTTATTTATCTATATTTCTATTGTTTTTTTATGTTTTATTAGGTTTGTGATCATGTGGAGTCACAAAACAATTGCAAAAATTAAAAACAGAATAAAATATAGCAGAAGAAATAGCACACCTTGGAGGAAGAGCTTACTGGCGTTTAAACGCCAGTAAGGAGCATCTGGCTGGCGTCTAACGCCAGAACAGATCATGAAGCTGGCGTTGTACGCCAGAAACAAGTAGCAGTCTGGCGTTTAAATGCCATGATTGCACCCTGAGGAAGACTGGCGTTAAACGCCCAAAACAAGCATAGAAGTGGCGTTTAATGTCAGAAATATGCTGTAGTCTGGCGTTAAACGCCAGGATTGCATACAAAGGGCGTTTTACACGCCTAAAGGGTGCAGGGATGAGAAATCCTTGACACCTCAGGATCTGTGGACCCCACAGGATCCGCATCTACCTTCTCCCTCTCTCTCACACCTTTTCATAACACTCTTCCCCAAACATCATTCATCAATCACCTCAATCACTCTTTCCCATCACCTCTTCACCACTCACATCCATCCACTCTTCCCCATAAACCCCACCTACCTTCAAATTTAAAATATCTTTTCCACCCAAACCCACCCTAAATGACCGAACCCTAACCCCTCTCCCTCCACTATATAAACCCCTCTATCCTTTTTCATTTTCACACATCACTACCCTCTCTTATCTCCCTTGGCCGAATATACATCTCTCTCCTTCTCCTCCATATCTTCTTCTTCTTCATCTATTCTTTCTTCTTTTGCTCGAGGACGAGCAACATTCTAAGTTTGGTGTGGTAAAAGCATAGCCTTTTTTTGTTTTTCCATAACCATTGATGGCACCTAAGGCCGAAGAAACCTCTAAAAAGAGGAAAGGGAAGATAAAAGCTTCCACCTCCGAGTCATGGGAGATGGAGAGATTCATCTCAAAAGCCCATCAAGACCACTTCTATGAAGTTGTGGCCAAGAAAAAGATGATCCCTGAGGTCTCTTTCATGCTCAAGAAAAATGAGTATCCGGAGATCCGACATGAGATCCAAAGAAGAGGTTGGGAAGTTCTTACCAACCCCATTCAACAAGTCAGAATCTTAATGGTTCAAGAGTTCTATGCCAATGCATGGATCACTAGGAACCATGATCAAAGTATGAACCCGAATCCAAAGAATTGGCTTACAATGGTTCGAGGGAAATGCTTAGATTTCAGTCTGGAGAACGTAAGGTTGGCGTTCAACTTGCCTATGATGCATGAAGACACACGCCCCTACACTAGAAGGGTCAAATTCAATCAAAGATTGGACCAAGTCCTCATGGATATATGTATGGAATGAGCTCAATAGAAAAGAGACTCAAAAGGCAAGCCGGTTCAATTGAGAAGACTGGACCTTAAGCCTGTGGCTAGAGGATGGTTGGAGTTCATCCAACGCTCCATCATCCCCACTAGCAACCGATCTGAAGTAACTGTGGATCGGGCCATCATGATCCATAGCATCATGATTGGAGAAGAAGTAGAAGTTCATGAAGTCATCTCTCTAGAACTCTACAAAGTAACCAAAAAGCCCTCCACGTTGGCAAGGCTAGCTTTTCCTAATCTCATTTGCCATCTATGCTACTTAGCTGGAGTTGTCATAGAAAGAGACATCCTCATTGAAGAGGACAAGCACATCACTAAGAAAAGGATGGAGCAAACAAGAGAGCCCATTCATGGATCTTAAGAGACGCATGAGGAAGCTCATCATCAAGAAATCCCTGAGATGCCTCAAGGAATGCATTTTTCTCCAAACAACTATTGGGAACAACTCAACACTTCTCTAGAAGGATGACATGAACCAATTAAGGGTGGAACACCAAGAACACTTCATCATTTTCAATGAGATTAGAGAAGATCAAAGAGCTATGAGGGAGGAGCAACAAAGGCAAGGAAGAGACATAGAGGAGCTCAAGAACACCATTGGTCCTTCAAGGAGAAGGCGCCACCATCACTAAGGTGGACTCATTCCTTAACTTCCCTATTCTTATCTCTCTGTTTTTCGGTTTTTAAGCCTCATGTTTTTCTATGTTTGTGTCTTTATTACATGATCATTAGCATCTAATAACTATGTCTTAAGGCTATGAATAATTTCATGAATCATTCACCTTTCTTAAATGAAAAATGTTTTTAATACAAAAGAACAAGAAGTACATGAGTTTCGAATTCATCCTTGAAATTAGTTTAATTATATTGATGTGGTGACAATACTTTTTGTTCTCTGAATGAATGCTTGAATATTGCATATTTTTGATCTTGTTGTTTATGAATGTTAAAATTGTTGGCTCTTGAAAGAATGATGAAAAAGAGAAATGTTATTGATGATATGAAAAATCATAAAATTGATTCTTAAAGCAAGAAAAAGCAGTGAAGAACAAAGCTTGCGAGAAAAAAAGTGGCAAAAAAAAATATATTTAAAGAAAGAAAAAGAAAAAGCAAGCAGAAAAAGCCAATAGCCCTTAAAACCAAAAGGCAAGAGTAAAAAGGATCCAAGGCTTTGAGCATCAATGGATAGGAGGGCCCAAGGAAATAAAATCCAGGCCTAAGCGGCTAAATCAAGCTGTCCCTAACCATGTGCTTGTGGCATGCAGGTCCAAGTGAAAAGCTTGAGACTGAGTGGTTAAAGTTGTGATCCAAAGCAAAAAGAGTGTGCTTAAGAGCTCTGGACACCTCTAACTGGGGACTTTAGCAAAACTGAGTCATAATCTGAAAAGGTTCACCCAGTCATGTGTCTGTGACATTTATGTATCCGGTGGTAATACTGGAAAATAAAGTGCTTAGGGCCACGGCCAAGACTTATAAAAGTAGCTGTGTTCAACAATCAAAATACTTAACTAGGAGAATCAATAACACTATCTGAACTCTGAGTTTCTATGGATGCCAATCATTCTAAACTTCAAAGGATAAAGTGAGATGCCAAAACTGTTCAGAAGCAAAAAGCTACAAGTCCCGCTCATCTAGTTAGAACTAATATTCACTGATATTTTGAGATTTATAGTATATTCTCTTCTTTTTATCCTATTTGATTTTCAGTTGCTTGGGGACAAGCAACAATTTAAATTTGGTGTTGTGATGAGCGGATAATTTATACGCTTTTTGGCATTATTTTTAGGTAGTTTTTAGTAGGATCTAGCTACTTTTAGGGATGTTTTTATTAGTTTTTATGCAAAATTTACATTTCTGGACTTTACTATGAGTTTGTGTGTTTTTCTGTGACTTCAGGTATTTTCTGGCTGAAATTGAGGGACCTGAGCAAAAATATGATTTAGGCTGAAAAAGGACTGCTAATGCTGTTGGATCCTGACCTCCCTACACTCAAAATGAATTTTCTGGAGCTACAAAACTCAAAATGGCGCGCTCTCAATTGCGTTGGAAATTAGACATCCAGGGCTTTCCATCAATATATAATAGTCCATACTTTATTCAAGTTTAGATGACGTAAACTGGCGTTCAACGCCAGTTTCATGTTGCATTTTGGAGTAAAACGCCAAAAACACGTCACAAACCAGAGTTAAACGCCAAATAGACGTTACAACTTAGCGTTTAACCCCAAGAGAAGCCTCTGCATGTGTAAAGCTCAAGCTCAGCCCAAGCATACACCAAAGTGGGTCCCGAAAGTGGATTTCTGCACTAAGACTTATTTCTGTAAACCCTAGTAACTAGTTTAGTATAAATAGAACTTTTTACTATTGTATTGAGTGTCTTTTGACCGGGTCTTGGTTATTCCGGTTCCCTCTCTGGGGCTAAACCCAATGAACACTATTATCACTTATGTATTTTTAACGGTGGAGTTTCTACACACCATAGATTAACGTGTGGAGCTTTTCTGTTCCTTGAGTATTAATGCAATTACTATTATTCTTCTATTCAATTCAGCTTATTCTTATTCTAAGATATTCGTTGCACTTCAACATGATGAATGTGATGATCTGTGACACTCATCATCATTCTCACCTATGAATGCGTGACTGACAACCACTTCCGTTCTACCTTAGAACGAGCGTGTATCTCTTAGCCTCCAATCCGAAAGATCGGAGTCTTCGTGGTATAAGCTAGAATCCATTGGCAGCATTCTTGAGAATCCAGAAAGTCTAAACCTTGTCTATGGTATTCCAAGTAGGATTTAGGGATTGAATGACTGTGACGAGCTTCAAAAGAATCACTAGATTCTATTCCGACATGATCGAGAACCAACAGATGATTAGCCGTGCTGTGGCAGAGCATTTGGACCATTTTCACTGAGAGGGCGAGAGGTAGCCATTGACAACGTGAAACCCAACATAGAGCTTGCCATGGAAAGGAGTATGAAGGATTGGATGAAGGCAGTAGGAAAGCAGAGATTCAACAGGAACAAAGCATCTCTATGCACTTATCTGAAATTCTTACCAATGAATTACATAAGTATCTCTATCTCTATTTTATGCTTTATTTATTTTATATTCGAAAACCATTATAACCATTAGAATCCGCCTGACTGAGATTTACAAGATGACCATAGCTTGCTTCATGCCAACAATCTCTGTGGGATCGACCCTTACTCACATAAGGTATTACTTGGACGACCCAGTGCACTTGCTGGTTAGTTGTGCAAAGTTGTGACAAAGTGTGATTTACGTTTGAGAGCTCCAAGTCTATTGGCGCCATTGTTGATGATCACAATTTCATGCACCACTTAACATATCCAATGATACCTCGCCCTATATGCTTCGATCTGGAATGAAATGTCGGATTCTTGCTGAGATGGATAACACTCTGACTGTCACAAAATAACACAAACTTCTCTTGGTTGATGCCTAACTCTTGTAGAAATTTCTTCATCCACAAGAGTTCCTTAGAAGCTTTAACAACAGCGATGTATTATGCCTCTGTATTAGACAAAGCAACACATTTCTGAAGTCGAGATTGCCACGACACAGCTCCCCCTTGAAAAGTCATCATATAACAAGAAGTAGACTTTCTTGAATCAAGATCCCCAGCCATATACGCATCTGTGTAACCATCTAACACAGGTTGGCCACTCCCAAAGCATAAACAAACTCTGGAAGTACCATTAAGGTATCTTAGAATCCACTTCACTACTTGCCAGTGTTCCTTGCCAAGATTAGAGAGAAACCGACTAACAACTCCAACAGCATGAGCAATATCCGGCCTGGTGCAAACCATAGCATACATCAAACTGCCAACTACAGATGCATATGGAATCTTCTTCATTTCTCCTTTCTCTTTCTCACTTGTAGGGCATTGCTGCGAACTCAGCTTGAAATGACTAGCAAGTGGAGTACTAACAGGTTTGGAATTACTCATGCTAAACCTCTTTAAAACCTTTTCAATGTACTTCTGCTGTGACAACCACAGTTTTCCATTCTTCCTGTCACGAGTGATACTCATGCCAAGGATTTTCTTTGCAAGACCCAAATCCTTCATAGCAAAGGATCTGTTCAAGTCTTTCTTAATACTTTCAATCTTCTTAGTGTCATGACCGAAAATCAACATGTCATCAACATAAAGCAAGATAATTATAAAATCACCATCAGAGAATTTCATAACATACACACAATGATCAGAAGAAGTGTTACTATACCCATGACCTTCCATAAAGGAATCAAACTTCGTGTACCACTGCCTTGGCGTTTGCTTCAGCCCATATAAGCTCTTCTTCAACTTGCATACAAGATGCTCCTTTCCTTTATCCTCGAAACCCTCTAGTTGCTCCATATAAAGTTCTTTATCTATGTCACCATGAAGGAATGTAGTCTTCACATCAAGCACAACTCGAATAGAGGACATCTTCACAACTGGAGAGAAAATCTCCTCAAAATCAATACTTTTCTTTTGCTCAAAGCTTTTCACAACCAATCGAGCTTTGTACCTTGGCCATGACACATTTTCATCCGCTTTCAATTTGAACACCCATTTATTCTTGAATGCTCTCTTACCCTTCGACAACTTCATCAATTAAAAAGTATGATTCTCATGCAAGGATTTCATTTCTTCTTGCATGGCCTTCAACCAATCTCCCTTATGCTCATCAGACATAGCCTTGGTATGCGAAATTGTTATCACTACTTTTCACAACTCAATTAATCCCCGGTGATGAACTCAAAAACTTGGTGTTCAATACCATGGCATAAACACAACTTCGCACAACTAACCAGCAAGTGTACTGGGTCGTCCAAGTAATAAACCTTACGCGAGTAAGGGTCGATCCCACAGAGATTGTTGGTATGAAGCAAGCTATGGTCACCTTGTAAATCTTAGTCGGGCAAACTCAAATGGATATGGGTGATATACGAATAAAACATAAAGATAAAGATAGAGATACTTATGTAATTCATTGGTGGGAATTTCAGATAAGCGTATGAAGATGCTTGGTCCCTTCCGTCTCTCTGCTTTCCTACTGTCTTCATCCAATCCTTCTTACTCCTTTCCATGGCAAGCTTATGCAAGGGTTTCACTGTCGTCAGTGGCTACCTCCCATCCTCTCAGTGGAAATGTTCAACGCACCCTGTCACGGCACGGCTATCCATCTGTCGGTTCTCAATCAGGCCGGAATAGAATCCAGTGATTCTTTTGCGTCTGTCACTAACGCCCCGCCCTCAGGAGTTTGAAGCTCGTCACAGTCATTCAATCATTGAATCCTACTCAGAATACCACAGACAAGGTTAGACCTTCCGGATTCTCTTGAATGCCGCCATCAGTTCTAGCTTATACCACGAAGATTCCGATTAAAGAATCCAAGAGATATCCACCCAATCTAATGTAGAACGGAGGTGGTTGTCAGTCACACGTTCATAGGTGAGAATGATGATGAGTGTCACGGATCATCACATTCATCAAGTTGAAGAACAAGTGATATCTTAGAACAAGAACAAGCGGAATTGAATAGAAGAACAATAGTAATTGCATTAATACTCGAGGTACAGCAGAGCTCCACACCTTAATCTATGGTATGTAGAAACTCCACCGTTGAAAATACATAAGAACAAGGTCTAGGCATGGCCGAATGGCCAGCCTTCCAATGATCTAAGATAGCATCAGAACAAAGATAACTACCCAGATATCTCAATACAATAGTAAAAGGTCCTACTTATAGAGAACTAGTAGCCTAGGGTTTACAGAGATGAGTAAATGACATAAAAATCCACTTCCGGGCCCACTTGGTGTGTGCTTGGGCTGAGCATTGAAGCATTTTCGTGTAGGGACTCTTCTTGGAGTTAAACGCCAGCTTTGGTGCCAGTTTGGGCGTTTAACTCCCATCCTTGTGCCAGTTCCGGCGTTTAACGCTGGGAATTCTAAGGGTGACTTTGAACGCCGGTTTGGGCCATCAAATCTTGGGCAAAGTATGGACTATCATATATTGCTGGAAAGCCCAGGATGTCAACTTTCCAACGCCGTTGAGAGCGCGCCAATTGGGCTTCTGTAGCTCCAGAAAATCCACGTCGAGCGCAGGGAGGTCAGAATCTAACAGCATCTGCAGTCCTTTTTAGTCTCTGAATCAGATTTTTGCTCAGGTCCCTCAATTTCAGCCAGAAAATACCTGAAATCACAGAAAAATACACAAACTCATAGTAAAGTCCAGAAAAGTGAATTTTAACTAAAAACTAATAAAAATATACTAAAAACTAACTCAAACATACTAAAAACATACTAAAAACAATGCCAAAAAGCGTACAAATTATCCGCTCATCACAACACCAAACTTAAATTGTTGCTTGTCCTCAAGCAACTGAAAACCAAATAAGATAAAAAGAAAAGAATATGCAATGAATTCCAAAAACATCTATGAAGATCAGTATTAATTAGATGAGCGGGGCTTTTAGCTTTTTGCCTCTGAATAATTTTGGCATCTCACTCTATCCTTTGAAATTCAGAATGATTGGCTTCTTTAGAAACTCAGAATCCAGATAGTGTCATTGATTCTCCTAGTTAAGTATGATGATTCTTGAACACAGCTACTTATTGAGTCTTGGCCGTGGCCCAAAGCACTCTGTCTTCCAGTATTACCACCGGATACATACATGCCACAGACACATAATTGGGTGAACCTTTTCAGATTGTGACTCAGCTTTGCTAAAGTTCCCAATTAGAGGTGTCCAGGGTTCTTAAGCACACTCTTTTCGTTTTCTCTTTTCTCCTTTTTTTTTTGAATTTACTGCTTTTTCTTGCTTCAAGAATCATTTTTATGATTTTTCAGATCCTCAGTAACATGTCTCCTTTTTCATCATTCTTTCAAGAGCCAACATTCATGAACCACAAATTCAAAAGACATATGCACTGTTTAAGCATACATTCAGAAAACAAAAATATTGCCACCACATCAAAATAATTAAACTGCTATAAAATTCAAAATTCATGCAATTCTTTTCTTTTTCAATTAAGAACATTTTTCATTCAAGAAAGGTGATGGATTCATAGGACATTCATAACTTTAAGGCATAGACACTAAGACACTAATGATCACAAGACACAAACATAGATAAACACAAGCATAATTTTCGAAAAACATAAAAATAAAGAACAAGGAAATTAAAGAACGGGTCCACCTTAGTGATGGCGGCTTGTTCTTCCTCTTGAAGATCCTATGGAGTGCTTAAGCTCCTCAATGTCTCTTCCTTGTCTTTGTTGCTCCTCTCTCATGGTTCTTTGATCTTCTCTAATTTCATGGAGGAGGATGGAATGTTCTTGATGCTCCACCCTTAGTTGTCCCATGTTGGAACTCAATTCTCCTAGGGAGGTGTTTAGTTGCTCCCAATAGTTTTGTGGAGGAAAGTGCATCCCTTGAGGCATCTCAGGGATTTGATGATGAGAGGGGTCTCTTGTTTGCTCCATCCTCTTCTTAGTGATGGGCTTGTCCTCATCAATGAGGATGTCTCCCTCTATGTCAACTCCAACTGAATAGCAGAGGTGACAAATGAGATGAGGAAAGGCTAACCTTGCCAAGGTAGAGGACTTGTCCGCCACCTTATAAAGTTCTTGGGATATAACCTCATGAACTTCTATTTCTTCTCCAATCATGATGCTATGAATCATGATAGCCCGGTCTATGGTAACTTCGGACCGGTTGCTAGTGGGAATGATTGAGCGTTGTATAAACTCCAACCATCCTCTAGCCACGGGTTTGAGGTCATGCCTTCTTAGTTGAACCGGCTTTCCTCTTGAATCTCTCTTCCATTGGGCGCCCTCTTCACAAATGACTGTGAGGACTTGGTCCAACCTTTGATCAAAGTTGACCCTTCTAGTGTAAGGATGTTCATCTCCTTGCATCATGGGCAAGTTGAATGCCAACCTTACATTTTCCGGACTAAAATCCAAGTATTTCCCCCGAACCATTTTAAGCCAATTCTTTGGATCCGGGTTCACACTTTGATCATGGTTCTTGGTGATCCATGCATTGGCATAGAACTCTTGAACCATTAAGATTCTGACTTGTTGAATGGGGTTGGTAAGAACTTCCCAACCTCTTCTTCGGATCTCATGTCGGATCTCCGGATATTCACCCTTTTTGAGTTTGAAAGGGACCTCGGGGATCACCTTCTTCAAGGCCACAACTTCATAGAAGTGGTCTTGATGCACCCTTGAGATGAATCTCTCCATCTCCCATGACTCGGAGGTAGAAGCTTTTGCCTTCCCTTTCCTCTTTCTAGAGGTTTCTCCGGCCTTGGATGCCATAAATGGTTATGGAAAAACAAAAAGCAATGCTTTTACCACACCAAACTTAAAAGGTTTGCTCGTCCTCGAGCAAAAGAAGAAAGAAGAGAGTAGAAGAAGAAGAAATAGAGGAGATGGAAATGCCTTTGTGGTTCGGCCAAAGGGGGAGAAAGAGTGTTTATGTTGTGTGAAAATGAAGGAGTGAAGATGGGTTTATATAGGAATGTGGGGAGGGGTAGGGTTCGGTCATGTATGGGTGGGTTTGGGTGGGAAAGTGGTTTGAATTTGAATGGTGGGGTAGGTGGGGTTTTATGAAGGATGGATGTGAGTGGTGAAGAGAAAGATGGGATTTGATAGGTGAAGGGTTTTTGGGGAAGAGGTGTTGAGGTGATTGGTGAATGGGTGAAGAAGAGAGAGAGTGGTAGGGTAGGTGGGGATCCTGTGGGGTCCACAGATCCTGAGGTGTCAAGGAAAAGTCATCCCTGCACCAAATGTCATGCAAAAATGCGTTTTGAGCCAATTCTGGCGTTAAACGCCGGGCTGATGCCCATTTCTGGCGTTTAACGCCAAGGGCTTGCCCTTTTCTGGCGTTTAACGCCAGTCTGGTGCCCCTTTCTGGCGTTAAACGCCTAGAATGGTGCCAGACTGGGCGTTAAACGCCCATTTGCTAGCCTTACTGGCGTTTAAACGCCAGTAGGTTCTTCCTCCAGGGTGTGCTATTTTTCTTCCTGTTTTTCTTTCTATTTTTGCTTTTTCAATTGATTTTGTGACTTCTCATGATCATCAACCTACAGAAAACATAAAATAACAAAAGAAAATAGATAAAATATAACATTGGGTTGCCTCCCAACAAGCGCTTCTTTAATGTCAGTAGCTTGACAGAGGACTCTCATGGAGCCTCACAGGTGCTTAGAGCAATGTTAGAACCTCCCAACACCAAACTTAGAGTTTGAATGTGGGGGTTCAACACCAAACTTAGAGTTTGGTTGTGGCCTCCCAACACCAAACTTAGAGTTTGACTGTGGGGGCTCTGTTTGGCTCTGTTTTGAGAGAAGCTCTTCATGCTTCCTCTCCATGGTGACAGGGGGATATCCTTGAGCCTTAAACACAAAGGATTCTTCATTCACTTGAATGATCAATTCTCCTCTATCAACATCAATCACAGCCTTTGCTGTGGCTAGGAAGGGTCTGCCAAGGATGATGGATTCATCCATGCACTTCCCAGTCTCAAGGACTATGAAATCAGCAGGGATGTAATGGTCTTCAACCTTTACCAGAACATCCTCTACAAGTCCATAAGCTTGTTTTCTTGAGTTGTCTGCCATCTCTAGTGAGATTTTTGTAGCTTGCACCTCAAAGATCCCTAGCTTCTCCATTACAGAGAGAGGCATGAGGTTTACACTTGACCCTAGGTCACACAAGGCCTTCTTAAAGGTCATGGTGCCTATGGTACAAGGTATTGAAAACTTCCCAGGATCCTGTCTCTTTTGAGGTAATTTCTGCCTAGACAAGTCATCCAGTTCTTTGGTGAGCAAAGGGGGTTCATCCTCCCAAGTCTCATTTCCAAATAACTTGTCATTTAGCTTCATGATTGCTCCAAGGTATTTAGCAACTTGCTCTTCAGTGACATACTCATCCTCTTCAGAGGAAGAATACTCATCAGAGCTCATGAATGGCAGAAGTAAGTCCAATGGAATCTCTATGGTCTCATTTTGAGCCTCAGATTCCCATGGTTCCTCATTGGGGAACTCATTGGAGGCCAGTGGACGTCCATTGAGGTCTTCCTCAGTGGCGTTCACTGCCTCTTCCTCCTCTCCAAATTTGGCCATGTTGATGGCTTTGCACTCTCCTTTTGGATTTTCTTCTGTATTGCTTGGAAGAGTACTAGGAGGGAGTTTCGTAATTTTTTTGCTCAGCTGTCCCACTTGTGCCTCCAAATTTCTGATGGAGGACCTTGTTTCAGTCATGAAACTTTGAGTGGTTTTGATTAGATCAGTGACCATGGTTGCTAAGTCAGAAGTGTTCTGCTTAGAACTCTCTGTTTGTTGCTGAGAAGATAATGGAAAAGGCTTGCCATTGCTAAACCTGTTTCTTCCACCATTACTATTGTTGAAACCTTGTTGAGGTCTCTGTTGATCCTTCCATGAGAAATTTGGATGATTTCTCCATGAAGGATTATAGGTGTTTCCATAGGGTTCTCCCATGTAATTCACCTCTTCCATTGAAGGGTTCTCAGGATCATAAGCTTCTTCTTCAGATGAAGCCTCCATAGTACTGCTTGGTGCATTTTGCATTCCAGACAGACTTTGAGAAATCATATTGACATGTTGAGTCAATATTTTGTTCTGAGCCAATATGGCATTCAGAGTGTCAATCTCAAGAACTCCTTTCTTCTGACTAGTCCCATTGTTCACAGGATTCCTTTCAGAAGTGTACATGAATTGGTTATTTGCAACCATTTCAATTAGCTCTTGAGCTTCAGTAGGCGTCTTCTTCAGATGAAGAGATCCTCCAGTAGAGCTATCCAAAGACATCTTGGACAGTTTAGACAGACCATCATAGAAAATTCCTATGATGCTCCATTCAGAAAGCATATCAGAGGGACACTTTCTGATTAATTGTTTGTATCTTTCCCAAGCTTCATAGAGGGATTCTCCTTCCTTCTGTCTGAAGGTTTGGACTTCCACTCTAAGCTTACTCAATTTTTGAGGTGGAAAGAACTTTGCCAAGAAGGCATTGACTAGCTTTTCCCAAGAGTTCAGGCTTTCTTTAGGTTGTGAGTCCAACCATGTCCTAGCTCTGTCTCTTACAGCAAAAGGGAATAGCATAAGTCTGTATACCTCAGCAAAATGAGAATGCATATGAGACACAACAAAACACTCAAGTCAAGAGAATTCAAAGGTCAGAGCAAGAAAATCATCAAGAATTACTTGAAGATCCTTAAGACACATGAATGAATGCATGCAATTGACACCAAACTTAAAATGAGACACTAGACTAAAACAAGAAACATACAATATTTTTGGTTTTTATGATTTTGTAAATTTTTTTGTGCTTTTTTCGAAAATTAAGTGGAAAAAGAAAATAAAGGTATCAAAATTCTTAATGAGAATTCCAGGAATCATGCAATGTTTAGTCTAAGACTCCGGTCCAGGAATTAGACATGGCTTCACAGCCAGCCAAGCTTTCAAAGAAAGCTTTGGTCCAAAACACTAGACATGGCCAATGGCCAGCCAAGCCTTAGCAGATCACTGCTCCAATAGCAAGATTGATAGAAATCAACAAGCTCTTGTGATGATAAGTTGAAACCTCGGTCCAATAAAATTAGACATGGCTTCACAGCCAGCCAGACTTCAACAGATCATCATGAAACACTAGAATTCATTCTTAAGAACTCTGAAGAAAAAAAAATACCTAATTTAAGCAACAAGATGAACCGTCAGTTGTCCATACTCGAACAATCCCCGGCAACGGCGCCAAAAACTTGGTATGCGAAATTGTGATCACTACTTTTCACAACTCAATTAATCCCCGGTGATGAACTCAAAAACTTGGTGTTCAATACCATGGCATAAACACAACTTCGCACAACTAACCAGCAAGTGTACTGGGTCGTCCAAGTAATAAACCTTACGCGAGTAAGGGTCGATCCCACAGAGATTGTTGGTATGAAGCAAGCTATGGTCACCTTGTAAATCTTAGTCAGGCAAACTCAAATGGATATGGGTGATATACGAATAAAACATAAAGATAAAGATAGAGATACTTATGTAATTCATTGGTGGGAATTTCAGATAAGCGTATGAAGATGCTTGGTCCCTTCCGTCTCTCTGCTTTCCTACTGTCTTCATCCAATCCTTCTTACTCCTTTCCATGGCAAGCTTATGCAAGGGTTTCACTGTCGTCAGTGGCTACCTCCCATCCTCTCAGTGGAAATGTTCAACGCACCCTATCACGGCACGGCTATCCATCTGTCGGTTCTCAATCAGGCCGGAATAGAATCCAGTGATTCTTTTGCGTCTGTCACTAACGCCCCGCCCTCAGGAGTTTGAAGCTCGTCACAGTCATTCAATCATTGAATCCTACTCAGAATACCACAGACAAGGTTAGACCTTCCGGATTCTCTTGAATGCCGCCATCAGTTCTAGCTTATACCACGAAGATTCCGGTTAAAGAATCCAAGAGATATCCACCCAATCTAATGTAGAACGGAGGTGGTTGTCAGTCACACGTTCATAGGTGAGAATGATGATGAGTGTCACGGATCATCACATTCATCAAGTTGAAGAACAAGTGATATCTTAGAACAAGAACAAGCGGAATTGAATAGAAGAACAATAGTAATTGCATTAATACTCGAGGTACAGCAGAGCTCCACACCTTAATCTATGGTATGTAGAAACTCCACCGTTGAAAATACATAAGAACAAGGTCTAGGCATGGCCGAATGGCCAGCCTCCCAATGATCTAAGATAGCATCAGAACAAAGATAACTACCCAGATATCTCAATACAATAGTAAAAGGTCCTACTTATAGAGAACTAGTAGCCTAGGGTTTACAGAGATGAGTAAATGACATAAAAATCCACTTCCGGGCCCACTTGGTGTGTGCTTGGGCTGAGCATTGGAGCATTTTCGTGTAGAGACTCTTCTTGGAGTTAAACGCCAGCTTTGGTGCCAGTTTGGGTGTTTAACTCCCATCCTTGTGCCAGTTCCGGCGTTTAACGCTGGGAATTCTGAGGGTGACTTTGAACGCCGGTTTGGGCCATCAAATCTTGGGCAAAGTATGGACTAGCATATATTGCTGGAAAGCCCAGGATGTCTACTTTCCAACGCCGTTGAGAGCGCGCCAATTGGGCTTTTGTAGCTCTAGAAAATCCACTTCGAGCGCAGGGAGGTCAGAATCCAACAGCATCTGCAGTCCTTTTTAGTCTCTGAATCAGATTTTTGCTCAGGTCCCTCAATTTCAGCCAGAAAATACCTGAAATCACAGAAAAACACACAAACTCATAGTAAAGTCCAGAAAAGTGAATTTTAACTAAAAACTAATTAAAATATACTAAAAACTAACTCAAACATACTAAAAACATACTAAAAACAATGCCAAAAACGTACAAATTATCCGCTCATCAAGCCTCCTGGTAGCTCTCTAGCTCCTTAGTCTCTGTGTTCATCACATACTCATGAGGAGAGTATTTCTGAGAAGGATGACGCTCTCTAGTAGTTCTTCTCAATTCAAGCTCAACTGGTGGTTCAGGTGGAACTTCAACATCTAGCACCTCAGGTTGAGATGTAGGTTCATCATGCAAATCATCACCATCATTATCAACTCGTACATCTCACCCAATAATATGAGGTCTAGTGGAAGGATCAGGTTTATCATCAGTATAATGTCTAACAGTTACTGTTGGCTTATCTGTCTTCTCAGGATCTTCAATAGTTTGGTCTTCAAGAAAAATCACATCTCGGCTTCTAATTATCTTCTTGCTCACTGGATCCCGTAATCTGTAACCAAAGTCTTCGTGACCATAACCCATGAAGATACACTGCTTTGACTTTCCATCAAGTTTAGACCTTTCATCTCTTGGAATGTGAACAAAAGCTCTGCAGCCAAACACTCGCAAGTGACTATAGAAGACATCTTTCCCTCTCCAAACTTTCCCTGAAACATTACCATTTAGTGGAACTAAAGGAGAAAAGTTGATCAGATCTACTGCAGTCCTCATCACTTCACCCCAAAAAGATTTAGGCAACTTTTCATGAGAGAGCATACATCTGACTCTATCATTGATAGTGCGATTCATTCTCTCTGCAACTCCATTATGTTGAGGAGTCTTAGGAACTGTCTTCTCAAGCTTGATACCATGTCCTTTATAATACTCTTCAAACGGACCCTTGTATTCACCACCATTATCTGCTCGAACACATTTCAATTTTCTTCCTATTTCTCTTTCAACACTTGCATGAAAGTGTTTGAAGATTCCGAGCACCTGGTCTTTAGATTTCAAAATAAAAGCCCACACATTTCGAGAATAATCATCAATAAAAGTAACAAAATATGATGCACCATCTAGTGTCTTAGCATCCATAGTGCAAACATCAGTGTGAACTAAATCTAGAACATGTGATCTCCTATGAGGTTGGTGCGGAATTTATAACCACAAACTAACCGGCACGTGTACCGGGTCGTACCAAGTAATACCTCAGGTGATTGATGGATTAAGCAACAATGGTTAAGTTATTTTCTTAGTTAGACAAAAAGAAAATGGCGTTTGGGAGTTCAAAAAGTATTAAACAGGAAACTCAGAATATCAGAAGACAAGCAATAAATAAGTTGGGAATAAAATATGGAGAAAGCAGTTAAGACTTCAGAGTTATCTATTTTCCGGATTGACTTTTCTTATTAATTTATTTTAATCATGCAAGATTTAATTCCTGGCAAACTATATATGACTAAACCCTAATTCCTTAGACCTTTTAGTCTCCTCTAAGATTCATTAACTGCCAATTCCTTGGTCAATTAATTCCAATTAGAGGGTGAAGTTCAATTCTAGTTATATGCCACAGAAATCCTAATTATCCAAATATAAGATGATTATATGTCACGTATCCCGTTAAATCCAGATAATTAGAAATTTAGGAGAATATGTTTTCAAGCTGTTGTTCAAGTAAAGAGCTTTTCCAAGTTATACAAGAACTCAATTAGAAAGAGGGTCATACTTCCGTTCTACCCAATTTCATAAAATAAAGAACAAAAACAATTCTTGAAATATAAATCAGTACATAAATTAAAATAGAAAAAATAAGGAACAGAATCAATCCATACAATAGACAGAGCTCCTAACCTTAACAATGGAGGTTTAGTTGCTCATGAAAGAGTGAAAACTAGGATTCTGGTAAACTGTAATTTTCAGAATGAGATGGAATTCCCCAGAAGAGAAGTTTTTTTTCTCTTTTATATCTAATCCTAATTAATTTAAAAATATATTTTTTAAAACTAAAATAATATCTTTTTCTATTTTAAAATAAAATACAAATTTAATCAAAATTAATTAAACTATGCGTGCAGCCTTTGGAAGAAGATTGAGGACCACTGGTCAGGATCAACGCTGAACTTGGAAATTTTCAAGTTCAGCGTGGAGGAGGCAGTGGTGTCTTTAGCATACTCCTTTGAATCCACGCTGAACTTAGCTTTTCCCAAGTTCAGGATGGAGAAGGCAGCGTGTGCTTGCCTGGGAGTTCTCAAATCCACGCTAAACTTGGCAAGAACCAAGTTTAGCGTGGAGGATGCAGAGGTTTCTGGAGACAAAATGTAAACGATTATATATCGTTGGAAAGCTCTGGAAGTTAGCTTTCCAATGCTGCTAAAATCATGTCAATTGAATTTCTATAGCTCAAGGTATTCTCATTTTAGTGCAAGGAGGTCAGGATTGACAGCATCATTCGCTTTCTTTCTTTTCTGCTATAAAACTCCGTCAAATCCATCCGAATGCTACCTGAAATAAATAGAATTGTACACAAATCAAATTAGCATCTATAGTGGCTAAACGATATTTAAATGTTGATCAAACTCAACAATTTGAATGCAAATTTACTAGGAAAAGATAGAGAAGATGCTCACGCATCACAACACCAAACTTGAATTGTTGCTTGTCCTCAAGCAACCAAAATAAGTGCATGATTAAGATGTGAATTTACATGAGAAGTGAGAGTTTAGCCATGCTCAACTCTATTCTTAAAATGGGGTTTATTCATTGTAATCTTGAACAGTTTTGGCATCTCATTCTCCTTTGAAGAAGAGGAATGTTAGTGTTATTCGGAATTAGAACCCGGATCATATTATGAATTCTCTGATCTTTATACTCTAGTTTAATCCTTGAACACAACAAAATTTACTTTAATTCTCTTTTCTTTGGTGCTTTGCACCTTGAGCCTATCCGTGACTTTAAATATTTTGTCTCAAGCTTTACTTGACACATAAACACCACAAGCACTTGACTGGGGAACTCTTTCTAAATTTTGATTTTTCTTTCCGTTACTCCCAGACAGTGGTGCTCAAAGCCTTTGGCATACTCTACTGAATGCATTTGGTTACGACTCTAAATATTCTGTATCTTTGGTTACTTGAAACAAGAATACCACAAGCATATAACTAGAAAAACAACTCTTTGAGCTTTTGATTATTTCAAACTCCCTAGTCATTGATGCTCAGAGCCTTGGACCTTGCTTTTATGCTTATTTTGCTGCCTCTTTTGCTTCAAGGATTAAATTTTTGTTTATTTTAGAGAAGTCATAATAATTCTCTAAATCTCTATTCCTCATACATCAACATCCCTTAATTCAACATCAAATATGCTCTGTTTATGTCATTCATTCAGAGTTACAAATAACACCACCACAATTAAGTAAATATGACTAATCTTAGATATCAAATCACTCTTTTCATGCGTTACATCACTTTTTTCTTTTCTTTTGATTTTCAAGCTCAGTGAGCAATACATGAGACACCCTTTTTTTTTGCATAAAACTCAATAACAAGATGAATAGTAAATAAAACTAAACCCTAAGAATTGAAATAGTAATTGATCATGCAGTAACAAAATAAATAGAAAACAGAAGACAACAAAATAAGAACGGAAGAGAAATAGAATGAAAGAAACTCAACAACCTCAATTATGCTGGTGGCCATCTCATTCCTCCATGAAGAACATTCATCTCCCTTTGGTGCTATTAAAATAAACAGAAAAGGCCAAAAGCAAAGCGACAACACCAAACTTAAAAGTTTGCTTGTCCTCAAGCAAAGAAAATTTGAAAATAGGGTGTCAAAAATTCTTCTTAATTGCTCCTGTTCCTGTTCTAATCATTCTGCTTGACCAAAACACATGTAAAACAAGAAAAATTCTAGAAAAAATTAGATAAAGTAATTTAAAACCAAAACTAAAATAACTATAATGCTAAAATCAAAATAACTATAAAATTAAAACCAAAGCAACTGCAAAACCAAGGATGTTACTATTTGGGTTGCCTCCCAACAAGCGCTTCTTTAATGTCACTAGCTTGACACTTGATTGTTGAATTTTCTTCCTCTTCTTCCAGTTGGTTAAAAGAAATGACTCCAAGGGGGGAGAGGTGAAGATTAGTGCCCCTGATATAAAGTCCTCCTAACAAGCTTTCTTTTATCGTGATTAGCTTGATTCACCTTGCTTATTGGTGTAGAGGTTGGATTGTTTTTTTCTAACCTTTTATTTTTCATGGATATTTTCTTCTGTTTCTTGGTCACAATCCCCTTTTTAGTGCTTTCCTTGGTTGCCTTCACTTCTATGCCACTTGCTGCTTTATTGCAGTGTAGATTCCCATAATTATTTTCATCCCTTACAACCTCCTTTGTTTGTGCATCTTTGATAAACCACTATTTTATGATTTATCTTGAGCTAATTTGAGTGGTTTTTATCAACTCTTTACTCACTTATTCATATGATTTGCATGATTTTGCAACTCTTTCCCAATTTTATTCGGTGGTTGAAAACTTGTTTCCTAGACATCTAATTGTATATTTTTAATTCCCCTTTATACCATTCGATGTCGTGATTTGTGCGTTAAGTGTTTTCAGGATTTATAAGACAGGAATGGCTTAGAGGGTGGAGAGGAAGCTTGCAAAAATGGAAGGAACACAAGAAACTAAGGAGCTGACCAGCGAAGAACGACGCGTGCGCGTACATGACATGTACGCGGGACACGCGAAGATATCCATCGATGCGTACGCGTGATTGACGCATACGCGTGACATGCGCGACCTGCAAAAAATGCTGGGGGCAATTTTGGGCCGAGTTTGGACCCAATTTTCAGCCCAAAAACACAGACTAGAGCCAGGGGACAAGCAGAGACTCAACACACATTCCCACATTATCTCATTCATTAGTTTTAGTTTTGAGTTTTGGAATCTGAGAGAAAAATTACTCCTTGCTCTAGGTTTTCCTCACATTCATAGATTTCTAGTTTTGATGCTTTTGATGCTTTGTGATTTGGATATTGAGAAGAGTTACTACCTCCGTTGAAGTTTTCATTATTCTAGTTTGTTTCCTTTGTCCCTTACTCTTTCATATCCTTAATCCTTGTTCAGAGTTACAATTGGATTATTTTTATAATTTATTAATGCAAGAACTATTTTTACCTTTAATCAATTTTCAGTTATTATTCATCATGTCTTCCTTTTATTCTCTTTTTAATTCTATGCGAGTAATTTTCATGTCAATGGAGTAGACTCCCAACTTGACTTGGGGGTTGATTAAGAGGAGACCCTTGAGTTGGAATGCTCAAGTGATTAGTTAAATTGGAAGTTGTTGGCTAATTCTCTATTTACTAACGCTAATCCTTAGGACTTGCAAATAATAGTTAGCTCAATCACTTGACTTTCCTTTATTTAGTAAGGGTTAACTAAGTGAAAATAACAACCTCTTGATACTACACTTGAGAAAATCCAACAAGGATAGAACTTCCAATTAACCATCCCCCCGGTCAAGGCCTTTTATTCTGAATACATAAATCTCTTTAATTTACATTGCTTTAATTCACAATCCTTTAATTACTTGTTCTTCAACTCTTAAAAATTCTTGGAAAACCTCTGATAAATAAAATAGCACTCTTTTGTCAACTCGTTGGGAGACGACCTGGGATTCATACTCCTAGTATTTTATTTTTAAATTTTGTGACAACTCTTTTAAATTGATACGCGGAACTTTTATTGATTAGGAACTATACTTGCAGCGCTGATTTCCAGATTAAATTCTTAATCGGTAATTTTTTGTATGTCAATTTTTGGCGCCATTGCTAGGGAGTTGCAATACTGTGCTAAATTAATGATTAGTGTAAATATTTTTATTTTTATTTACATATTTGCTTATTTTATCTTTATTTTTATTACCATAAGCTGTATGTTTCTTTCATTGAATGATGCGTTCACTACCTGATCCGAGCTTAGCCGCGTTTGATCCAGAAATTGAAAGAACGCTTTCACGTATAAGGCGAGCTCGGCGTCGGTTAGCCTCTTAGGGTGGTGAAGTGGTTACTACCAATTCACCAGTCCTATCTGAGGACAAATCTGAAGCGTCATTTAAGGGAGAAACCAGCTCCTCTTCTACTGATTTTGCTGATTTACGCGCAGATAATATGGCAACACACCGCAGAGTTACTCTCCAAGAAGCAGGAGATCCGGACTTTACACTGCCACCTTTCCGAGTGCATCATCCGAATCTGGGTGCAGATATTGAACTGAAGACTACACTAATCATTCTACTACCGAAGTTTCATGGCTTACCTGCTCAAGAGCCTCTCAAGTACTTAAGAGATTTCCAGACAGCCTATTCTACTGTTAGGCAGCAGGGTGAAAACGAGACTTCCATTCTGCTACTTGCCTTCCCATTTTCTCTTGAGGGGAAGGCGAGGGAGTGGTACTACACTCAACCTGAAGCAGTCGTTACTAACTGGGATACGCTCAGGAGAGATTTCTTAGAAAAATACTTTCCAACTGAAGTGAATGATAGATTGAGGAAAGAAATCTCCTGCATTATTCAAAGCATTTCAGAGACTCTGTATGAGTATTGGGAGTTGATAAACCACTATTTTATGCTTTACAATGTGTTTAATTATGTGGGTTTATCATGGTCTTTACCCACTTATTCATATAATTAGCATGCATTTATATTTCCTTCCTAAAATTATTACATGATTGAAAACATGCTTCTTTGGTCTTAATTTAGCTAATCTTAATCCTCTCTTATTACCATTCGATGCCTTGATCTATGTGTTAAGTATTTCAGGCTTTATAGGGCATGAATGAGTGAGAGATTGGGAAGGAAGCTTGCAAAAATGGAAGGAACACAAGAAGTTGAGGAGATGACCAGCGAGAAGTGACGCGTACGCGTCAGCGACGCGACCGCGCGAAAGAAAGGAATCCGCAGTGACGCGGCTGCATGGCTCACGCGACTGCGCGGATTGGAAAAGCACAAGTGACGCGGAAGCGTGGATGACGCGAACGCGTGGCTGGGAAAAACGTGAATGACGCGTCTGCATGGATGACGCGATCGCGTGACGTGCGCGATCTGCAGAATTACAAAAGTCGCTGGCAGAGATTCTGGGCCGCATTTCAACCAGTTTTCGGCCCAGAAACACAGATTAAAGTCAGGGAACTTGCAGAGACTCATTATGCTTTTCATAATTCACTTTTCATGTTTTAGATGTAGTTTTTAGAGAGAGGTTCTCTCCTCTCTCTTAGGATTTAGGTAGGATTTTTAGAAATTAGGATTTAGGACTTCTCTTAGTTTTAGGAGTGACTCTCGATCCCAAGTTCAATGTTCTTTTACTTTATATTTATCCCTTATTTTCAGATACCACTAATGCTTGCTTCTATTAGTTATGTTGCCTATTTGGCTTATGCCACATTCATGATGATTTTCTTATTTAATGTTATTTGATGTATTTCAGTTTAATATTGCCTTCTTTTATTTATGTTATTGATCATTCCCAATCTGAAGATATTCTTATTCCGGTAGATTTAATTTCCTTCCCTTTTGGTCTTGGTTAAGAAATCAGTAACTCAGGAGTTATCTTAACTCAATATAATTGATAACTGTTATCTTGCTAATTAAACTGAACTTCAATAATCCCAACATTTTCTTAGGAAATAAATAGGATTCGAAGGTCTAACTAATTAGTCCCTTGACTTTCCTTTGCTTTAGCAAAGGTTAACTAAGTGGAATTAAGATTCAACTTTCATTATTATTGATAAGAATAACTAAGTCTGAACTTCCAATTTCTCATACCTTGCCAAAAGTTTTCTTTACAGTATTTATTTATTTTAATTGTCATTTAAATTACTTGTCATACTTCTTCCTTAATTCCAAAACCCCCAATTTTACCTTTTTCATAGCCAATAATAAGAACATACCTCCCTGCAATTCCTTGAGAAGACGACCCGAGGTTTGAATACTCGGTTATCAATTTCAAAGGGGTTTGTTACTTGTGACAACCAAAACGTTTGCACGAAGGGATTTCTATTGGTTTAGAATCTATATCTACAACGCGACTATTTTTGTAAAATTCTTTACTAGCAAAAATCCTAACGTCAAAATGGCGCCGTTGCCGAAGAATTGCAAACGTGTGCCTTATTATTGGTTATTGTAAATATTTAAAAAAATATATCTTTCTTTTACTTATTTATTTGTTTCTCCTTTTTCCCCTTATTTCTGATAACTACTATGAATTCTCACCCCTCTCACTTTGAGTTTGGTTCTAATTTTGTTGCAAGGGATGGAAGCTATAACAGGACTATGCATCAAGGTCTAAGCAATCAAAGATGGATAGAGCCACAAGGATCTAATCACCCCTTTAGGAAACAACACCCTCCTAGATATCATGGACAAAGACCATTCTACAATGCATACCAAGCTGATAGATATGGTGGACCGCCTTGTAGCTACCAACAAGCCCCACCCCATGCTCAGAGATCATCCTTGCAACACAACCTCAACCCACCACACTCACAAGCTTCTTTTCACCATTCGCCACCGTACGGTCCTTATCCACCCCAACACCAATCCAATTACTCCCGAGAACCACCACTCCCCCATACACCATGCCCATATCCATCAAAGCCAGAATCACAGGTTCGCTCGAAGAATCAATAAACCAATTCAATACAACCCTTCATCAACTGGAGCAAGCAATAAATCAATTATCTTCCAGACGTTCGGACACTCAACAGAATCCCATGGCTTCATGTGGAGAATCTAATGAAGAATGTATTGTGAAGAAGACACAAGAGACTCCAGTTGACAGCATAGAGCATAACTTCGTACTGGAACAAGTCGAGGATGCTGTCATTATAGAAGAGGAAGAGTTGGTTGAAGATTTAGGAGATGCTGAACCTCCATGGGAATACAGAGTCATGGAAGACCCCGTCAAGGATGTTACAACTGACGCTAAAAAGGATATTGCACAACCTCCAATGCGGATATCTTATGAAGAACTGGACGGAATAACTCAAGATGCATGTTTCTTTGATGATGATAGTCACCAGTCAAGTCCTCCTAGTGATGAACTTGCAGCCGCGAGTGATTTCTCTGAGACAGAAGAATCTTCCCCAAGTGAATACGAAGATGATGCAGAGGTCGACTTTTCTCAACCTCCTATTTATGACTCAAGTGATGAGGAAGATATGGAAGACTTTGACCAGAACATGGCTGGAATGGAAAAGGTTTGCAAGGAAGTGGAGGAATCCACTAAAGACCACAAGGTAGTAGATCTTGCAGAACCACTGAAAACACTGATCCCAAGGCCATTACCACCCAATACAGACTTCATATGGGTAAAATCCTTGACTCTTATCTTTATTTTTCCACTTGAATATGGTTTGCTCGAAACAGATGGCCAGCTTAGAGCTATTTGCGGCTTTAAGAGGAAAAGGGAAATGGCTCGTACCCAGAGCTGGTGCACAAGGTTCAATAAGGTTCCACACTTCAACTCGAAGCGCACGGTT
This sequence comes from Arachis hypogaea, assembly GCF_003086295.3. NCBI lineage: Eukaryota > Viridiplantae > Streptophyta > Magnoliopsida > Fabales > Fabaceae > Arachis > Arachis hypogaea. Next base: position 54,693,351 of record NC_092036.1, read on the forward strand.
TGGTATCACGCCCAATTGAATGGATCACGGAGAACGTTTGGTCACCATGGTGAGAATCTACTTTTTAAACCGCCCGTATGGAATCATGTAGATCAAGACGGAGGCGGATTTAAAAGCAAAGCTTGGGATCATGGATCCTATCCTGACATTCGTCATCCCGGGAGCCTGAAAATTTGTTTGAAGTTGCTCAAAAGCTTTACATGCCTAGTTTGGGACCTCGGAGGCTATTGGCATTCCAAGCATTGGTGGAGATTTCTGGATGAATTTAAACATAAGCCGCCATAACAGGAAGCTCAACCAATGTCCAACTTAAGAACTTTAACTAAAAGTGCTAGGTGGGAGACAACCCACCATGGTATGATCGTTTCTTTTTCATTTTTATCTAGTTTTATTTGTTTTCGAGTTTTATTTTATTTTATTGTATTGAACCTGGAATTTTGAATAACATTCATATTAGCATTGAATTCTGCATACTGCATTATTAAAAAAAAAGCATGCACGCGACGCGGCAGCGTCGCTGACGCGTCCACGTCACATGTGCGTTGTGAAGAAGAGAAATCGAATAGAGAGTCATGCGAGAGCGTGGCTAGAGGCGTGCCAGTGGCACAAATCGTCCCACGCAACCGCGTCGCTGACGTGTCTGCGTCACATGGGAATAATGGCCTCCCACGCGACCGCGTGACCCACGCAGCCGCGTGCCCTGATTTTCGACGTAAAAAGGGTGCACAACAAATTATTGTGCGAGAGTGGTGCTGGACGCACAATCTGTCACGCGACCGCGTCGCCGACGCGTTCGTGTCATTCCCTTCTCAAGCCCACTCACGCGATTGCATGCCCCACGCGATCGCATCACCCCAAATTTGGCAAAAATAAAAATTCGAACAGAGAGTTGTGCGAGCGCGAGGCTGCCCTCGCGCCAGTAGCATAACCTGAGTCACGCGTCCGCGTGACTGACGCGACTGCGTCGATTAATTTAAGCGCCAGTCGCGCGACCGCATCTTCCACACGTCCGCGTTGCTTGCGCCGCAGAACTTTTTCAACGCAGCCAAATATCTTATCTTCTCTTCCCTATACCTAATTATTTTCTTCCTTTCTTATTTCTTTTCTACCTTCTTCTTCCTTTTCTTACTTTCTTCTTCTCATCTTTTTCTCCTCCATTCTATTTTATTTAATTTATTTGCATACTTTCTTCCATTGCATTTTAATTTTGTGCATCTTTTTATTTTCTTTTCTAAATTTATTAATTTTTCCATTGGTGTTACTTGTTCATATTCAACTGTTGTGTCTTTTCTGGTATTATTTTGGTACTCAGTGACTTATTTTACACTGTTGGGTAATATTGTTTAAGTCAATGCTATTCTTTTATGATATTTGTATTAATTTTGCATTGACATAAATTTATATTATCTTGCACTCTCCTTCCCATTGTTGCAAATTTTTGCACTCTTGCTTTGCCATGTACTTCTACTGTTTTCTCACTTGCATGTTGTAGCTACCATGTAATTGAGACCCTTATTATCTGGCATTAACACCCATATTTTATTTATTTTCTATCTTTATTTTTGGGTTAATTTTTTTCTTTTCCCTCTTCTTTCCGAATGGCCACCACGAAGGGAGAGGAAAAGCTTCTTAATGGGAAGACAAACAAGTCCACCTGCACAATTTTTGGAGAAAGGCATCAGTTGGAGCAGCCCATCCACTTGTACATCTTAGCATGCACCGAGGATGGTACAATCTTTAAGTGTGGGGAGGTCGATACCGATCTCCATGGGTTAGTTACTCTTCTATCTCAACACCAATGGTTTATTTTCCATGTTCATTGTTGCATTTGCATGATTGATTGCATATTTTTTTGATTTTTGCATATCTTACCACTTGGTTAAAGTAATATTTTCTTTTTTAAGAAATTTTTATAGTATTTCACTAATTTGAATAAAACTTTTTTAAAAAAAACTTGTTTGAAGAAATATTATTTTGGAACATAGTTTAGAGCTCGAACACACAAAACCAGTGAGATTTTGAGCCTATTTGATTGGTTGCATTTTATCAACCAATATTTTAATTTTTTTTGGTGTGTGTTTTTCTCTCTAAAATTGTGATCTTTGTCTTGCTTAATTCTATATTTCCATTGTTTGATGTATGCATGCACTGATATGATTGAGGCCTTTGTTTCACTAAGCTTTCATACCCATATGGCCTTACCCTTTCATTATCCTTTGCAAACCAATTTGAGCCTAATATACCCATTTGTACTTTACTCTAGCTCATTACTGACTCTAAGCGGAAAATAATAATGTCCTTAATTTGAATCCTTGGTTAGCTTAGACTAGTAAAAGTGCTTATGATTTAAGTGTGGGGAAGTTGGGTTTGAAAATATTTGGTTTGAATAATTGGATGTTGTATATTTTAGTAAAAATGTGCAAAATAATGGTTGAGCACATGTTATTGCATTCAATACTTTAATTATATGCATTGAAAAAAAAAAGAAGTGAAAAAGAAAAAGAAAAGAGCAATTAATAAAAGGGGACAAAATGCCCCAAAATAAATAAGTGAAATCAATGCATATGAGCTGTACTCAAAACTTAGAATGCATAAATATGTAGTAAGCACAGTTAATGGAAAGTTAGATTTTGTATTTTAATTAAATAGATTGTTTTAAGTTAGGTGGAAAGTTTATGTTAATTAAGGATTCAAATTTTAGTCCACTTGGCCAAATACAATCCTACTTTGACCCTAACCCCATTACAACCCTTAAAAGACCTCTTGATTTGTGTATTGGTGCATTAAATTTTTGTTGATTGTTAGATGAAGAGCAAGCTATAGAAAGCAAGATTAGTAGAGAATTGAGAGAATTGACCCTAGACACTTGAGAGTTAGAATGATATACACTACTAGTAAGGGTTCAGTGCTTAATTCTATATTCTCTGCTTTTATGAGCTATCTTCTTCTTGCAAGTTATTTATATTGTATTTTGTGATTTGAATTAGTGAAATCCAGTTCATATTTATTCTTGAAAGGTTTATTTACTTTTTCACGAAGTAGGTAGAATCATTTTAGCATGTAGTTGCATTCACATTCATAGGTTGCATTGCATGAGTCTTGCCTTTCCCTACTCATTTATTTGGTCTCCTTGAGTTTAGCATGAGGACATGCTAATGTTTAAGTGTGGAGAGGTTGATAAACCACTATTTTATGGTTTACAATGTGTTTAATTGTGTGGTTTTATCATGGTCTTTACCCACTTATTCATATAATTAGCATGCATTTATATTTCCTTCCTAAAATTATTACATGATTGAAAACATGCTTCTTTGGTCTTAATTTAGCTAATCTTAATCCTCTCTTATTACCATTCGATGGCTTGATCTGTGTGTTAAGTATTTCAGGCTTTATAGGGCATGAATGAGTGAGAGATTGGGAAGGAAGCTTGCAAAAATGGAAGGAGCACAAGAAGTTGAGGAGATGACCAGCGAGAAGTGACGCGTACACGTCAGTGACGCGACCGCACGGAAGAAAGGAATCCGCAATGACGCGGTCGCATGGCTCTCGCGACCTCGCGGATTGGAAAAGCACAAGTGACGCAAGGAATAGTTCTCTGAAAAGCACAAGGCATGAAGTCTCAGGAAAAAACCACATTAGATGGTGCAAGCAATAGTTCTCTGAAAAAGTACAAGACCGCAGATGAAGCTTGGCAACTAATTACCGATCTAGCTGAGTCTACTCGGAACGCCTGGCACAGCAACAACCATCCTAAGGCTGTTGCAGAGGTTTCCTCTAGCAGTGAGAATACTGCCCTCACACAAACACTATGTGAGATGACCAACTTACTGAAGCAGATACACAACTGCATCAACAACAACCTCAGCCCCCCATCACAACAGAGTCAACAGTTGGTCCTTCAAAGAGTGTGTGAAATATGTGCCGATTATACTCATTACACTGATGAGTGTCCGCAGCTCCTACAAGAACACAATACCTTAGCAGCTACTCATAATTTCTATGACCGCCCGAGTCAAGAATACCATCAACAAGGCGGCAACTACAACCAAGGTGAAAACTACAATCAATTTTGGCAAGACAACTCCAACCAGGGTTGGAGAGATAATTCCAACCAGGGGTGGAGGGACAACTACAACCAGGAATGGAGGGACAACTACAATAGAGGAGGCAGAGACAACAATGGAAATCAGTGGTGGAACAGCAACAACAACAGACAGTAGAACCAGAACTAGCCTTACAGAGCACCTCACCTAAGGCAGTCCCAAGCGCCTCAGAACAACCAATAGCAGGCCCCTCAAATCACTTACCCCCCTTCTTCTTCTAATGATGAGATGCTTCGCACTATGACGCAAGGACACCAAGACATTCAAAATACAATTAACTCCTCCATAAATGGTCTTAGCTCCACAATACAAGCTCTCATCTCCCGGATGGATTTGCTAATTCCCTCCAACAATCAACCTTCAAGCTTCAGTGCAATTCCTTCTCAACCCTTACCCAACCCCAAAGGTGGCATTAACGCCATTACCTTGCGGTTCGGAACCACACTACAAGAGAAGAGTCATGAGGAGCCAAGCTTCAAGGAAAACATTTAAGTGGAGGATATTGTTAAGGGAGAGGATGCTGAAGAAGAAGAGGAAGTACAAGACATGGTTGAAGAAGAAGCAACTCAACCAGAGAATAGCGCATCAAAGGCAGTTGAAGCTACACGTGGCGCCATCCCTATCCCTTTTCCACACATTGCAAGGAAGTCTAGAAAGCAGATGGAACTCGATCCTAAAATGGAAGAAATCTTAAAAAAGGTTGAGGTAACTATTCTCCGTTTTGATGTTATTCAGCAAGTACCTAAATATGCTAAGTTCCTAAAGGATTTGTGCATGCATAAGGATAAGATTAATGAATTAGAAACCATTCCTTTAAGTAGTTCCATATCTGCTTTAATGGGGAATATACCTAAAAAATGTAGTGACTCAGGTTCATGCATGGTTAATTGTACCATTGGAGGTGTAATATTTTCTGACTACATGTGTGATTTAGGAGCGTGCGTGAGTATTATGTCTTTGTCTATATATGATGCTTTGAGGCTCCCTCCCTTAAAAAGGTCAGCAGCTCGTTTTGTGTTAGCAGATAAAAGCATAATCACAGTTGTTAGAATTGCTGAGGACGTGCTCATGAGCATTAAGGGACTAACATTTCCTATTGGCTTTTACATCCTAGAGATGCCCCCCAATGACTCAGGAAGACCATCATCCATCCTACTTAGAAGACCATTTCTAAAGACTTCCAAGTTCAAGTTGGATGCCTTCTCAGGAACTTACTCCTTCGAGATAGATGGTAGAGTGGTGAGCTTCAATCTGAATGAAGCCATGAGGCATCCCCCGGAAGATCATTCCATCTTCCAGTTCGACATCATTGATGAGACCGTGGCTGCGGTTCACCAAGAAGAAGTAGAAGAGATGCACATGGAGCAAGTTCCAAGTGTGGGGATACCCCCTGAACACAACGATGACACTTTGCCATCATCACTAGCTCCAGATGATCAAGTACCTAGCCATGAGCAGAAATTGGAGTTAAAGCCCCTTCCACTCCACCTCAAGTATGCTTACCTTGAGGATAATCAGAAGCTCCCTATTATCATTACAAGGGAACTCACTTCCCAACAAGAGGAGCAGCTGCTTAGTGTGCTGAGAAGACACAAAAAGGCTATTGGGTGGAGCTTGGCGGATATAGTAGGCATCAGTCCTCAAGTTTGTGAGCACAGGATATTTTTAGAAGAGGGAGCAAGACCTGTCCATCAACCTCAGAGGTGGCTGAACCCCACCATCTTGGAGGTTGTCAAGAAGGAAGTGACCAAATTGCTGGAAGCTGATATCATCTACCCAATCTCAGATAGCGAATGGGTCAGCCCAGTACAAGTGGTTCCAAAGAAATCTGGAGTCACAACAGTAAAGAATGAGCATGGAGAGCTCATTGCGACTAGAGTGCAGAACGCCTGGAGGGTATGCATTGATTACAGGCGTCTCAACCAAGCTACCCGCAAGGATCACTACCCCCTGCCCTTTATCGATCAGATGCTTGATCGCCTGTCAGTCCGTTCGTTCCTTGGCCATGCAGGTTTTTACCCGAGATTTATCAAGGACTTCAGTAAGGTAGTTTTGCTCTTATCCAAACTGCTGCAGAAGGATGTTGAATTCGAGCTGAGTGAGGACTGTATAGAAGCGTTTGATAAGCTGAAGATCGCCTTGACTCAAGCTCCAATTGTGAGAGGACCAGACTGGAGCCAGCCTTTTGAGATTATGTGTGATGCCTCCAACCATGCAGTGGGAGTGGCGCCGGCCCAGCGCGTAGGTAAGGATTTTTTTGTAATTGCATATGCTTCAAAGACCTTAGACACTACTCAGTCTAATTACACTACCACTGAAAAAGAGCTTCTGGCTATTGTTTTTGCTCTGGACAAATTTCGAGCTTATTTACTTGGTACTAAGGTGGTAGTGTACTCAGACCATGCAACTCTAAAATACTTATTAGCTAAAAAAGAGTCCAAACCAAGGCCAATATGTTGGATACTGCTGCTGCAAGAATTTGATTTAGAAATTAAGGATAGGAGTGGTTCTCGGAATTTAGTGGCGGACCACTTGAGTCGCCTTGATCATATTAAGGATGACTCCACTCCTATCAATGATGCTTTTCCATTTGATAGCTTGCATGCAGTATCTGAAGTAGTTCCTTGGTATGTACCTGTAGCTAATTATCTAGTTAGTCATACCTTCCTTCCTAATTTTACTAAGCATCAGAAGGACAAGCTGAAAAGTGAGTCCAAATATTATATATGGGATGATCCATATTTATGGAGGTATGGTACTGACTAGATAATTAAAAGGTGTGTGCCTCAATCAGAATTTCAGTCCATTTTAGAGGCCTGTCACTCTTCTAAGAGTGGTGGACATTTTGACCCTCAAAGAACAGTTGGAAAAATTTTAGACTGTGGATTCTGGTGGCCCACTCTTTTTCAAGATGCTGCTGCTTTCTGTAAATCCTGTTCCCCATGCCAAAGATTTGGTAATATATCCAAGAAGGATGAGATGCCCAACAGCTTATGCCGTCCTGTGAAATTTTTGATGCCTGGGGCATTGACTTCATAGGTCCATTTCCAAACTCTAATGGTTTCTTATATATATTGTTAGTTGTAGATTATGTTTCTAAATGGGTGGAAGCAATTTCTACCCGTATTGATGATGCTAACACTGTTGTCTCTTTCGTTAGAAACTATATTATCTGTCGCTTTGGATCACCACGAGCAATCGTGAGTGATCAAGGCACTCACTTTTGTAACAGGAGATTCGCAACACTACTGAAGAAGCATGAAATTGTTCACAAGATAGCAACAGCCTACCATCCCTAGACCAATGGACAAGCGGAGGTGTCTAACAGAGAAATAAAGCGCATTCTGGAGAAGATAGTCAAGCTTCATAGGAAGGACTAGAGCACCAGACTTGTTGATGCGCTCTGGACATATTGGACAGCGTACAAGACACCTATTGGGATGAGTCCCTTCTGTCTAGTCTACGGAAAGCCTTGTCACCTCCCAGTGGAGGTGGAACACAAGGCTTTCTGGGCTGTGAGGGAGTGTAACATGGGATTTGAGAAAGCTGGCACTGAAAGGATGCTGCACTAGCAGAATTGGAGACCCTTCGACTCGAAGCTTATGACGACTCTAGACTATACAAAGAGAGGGTGAAGGCTGTGCATGACAAGCATGTCAAAAGAAAGGAGTTCAGACCTGGGGAGTTAGTTTTCCTTTACAACTCCAAATTGAGGCTCATACCAGGCAAGCTAAGATCTATATGGGAAGGTCCCTATAGAGTGAAAAAGGCAGAGCCATATGGAGTTTTCCACCTGAGTCATCCTTCAAGCTCCAAATTCATCAAGGTCAATGGACATCGCTTGAAGCTGTATCATGGTGAGAAAATGAAGAACCATAAAGAGCAAGAGGTCTTCCTCCTGGAAGATCCACCATCAGCAGACGAATGAGCTTGTGGACTGTCTAACTTAAGGATGTTAAAGCAAAGTGCTAGGTGGGAAACAACCCACCATGGTATGATCGTTCCCTTCTCTCTTTTTAGCTCTATTTAGTGCTCTTCTCATTATTTCTGCATATAGTCTGTATTTACATCTGCTTAATTGCATCAAAAAAAAGAAAAGTGGTAAAAAGTTGCGTGGGAGCGTGCAGAAAGTGTGCCAATCACACAAGCATCACCACGCGTACCCCACGCGTACGCGTCACTTGGAATTGTGGCATGTCACGCGAATGCGTCAATGACGCGCACGCGCATGCGTGGCCCTGAAAAATTGACGTAAAAGGTGTATTGGCTGAAAGTTGTGATGGCCTGGTGCTGGCACTGTGCTAGAGGCACAAAAATCACCCACGCATACGCGTCCCTGACGCGTGCGTGTTGTTTTCAATTTCTGAGTGATCACACATGCGCGTGCCTGACGCGCACGCATCATATGCAAAGTTGGGCCACAACATTGAATGAACATAGAGTTGTGCGTGCACGAGGCTGGCTTCGTGCGAGTAGCACAAACACGGTCATGCATACGCGTGCGCGACGCTCTCGCGTCGCCTCCCCACTTGCACGCCCCACGTTTACGCGTCAATCACGCGTACGCGTCAACAGTGCCGCGTCACCAAAACCCGGCAACACCCACTTTTCTTATCTTTTCTTTCTCAATCCTAATTTCTTTCTTCTTTCTTCTTTATTCTACATTTTTTCTCTTTTATTTTTCTTCTTCAAACTTTACTCCTTGATCGCAAGAATTGCGTTGGTTAGGAATTTCTCTTATAGAAAAAAGAATTTCGTTGTAAGCATAGCTCCAAACCAACAAACAAATCTCACATCAAATTAAATTTGGTTATTACAAGTAACAAACTCCAAATAAGAATTAACCGAAGTATTAAGACTCCGGGTCGTCTCACAAGGAATTGCAATGAAGTGCTCAATTATTGGTTATGAAAGAACATGAGGGGTTTGATTTTTATATTTTGGTAAGAAAATAAATGACAAGGAAAGTAAATCAAGCAAATAACTAAAGAAAGCAAGTAATAAGGAGAGACATTCATGGCAAGAATTGAGATCATAGGCTTTCTATCCTAGTCATACAATGATTAATTCATCTTATTTAGTCAACTCCAACAAATAGAAGAAGGTATCATGTTATCTTCACATTGGGAGAATGTCAAACAAGACTAATCAATCATATCACAATAATAACAAGAATCTATCTCATTTCGTCATCTCCAATATTGGAAGAAGGTATCACATTATCTTCCATGAGAGAAATTCAAACAAGACTAGTTAACCTCAATCCAAATGTACTAATTAACTCACTAATAGAATTAGCAAAAGATTAGAGTCAATGAAATTCATATTAATTAACAACTCTAGATCATCAACATTAGTTGGGTATTCATGACTCAAGATTGCTTATTTACTCTTTCAAAGCCAAGAATGCTCAAAGTCTACTCTAAAGCCAACCAAGAATTTTGTCAAACACTTGGTGGGTGTATAAGGTAAGCATGGTAAATGTGCAAGAATAGTAAAATCTACCAACTACAAATTGCAAGAAAAGTAAATCAACAACTCAAATCATCAATAAAAGAAACATCATCATTAAATTTCATCAAATGTAAACAAGATCCAACATGAGTGTTCATAGACATAAAAGAGACATAAAAGTAAAATTGAAAAAAGAACTAAGAAGAATAGAGTAGTAGAAACAAAAAATTGGAAAGGAAACAAGATGAAATCAAGAAATCATGCCTAGATCTAAGATGGATTAACCTAACCTAATTCTAAAGAGAAGAAGGAGCTTCTCTCTCTAGAAACTAACCTACATGATGCTAAGCTACCCAAAAATTGCTCCTCCCTTGCCCAAGCTTGAATTCTACATGAAATATCATTAGAAATGAGTTGGATTGGGCCCAAAATGCTCTAGAAATCACTGGCCACGAATTGCTTAAAGTGGACCCACGTGCAGCATCGGCGCGCACGCGTACATGGCGCGTGCGTGCCCATAAACGTGAAGCAACATATGATAGATTTTTGAAGCCCCAGATGTTAGCTTTCCAACGCAACTAGAACCGCCTCATTTGGACCTCTGTTGCTCAAGTTATGATCGATTGAGTGCGAAGAGGTCAGGCTTGATAGCTTTACGGTTCCTTCATGAGTTCTCCCACTTTGCATGCTTTTCTCCTCACTTCTTCCATCCAGTACTTGCCTTATGAACCTGAAATCACTCAACAAACATATCAAGGCATCGAATGGAATTAAAGTGAATTAAATTTAGCTATTTTAAGGCCTAAAAAGCATATTTTCACACTTAAGCACAAATCTAGGGATAATTACAAAACCATGCTATTTCATTGAATAAATGTGGGAAAAGGTGATAAAATACCCCAAATTAAGCACAAGGTAAACCACAAAATTGGAGTTTATCAAATCTCCCCACACTTAAACCAATCATATCCTCATGCTAAGAATAAAGAAGGACAAGAAAGGGGTATGAACATTTATTCAATGCAAAGAAACTATATAAACCTATCTACATGCATGCAACTAAATGCAAAATACTTCTACCTACTTGGTCGAAAGCAAATCAATCTCTAAGAGCATGTATGAACAAGTAGGGCTGAGATCATATGATGATTCATGAATCCTCCCAATTCAAACATTAAAATGAAGTTCAAGTAGACTTGCAAGAAGAAAGCTCTCATGAAAGTCGAGAACAAGGAATTGAGCATCGAACCCTCACCGAAAATGTATCCGCTCTAGTCGCTCAAGTGTATAGGGTCGATCACTCAATTCTCTTCTAATAATGCTTTCTAAGATTTGTTTTTCATCTAACAATCAACAATTATTCAATGCATGCATACATTTATCATGAGGTCTTATTCATAGGTTGTAATGGGGCTAGGGTAAAGGTGAGGATGCATATGGTCAAGTGAGCTTGGAATTTGAATCTTTGATTAACCTAAGCTCTCACCAAACACATATAACAACCAATACAATTCTAATACACAACCTAGCTACCCACGATTCCCACCTTTTTACATACTCATGCATTCTCTTTAATTCACATTCTATATGTATTGATTTTTATTGAACTTTACGTTGGGGCATTTTTGTCCCCTATTTATTTCTTTTTCTCTTTTTTTCCTTTTCTATATATATATATATATATATATATATATATATATATATATATATATATATATATATATATATATATATATATTCTTTATCATTTTTTTCACATTTTTTTTATTTTTTCAAAAGTATATACAAACGTATCAATGCATATGGTTTTACATATAGTGCATGAATATGTACCTAATTCCCAATATTTTCAACAAAAATACAAAAAATTACACTTTTACCTCAACCAATGTCCCAAGTTTCCCATACCCAAATGATACACACCCTCACTAGTCTAAGCTAATCAAATATCCAAATTAAGGGATATTTATTGTTTTTCACTTAGGTGTAGTGATGTGCTAAAATTAAGAACAAAAGGGATTAAATAGGCTCAAATTTGCTAACAATGGTTGATGAAAGGTAGGCTATTTGGGTAAGTGAGCTAAATAAAATGATGGCCTCAATCATATAAATGCATGTATACATGGAATAATAGACATATAGAATCAAGAAAATCAAAGATTACAATCATAGAAAGAGAATAATACACACAAGAATGGAAATAAGTGGTTATAAGATGTAACCACGCAATTAGGCTCAAAACTCACATGCTTGTGTTCTTAGCTCAAAAACCATGTTCTAAAATAAATTCTTCAAGCAAGTTCAACAAATTTTTTTTTTCAAATTGGTAAGGTGCCCTAAAAACAGTTTCTTGAAAAAGAAATCATCACCCTAACCAAGTAGTCCTAACATAAAAAGAAATGGTGAAATATGTACAAATTCTAACTAACATGCAACCTATCATGCAATGCAACAACTAACTAACAAAGACAAAAATTAAGAATTGGTGTTGAAAGAAAGAAATTGTTACCCATGGAGATCGGTCGGACGATCTCCCCACACTTAAAAATTTGCACCGTCCTCGGTGTATGCAAAGAAGAGCAATGTGGATGGGTTGCTACAATTGATGAGCTCATTCAAAAGGTTGTGCGGGTGAAATTGTTTGTTGCCTCTTTAGAAGCCTTTCCAATCCTTTCCTTCTTGGTGGCCAACCTAAAAGGAGAGAAAAGAAATAAAATTAAGACTGCAACAAAGATATTAAAGCAAAGAGAACATAGGCGGGGCTAATGCCAAATAAAAGTAGGGTTCTCACTATATGGTAGCTATAATATATAAGTGAGAAGACAATATAAGCTAAGGCATATCAACTAATACTTGATGCAAGAATAAAGTCAAAGCATAGGTACATGACATGAAGAGCATGTTGCATCAAACTTAATCAATAATTGACACAAACAAGATTAGTGATAAGCATGAGAGCATTTGGTCCCATCCTAACTCAATGATGATGAGGTATAAAAACAAGGGATCATGAGTCAGGAAGGACTAAAGCATTAATCTTGTGTGTAGAGCAAATATTACAATTAATGCCAAACAAGTCACAAAGCACCAAGATTAACTAAGGAGTTCTCAACAATTGAGTAAGAGCATTCAACACTATTATTAAAATAAGAAACTCAAAAAAAAAAGTAAAAACAGGCTATAAAAACAAAATGGAAATGCGAAGAATAAAAATATGCGAATGCAATGGACGAAAGAAAATGGAAGATGAGAAATTTTTTTTACCGGCGCGGATGCGTCATGCACGCTTACATGCCGATGTGCATTTTGGCCGAAGCACGCGTACGCGCCAGGTGTGTGCACGCGCAGGATAGGTTGGGCGTAGGGCACAATGTCAGCTCAGGATTGGCCCAACTCTCTGGAAAATGTACCAGGAGGCAGGTAGCGCAATCGGCGCGTGTGCGCACAATGTGCGTACACGTGCATTGTGCAATTAGAGTCAATGGCACGTACGCGTCAGGTGCGCGTACGCGCGGCTGGGTTTGTGCCTCAGGCCCAATGTTCGCACAGTGCAGGCCTAACTATCAGGTTTTTGGCTGGGGGTGGAATTTTCGCATCCACGTGTACGCGTACATGGCGCATTCACGTGGGTGATCGAAAATGCTTGAGGTGCGCGTACGCGCTCGCACACGCAGGTTGGTGCTCTGTTTTTCAAAATTTTTCCAAATTCTTGCACCAAACCAAGCCTTCCAAACCTTCAAACAGCTACCAAAACACCATAAAACCTTATTTAACCTACTAAACTACTAATTATACTCAGCAAACTCAACAAAATATGAAATTAAACTAATTACCAACATGTACAAAAGGGAAAAATGAAAGGAATTTACCATAGTGGGGTGTCTCCTACCTAGCACTTTTGTTTATTGTCCTTAAGTTGGACTTATGGGGAGTTCCTCTTAAGGTGGCTTGTGCTTGAAGTTATCCTTGAACATCCACCAATGCTTGAATCGCCAATAAGCTTTAGTATTCAAAGATGATAACTCCAAGCCTTGATGGAGTTCCACACAAGCCATGGGCTCCCAAATTTGATTCTCTTTGTGCGATCCGGGATCCCACACTTTGTTTTGACACCCATTTTCAAATTGATCATCATGATTCCAATTGGGTGGCATGACCTTAGAATTCTCAATTAAGCATCCAAACATTCTCCTAGACCCATATAATTTGGTTCTACACCAACCATTACTATTCAACTTTGAGCATGCAACCATTATGAACTTAGAGTGATGTTCCCAACCACTACACAACTCTCTCTTACTCCTAACTCCACAAAGAGCTCTAAGTTGCCCATTATTTTCAATCAAACCATATTCAAATGAGAAAGTGAATCTTAGGGATAAAAATTTTACCCACTTGAATGTGGTGTTGGATGATGGTGACTTAGGAAGGGGGACTTGTTCCGAGGGTTACCTGAAACTGTAGGTCGACCTCGGACGAGACCTTCTGTACTGGTCAGAGCTGTTGTGTCCGACTTGTTGGACTTGGTGATGGTGCTGATCCTTCATCACCGGAGGGTGGTGGTACCTACAAGGGACTCCGATGCTTAAGTTAGCGAGGGTATTAAGCAGGTTTTTTGTAGAATCAGAGTCTGAGTTATACCTGGGTGCTCCAGTATATTTATAATGGTATAGAGAGACCTTCCTTAGATAAGATAAGTTAGTTATCTTATCTTATCTTTATCTTCGAGTGAGGCCATCCTATCTTTAAGGGAACCGCCTTCATCTCTCTAGACTTGGGCTGCCATTGGATTCAGGTCGTGTTCTTCTGTTTGGGCCCTTTATTGGGCTTTCCTGGTAGTTTGGCTGAGCTCTTTGAGAAGAGGTCAGATTGTCCTAACCTGAAGAGGTCGGTCGCTTTGTCGGTAGAACATCCTGGGTCGGACAGCTCAACCCAAGGTATGAACAGTGCCCCTGCTCGAGCTCGGTCTTCCTTTTGAGGTCGAGTCTTTAGTTTTAGGACTTCAATCCTTCTCAGGTGAAACCGAACTCGAGCATTTCATCGATTTTATCTTTGTAGAGTTCCTTTTGAATACGGAACATTTCTGTTCCGTTTCTTCTGAAAGTGCGCGCTTTTGCATTAGTGTCCTGGCTTTGGGAATGCGCGAGGGTTTTTAATGTCCTCATTAATTGGTTTTTGATGCTCCATTTCTTTTGGCTTTTATTTTGAATTTTACTCTCAAGAAACATTTTTCTTCTTCTCTTGCTTTTTTCTGTAGCTTTCCTTTTTCTTCTCTCCTTCTGTTTTCATCTGAAAACTTACGTTTTTTTGTGTTTCTCCTTGCAACATTGTTTGGTGATCGTAAGTGCTTTCTTTGTTTTTGACGGCAATTTTTGGTTTCTTCATCTTCAACCTCCTTACGCACTCTTCTCTTTTTCCAGGTTGGTTTTGCTTTTTCTTTCGTCGTCTATTTTTGCTACTCTGTTTTTGATTCTTTTGGTGAAGTTTTTATTTTGACTGAGTGCATATTGGAAAGCTTGAATCTTTGTATATTATCACGCTTGGTTTATCACTATGATGCATGTTTTCTAGTTTTCCTTTTGACCTTATGTATGCTTCTGAGTGTATTTTTCTGGTTTGGCTCTTTTAGGGCTTCGTATGCTACTGCTGCTTTCTGAACTGTTATTTTTGAGAAAGGTTGCTCCTTTTGATGGCTTTTGTCATGTTGATTGCTTTTCTTTGATGGAGATGATATTTTTTCTTTGATTTTTGCCCTTTTTTTCTCGGGACGCTGCTTTGTTGGGAGAGGGTTATTTTTTTTGCTGAGGGTTTCGTTTTTATCTTTTGTAGATTTTTCTGAGACTTTACTCTGTCATTGCCTCCAAAAGATGTCCCTGGACCTTGGTGTGCGTCTTGGGGTCTTCCTTTTACAATTTGTGTGCTCGAGGTCGCGTTGTCTGAGTTGCTTCCATATTGCCCGAATTTGTTTTTGGGTTAGTGATCCGTTTCCTTTTCTTTGCTTGTAGGATTAGTTGGCCATGTTATCTCACAAAAATATTGTCGAGGTGTCTTCTAAGGTTCCTGAGGGGATGGTTGATTGGGTGGATTCTATGGTCCTTCTGTGTGTCTCACTGGTTGACTCAGAGTTTTGTCAACAACTTATGCAATTTCATAGGATCTGTGGCAACAGTAGTGATGAGAAGAATTATGAGCTTGTATCTCCAACTTCTGAGGAAAGGGTCTGTTTTTCTACCCGAATTGTTGGAGAGCGTCCTTTTTTCTATGCCTACGACTTCTTTTTTAGTCAAATGAATATTACTCTTCCTTTTACCCCTTTTGAGACCAACCTATTATGGTCCTGTAATGTAGCTCCATCCCAACTTCACCCAAATTCCTGAGTTTGATGCTAGGGCATCTAGGCCAGTTTCACTGACCTTTTCTTTACTATTTTAGGATAGTTTCATGCATTTTTTTAGTAAATAAGGCAAGTTTTGGATGAAAATACACTAACACCTTGATTCAGGCAAGTATTATGAATTTTATATGATTTCATGAGAATTAGGCATGAATTGAATGATATAATTGATGATGCATAATCTCATGACTTGGAGCAGAACTTTGATGCACTTTAATTGCTTGATTTCAGGACAAAGGAAGCAAGGAAGAGCCACGTTAGTAGCCACATCAATCTAATTAACGTGACCACTAACGTGGAATGGGAATGAGTTTGCAACGTTAAAGAGAAAATTGATCGCCAATAACGTCTTCAAAGCCATCATAGCCCACGTTAACTGCCACGTTAACTACATTAACGTGGTAGTTAACGTGGAAGAAAAGGGAGCTCCAGCGTTAGTGGTAAAAGTGAATACCACTAACGCTCCAAATTGGCAATTGGCCACGTTAAGAGTCACATTAACTCAGTTAACGTGAACTCTAACGTGGAAGGGGAAGACAATGCCAACGTTAGTGACACTCACCTTTGTCACTAACATTGAATTAAGCCAACATTGCCCACGTTAGTGGTCACGTTAAGACCACTAAAGTGAGAGATAACGTGGAGCTAAGCATGATGAGCCAATGTTAGTGACACTCACCTTTGTCACTAACGTTGGAGATGGCATTCACTACCACGTTAGTGGCCACATTAATCCAATTAACGTGAGCTCTAACGTGGGAAGGAGGGGCGTTTGGAGCGTTAGTGACAAAGGTAAGTGTCACTAACGCTCTCGAAGCTTAGGCATGCCCACGTTAAGAGTCACGTTAGTTATACTAACGTGAACTCTAACGTAGGGAAAGGGGGCACAAGGCAACGTTATTGAAAAATGTGATTCCCAATAACGTTCACGAAGGACCAAGAAGCAACGTTAGTGGTCACATTAGTGATACTAACGTTGAAGTTAACGTTGATCATTTTGGGTTGGAACGTTAGTGGAAAAGGTGATTGTCACTAACATTTCCGAACCCACATCCTCACTTAACGTTAACGCCACTAACGTCCTAACTAACGCCCATGCCTAACTCACACTTTTTATGCAAATAAAGCTCAGCCCACTGAAGATTGTAACTGCTTCAACTCAAGATCAAAGGCCCATATCCAAGACTTGAAGAACTCACTAGAAGATCAAGAGGAGTAGTATATATAGGAGTAGTTTTGAACTGTAGGGAGCTTTTTGGCACTTTGGAGAACTACCTTCTGTATATTTACTTTTCTACATTTTCTAGTTAAGCATGTATTCTTCACTACCATTTTCCATTTCCAGAGCTATGAACAACTAAATCCCTTTCATTGGGTTAGGGAGCTCTGTTGTAATTTGATGGATCAATTATAGTTTTTATTCTTCTTCCTCTTTCTTTTCTCTTGATTTACTAGAAAGCTTTCGATCTTAATTCAATTGGTTAGTTGTCTTGGAAAAGAAACTCTCCATAATTGGATCTCCTCTGAGCCTTGGAAAAGGGATGAGGAGATCATGCTAGAAATGCTTTCTCATGTTGGACCAAATTGGGGTTTGGGCAGATATAGTGACATGTAATCCTCCCAATACTTTGATTTGGGAATACATGTGGTATAATCAGTGACCACACTTCATCTCTTCTCATGAGTAATTAAATTAAGAAATTAGGCAATTGTTCAAGCTTAGAAAGATTGAATTGCCAAGGAATTGGGATCCAATCACTTAAGATTGCCAAGGAGATTAATGAATGCATTGATTGAGGAATAGATGAGAATGAATTTGATCTGGAGAATGCAACATCTCCTGAGCCTAATGAATCCCCATTTCTGATCTTACCCATTCTCTTTACTTTCTGCCATTTATTTCCATGTTCATCTCCCCAAATCCCCATTTAAGATTCTGCACTTTATTTTCTGCAATTTACTTTTCCGCCATTTAATTTCCTGCAATACCAACTACATTCTGTTTAGCTCAACTAGCACACTCTTTCAACTAAAGTTGCTTGACAAATCAATCTCTGTGGGATTTGACCTCACTCTATTGTGAGTTTTTACTTGACGACAATTCGGTATACTTGCGAAAGAGAAATTTGTTGAGAGACAAGTTTTTGTGCATCAGAGTTCGGTATCCCTGCTTCGCAATCTCTCTTCTTTTATCTTTTCGTCTTGACAAAGCCTGGTGTAGTGAAAAAGAAAGCTGCTTGGGTTTCTTTCCAAACTTCCCAGGGGAAAAAGGTTTTCACCATGTTTGATGAATCTTTTCGTGATTTCAAAAATTACTTTTTTAGGGTCCGAGCTGTTGAAGGAGCTCGGCCCTTTTTTCTGGATGAAAATGATGAGCCCACCTTTCCTTTAGAATGGCAAAAGAATGTAGTGGTATCGAGATATTTATGGGAGATGTTAGATGAGGCTGAACAAGCTTTTGTGACTGTGCTGGAAGAAAACTGGTGGCAGCCTCCTCATCTCGACACCAAGAAACTTTTAGCTAACCCATCTCTCCTCCGAGCTGAGCTGGGTAGGGGTCAATTTTTTCTTTTGGTTTTGCTCATTGCTTTGTTGAGTTTGTCTCTTATGAGATCTTTTTCTGACTCGTAGCTTGGTTTCCTACTGTGGTGTTTGTTTGCAGAGATGATTAAAAACAACGAATCCATGAAGGCCTTTAAAAGGGCGAGGAAGGCTACTACAGCTCAGAATGCCTTGGCCAAGGCAGCTGGGGAGGGGTCTTCTCAGGTTTCGTCGAAGCCTTTGGTTACGAGTACTCTTGGGCCAAGGAGGGTTATTCCTACTCCTCGGGTTCGTTTGGTTGATCCTTCACAAACTTCTGCTGGTACCTCTTCTCCTTCTGCAGCTCCTCCTCCAAAAAGACCTCAAACTGTCGAGCCTTTTAGTCTGGATGCTCCCGATTTTGATGCTGTCGTGTTTGTAGAACAACAGATTGCTCCCTATGGTGTCATGCCTACTGATGATGTATCCATTCTTCATCATTTGGATTTTATTACTCGGAGTGGTATTAAACTGGCATACATGGGAGCGGCTTTATACCGAACTACTCAAGATCTTCCTATCCGTACTACAAAGGCCTTTATAGAGGAGGCAAAATCAGAGTTTGACCGGATTAAGGGTTTGAAAGAGCAGCTTGAGGTGAAAGTGACGGAGCTTGAGAAGGAGTTGGAGGGGAAAAGACTCCGGCTATTGGTCTGGTGGCTGCTGTGCAACTAGCTAAGGATATGGCGTTAAAACATAAGGATAACTATATTACCACCTATAGAGAGATGATGGATATCAGGAATAGCTTGCAATCTGTCCGGGCCGATTATACCGAACTTCAAAGTCACCTTGTAGGCAGCGTTACTACTCCTTATGAGAATTTGAAGGAGCAAGTTCGAGTTCTTGCGCCAAAGCTCGACCTTTCCCTTTTTAGCCTGGACAACATTGTTAGGGATGGTAAGATTATTCCTGATGACCCTGATGATGATGATGATGATGATCGTCCTTCACTGTCTGCCACCAAGACCTCTGTCGCGCCGACCTCTCTGACTTCCACTGCTGAGATCGACCGCCCTGAGTCAGAACCGGATTGCCAAATCTTAAACGGGATGATGGGACGGTGGATGCAGTGCCTCTTCAGACTCGTACTCCTTCACCCCGTGTTGATACTGCCGAGAAGCCTTCAGATGTTAACTGAATTTTGTAATTGCTTGTGTAGATAGCCTGGCTTGTGGACTTTTATACCCTTTTAGTTGCCTGTTTGGCAACTTTTATTTGAAAAACAAAGTAGCTTCTGAGCTTTTGGGGCTGATTCTAGTGGCCTCTGAAGTTTGCTATTTATCCTAACTGGTAGTTTTTATATCATGCTTATTTGCATTTGGCTTGGTACCTTTCTAGGTTTTGGGAGTGTTAGAACCTTTCTTTGTCTGACCTCTTTGGATTGGCTTGATTCTTTTGCTTGATGTTATTTCCAGCAACTCGTTTTGTTCTTTGTTCAGTTCGCTGTGGTTGCCGATTTTGTTATGTTGATTTTGTCCAAAGAGTTGTTAGTTACCCTCTTTTTTGGACCTTGTTTAGGTCTCTTTTAGGGGTTACTTTTGTAGCTTTATGTTTCGGGCCGACTTCGCCACGTCGGGCCCTGCTGAGTTATTTTGTAATCCTCTTTCTTGGACCTTGTTCAGGTCTCTTTCAGGGATTACTTTTATAACTTTTATGTTTTAGGCCGACTTCGTCACGTCGGGTCCTGCGGAGCTATTTTGTAATCCTCTTTCTTGGACCTTGTTCAGGTCTCTTTCAGGGATTACTTTTGTAGCTTTATGTTTCGGGCCGACTTCGCTACGTCGGGCCCTGCTGAGTTATTTTGTAATCCTCTTTCTTGGACCTTGTTCAGTTCTTTTTCAGGGATTACTTTTATAACTTTTATGCTTTAGACCGACTTCGTCATGTCGGATCCTGCAGAGCTATTTTGTAATCCTCTTTCTTAGACCTTGTTCAGGTCTCTTTCAGGGATTACTTTTGTAGCTTTATACTTCGGGCTGACTTCGCCACATCGGGCCCTGCTGAGTTATTTTGTAATCCTCTTTCTTGGATGTTGTTCAGGTCTCTTTCAGGGATTACTTTTATAACTTTTGTGCTTTAGGCCGACTTCGTCACGCCGGGCCCTTCTAAGTTATAGTAATTCTCTTTTATAGGGCTGGCCAGACCTCTTTCCAGGGATTTACTTATAACTTCGGCTGCTGCGACTGGTCCGACTTCTTTATGTCGGCCAGTCTTTAAGTTATTTTATAGCAATCCATTTTATTAGGACCTCGTCAGGTCCTTTCTATGGATCACTTTCTATAACTTCTTGCATTATTCTATTTTCATCTTTGTCGATTTTGTAGAGATTGGGTTTAACCCTCGTTTGATCGACCTTTTAATGAATTTGGTTTTCATTTTTGGTCTTTATCGTGATCGCACAGTGAATTTGACTTTCAATTTCTGCCGATCTGTAGCTTTATAATCGGACAATGAATGTTTCAGATTAATGCGGCTTGAGCGTTTGTAGAAGATCTAAACAGGTTTTATTCAAAAGAAAATGCAAATATATACATGCAGGAGGTTAATCCTCTAAGTCAGGTGATTTGTAGGTCTTGGCTTAGCGCCTCATTAAAAAACCTTTTCAGGAAAAAGAGTGTGCCTTATCCTAAGATCCTTTATCATCCCTAACTATAGTACCTTCTTAGGTTGCAGGTGTGCCATTCGACCTAGGAAGCTCTCGCCCATCGAGTTTGGACAGTTTGTAGTAGCCCTTTCCAAGTACTTCTATGACTCGGTAGGGTTCTTTCCAGTTTGTTGCCAGCTTTCCTTCTCCAGGTCGGGTTGTTCCGATATCATTTCGGATTAGGATGAGGTCGTTCTCAGCAAAAACTCGCTGTACTACCTTTTGATTGTATCTCGTAGCCATTCGTCGTTTTAATGCTTCTTCCCTAATTCGA
This sequence comes from Arachis hypogaea, assembly GCF_003086295.3. Taxonomy (NCBI): domain Eukaryota; kingdom Viridiplantae; phylum Streptophyta; class Magnoliopsida; order Fabales; family Fabaceae; genus Arachis; species Arachis hypogaea. The sequence goes on from NC_092036.1 coordinate 54,714,803, forward strand.
GCTCTTTCTCGGACTTCTGGAAGTAGGTCGAGTTCTTCCCTTTGAAGTTGGGAGTTGGCTTCTTCACTATAGTGGATCACTCTAGGCGACCTTTCTTCAATCTCCACTGGGATCATTGCCTCAATTCCGTACGCTAATCGGAAGGGTGATTCCTTTGTGGTGGAATGTGGTGTTGTTTGAAATGCCCATAGGACTTGTGGGAGCTCTTTGGCCTAGGCTCCCTTTGCGTCCTGTAATCTACATTTCAGCCCGGCCAATATGACTTTGTTGGCAGCTTCAGCTTGTCCATTGGCTTGGGGATGTTCTACGAAAGTGAATTGTTGTTTTATATTCAAGTCAGCCGCTAGCTTTCTAAAGCCCGCATCTGTGAACTGGGTACCATTGTCCGTAGTGATGGAGTGTGGAACCCCGAACCTCGTGACAATGTTCCTATATAAGAATTTTCAACTTCTTTGAGCAGTGGCATTAGCTAGGGGTTCTGCCTCGATCCATTTTGTGAAATAGTCTATCCCTACTATGAGGAATTTAACTTGTCCCGATCCCTGAGGGAAGGGCTCAAGAAGATCGAGTCCCCATTTTGCGAATGGCCAAGGTGAGGTCACGCTGATGAGTTCCTCTGGTGGGGCGATGTGAAAGTTGGCATGTTTCTGGCATGATGGACATGTCCTTATGAACTCTGTGGCTTCCTTTTGTAGGGTTGGCCAATAGAACCCTGCTCGAAGTACTTTTTTGGTAAGTGCCTGTGCTCCGAGGTGATTCCCAAAAATGCCACTATGTATTTCTTTTAGAACTTCCTTTGATCTAGAAGTTGGTACGCATTTTAATAATGGTATTGAAATCCCTCTTTTGTATAGAGTATTGTTTATGATAGTGTAGTGTTGTGCCTCCCATTTCAACCTCTTTGCCTCTTTTTCCTCTATGGTGAGTGCTTATGTTTTGACGTAGTTAATTATGGGAGTCATCCATCCTTAATCCTGACCTGTTATGGCCAGGATTTTTTCTTTTTCCGAGATTGATAGATTCTGCAGAATTTCTTGGATGAGGCTTCTATTGTTACCCCCTGGTTTGGTGCTGGCTAGCTTTGAGAGTGTGTCAGCTCGGGCATTCTGTTCTCGGGGTATATGACGGATCTCATATTCTCCGATTTGTCCGAGCTGTTCCCTAGTTTTGTCCAAGTACTTTTTCATGGTGGGATCTTTTCTTGGTAGCTTCCTGCTATTTGCGAAGTGACTACCTGTGAGTCGCTGAGGATGATAAGCTTTTGAGCTCCAACCTCCATAGCCAGCTTCAAACCCGCTAGCAGTGCCTCATATTCCGCTTGGTTGTTTGAGGCAGGGAACCTGAATTTAAGGGAGAGTTCGATTTGGGTTCCTTGGTCACTTTCAATTATCACACCTGCGCTGCTTCCGGTTTTACTTGAGGAACCGTCCACGTAGAGATTCCATTCTGTGGGGATTTTCGGTGTGTGTAAATTCTGCAATGAAGTCGGCCAAGTATTGTGATTTGATGGCAGTCCGAACTTCGTAGTGAAGATCGAATTCGGACAACTCGACTGCCCATTGCAAGATTCTGCCCGCCAGGTCTGTTTTTTGTAAAATCCCTTTTATGGGCTGGTTGGTTCGAACCCTAATAGTGTGGGCTTGGAAGTATGGACGGAGTCGTCGAGATGTTAGTAGAAGAGCGTAGGCAAACTTTTCTATTTTTGGTAGTTCAGTTCGGCTCCTTGTAATGCTTTACTGATGAAGTATACGGGTTGTTGCCCACTGTCATCTTCTCGGACTAGTGTTGAGGCCACTGCCCGACTTCCTACCGCGAGGTACAATACGAGTGGTTCTCCCTCCTGTGGACAAGTTAGGATAGGTGGCTGTCCCAGGAACCTTTTGAAATCTTGGAAGGCTTGCTCGCACTCTGTTGTCCATTCAAACTTCTTTCCCTTCCTTAGAGTGGCGTAGAAGGGAAGAGATCTTATTGCCGATCCGGCTAGAAATCTGGACAAGGCCGCCAACCTCCCGTTGAGTTGTTGTACCTCTTTGACACAAGTCGGACTCTTCATGTCGAGTATGGCTAGGCATTTATCCGGGTTTTTTCGATTCCTCTTTGTGTGAGCATAAAACCTAAGAATTTGCCAGCCTCTACTGCGATGGTGCATTTTGCGGGATTGAGTCGCATGTCATGCCGTCTTATAGTGTTGAATACTTGGGTCAGATTGGACAGTAGCATCTCTTCATTTTGTGTCTTTATCAGCATGTCGTCTACGTAGACTTCCATAATTTTTCTGATGTGATCCGAGAAGACCTTATTCATTAATCTCTGATAAGTAGCTCCCGCATTTTTAAGACCAAAAGGCATGACGATGTAGTAGTAGTTTTCTTTTGGGGTTAAGAAGGAAGTTTTTTCTTGGTCGGGTGGATACATTGGGATTTGATTGTATCCCGAATATGCATCCATAAACGAGAGGTATTTATATCCAGAGGAGGCATCTACTAGAGCGTCGATGCTTGGGAGTGGATAAGGATCTTTTTGGCAGGCTTTGTTGAGATCAGTGTAGTCGGTGCACATTCGCCACTTCCCATTTGATTCTTTTACCAAGACAACGTTAGCTAGCCATAGTGGGTATTTGACTTCTCTTATGAACCCTGCCTCCAATAGAGCTTGTATCTACTCTTCCACAGCTTGAGAGCGTTCTGTTTCGAGCTTTCTATGCCTCTGTTGTGCTGGCCGACATCCTGGGTATACTGCTAGTTTGTGGCACATTACCTTGGGGTCTATGCCTGGCATGTCTGCGGCCTTCCACGCAAAGAGGTCGACGTTATTTCGTAAGAACTGTATGAGTGATTCTTTTATGTCTCCTTTTAGGATTGTACCGATATTGATTGTTTAGTCCGGGGTGTCCCCGATCTGGACTTTCTCTATTTCACCTTCAAGCTGTGGGCAGCGTTCTTCCCGCCTCTGAACTCCATCGAGTTCGATTGTGTGGAATTCTTCTCCTCTGCCTCTGAGGTTTAGACTTTCATGGTAACAGTGGCGTGCCATCTTCTGGTCTGCCTTTATCATAGCTATCCCTTCTGCAGTCGGAAATTTCATGCATAGGTATGGAGTCGAGACTATTGCGCCGAGTTGATTTAATGTCGTCCGACCTATTAAGGCATTGTAGGCTGAACTTACATCTACCACGATGTAATCTATCTTGAGTGTTCTTGACTGGCTTCCTTTTCTGAAGGTTGTGTGTAGCGAGATGTATCCAAGCGGTTGAACCGGGGTGTTTCCTAGTCCGAACAGGCTGTTCGGATATGCTCTGAGTTCGTTTTCTTCCAAGCCGAGCTTGTCAAAGGCAGTTTTGAACAAGATGTTGGCGGAGCTCCCTTGGTCTATCAATGTGCAGTAGAGATTTGCATTTGCCAGTATAACAGTGATGACCATGGGATCGTCGTGTCCTGAGATTATACCGGATACGTCTTCTCTGGTGAAGGTAATCGCGGGAATGTCGGGTGCTTCCTCCTTCCCCTCAACGTGATATACATCTTTAAGATATCTTTTGTGAGATGATTTGGAGACTCTTCCTCCCGCAAATCTGTCGTGTATCATGTGGATGTGTCTTTCTGGTGTACGAGGTGACCGTTCAGTGCGTCCGACATCTTCTTCCCTTCTTCTTTTTCTTTGCTCATCGTCCTGGCTGGCTAGATACCGATCTAGCTTCCCTTCTCTTACTAGCTTTTCTATGACATTTTTAAGTCAAAACATTCGTTAGTGTGGTGTCCGCAGATGCAATGATACTCACAATATTCGCCCCGATTTTCTCCTCCTTTTTTGCCTTTGGGTGGTCGAGCTGGAGGTATTTTTTCAGTGTGGCAAACCTCTCTGTAGACATCCACAAGGGACACCCGAAGAGAGGTGTAATTGTGGTATTTTTTAGTTTTTTCACCATGTCGATCTTCATTCTTTTTGGACTCTTTGTCTTTATCCTGGGAGGTGAATCTGGATTTTGAGGTCTCTCCTAGCTGAGAGTTTTCCTCCATATTGATATACTTCCCAGCTCATTTTTGCACTTCGTTCAGAGATGTGGGGTATTTTTTGGATATAGATTGACTAAAGGGTCCTTCTCGCAAGCCATTGATGAGGCCTATAATGGTAGCCTCTGTTGGTAAGCTCTGTATGTCTAGGCATGTTTTGTTGAATCTTTCCATGTAGTTGCGAAGACTTTTCCGTTCTCCTTGCCTGATTCCTAATAGACTTGGGGCGTGTTTAGCTTTGTCTTTTTAGATGGAGAATCTGGCCAAAAACTTCTTGGCCAAGTGGTGCACAAAAATTACTTCACACTATGTAATTCCACACAACTAACCAGCAAGTGCACTGGGTCATCCAAGTAATACCTTACGTGAGTAAGGGTCGAATTCCACGGAGATTGTTGGCTTGAAGCAAGCTATGGTTATCTTATTATTCTTAGTTAGGATATCAATTGTGATTATCAGTTGACTTGCAAATGAACAAGAGGACATGGATTAAGTAATACAAAATTGGAATAAAAATAGTAAATGTTGAAAAATTCAAAATACTTATTATGCAGTAATGGAGAATATGTTGGAATTTTGGAGATGCTTTGTCTTCTGAATTCCTATAACATAATGCTTCCTCACTTTCATAAATGCAAGGTTCCTTCCATGGTAAGCTGTATGTAGGGTGTCACCGTTGTCAATGGCTACTTCCCATCCTCTCAGTGAAAATGGTCCAAATGCTCTGTCACAGTACGGCTAATCATCTGTTGGTTCTCGATCATGTCAGAATAAGATCCATTGATCCTTTTGCGTCTGTCACTACGCCCAAAAATTGCGAGTTTGAAGCTCGTCACAGCCATTTAATCCTTGAATCCTACTCGGAATACCACAGACAAGGTTTAGACTTTCCGGATTCTCATGAATGCCGCCATCAATTCTAGCTTATACCACGAAGATTCTGATTAAGAAATCTAAGAGATACTCATTCAATCTGATGTAGAACGGAGGTGGTTGTCAGGCACACGTTCATGGATTGAGGAAGGTGATGAGTGTCATGGATCATCACCTTCTTCATAGTGAAGCGCAAATGAACATCTTAGATAGGAACAAGCATGTTTGAATGGAAAACAGAAATAATTCCATTAATTCATCGAGACGCTGCAGAGCTCCTCACCCCCAACAATGGGGTTTAGAGACTCATTCCATCAAAGAGTATAAAATTCATATCTAAAAATTTCATCAGATACAAAATAAGTCTCTAAAAGTTGTTTAAATACTAAACTAGTAACCTAGGTTTACAGAAAATGAGTAAACTAAGATGGATAGTGCAGAAATCCACTTATGGGGCCCACTTGGTGTGTGCTGGGGCTGAGGCTTAAGCTTCTCACGTGCCTAGGCTGTTTCTGGAGTTGAACACCAAGTTGTAACCTGTTTCTAGCGTTGAACTCCAACTTGCAACCTGTTTCTGGCGCTGAACGCTAGACTGCAACATGGAACTGGCGTTGAACGCCAGTTTACGTCCTCTATCTTTACGCAAAGTATGGACTATTATATATTTCTGAAAAGCCCTGGATGTCTACTTTCCAACCCAATCAAGAGTGCGCCAATTGGACTCCTATAGCTCCAAAAAATCTATTCCGAGTGCAGAGAGGTCAGAATCCAACAACATCAGCAGTCCTTTTTCAGCCTGAATCAGATTTTTGCTCAGCTCCCTCAATTTCAGCCAGAAAATACCTGAAATTACAGAAAAACACACAAACTCATAGTAAAGTCCAGAAATATGATTTTTGCCTAAAAACTAATAAAAATCTACTAAAAACTAACTAAAACATACTAAAATCTACATGAAATTACCCCCAAAAAGCGTATAAAATATCCGCTCATCACCAAGTCATCGAAACTCGAGATGGACCTAGGAGGCAGATTGTCGAACCATCTGATTGCCGTCTTTGTTAAAGTAGTAGGAAAGGCTTTGCAGCGAACTGCATCTGAGGCATTGGTGAGGTATATTCTACTTCTGAAATTGCTGAGATGATGGCCAGGATCTGTAGTGCCGTCGTACAAAGTCATGTCCGGGAGTTTAAAGTCTTTTGGGATCTTGGTCTTCATGATCTCCTTGGTGAATGGGTCTTGCTCTTTGCGGGAACTATCCTCATGAGGGGATCGTGTGGCTTTGGTTTTGAGATCGGCTTCGAGTTTTAGGAGTTTGTCCTCCAATTTCCGGCGTCGCCTTATTTCCTTTTGTAGATCTTTCTCAGCCTCTCGTTGACGTAGGACGTCTTCTTCCAGTTGTTTCAAATGGTTTTGAAGCGTCTCCATGGCTTCTGCATTTGGAGAATTCTTTTTGTTGTTAAGTTGTGAAGTATCTTTTGGTGTAGTATCTGCATTTTTGTGCGGCGTTCTATCCTCCAGATCTGAGTTGTGGTCGTTGTAATGGTCGTCTGCCATGAGGATGGGATGACTTCCAGGCTCCCCGACAACGGTGCCAATGTTTCGAGGGTTACCTGAATCTGTAGGTTGATCTCAGACGAGACCTTCTGTACTGGTCGGAGCTGTTGTGTCCGACTTGTTGGACTTGGTGATGGTGCTGATCCTTCATCACCGAAAGGTGGTGGTACCTGCAAGGGACTCCGATGCTTAAGTTAGCAAGGGTATTAAGCAGGTTTTTTGTAGAATCAGAGTTTGAGTTATACCTGGGTGCTCCAGTGTATTTATAATGGTGTAGAGAGACCTTCCTTAGATAAGATAAGTTAGTTATCTTATCTTATCTTTATCTTCGAGTGAGGCCATCTTATCTTTAAGAGAACCACCTTCATCTCTCTAGACTTGGGCTGCCCTTGGATTCAGGTCGTGTTTCTCTATTTGGGCCCTTTATTGGGCTTTCCTGGTAGTTTGGCCGAGCACTTTGAGAAGAGGTCGGATTGTCCTGACCTGAAGAGGTTGGTCGCTTTGTCGGTAGAACATTCCGGGTCTGACAGCTCGACCCAGGGTATGAACAGGACCTCCCCACACTTAGCCAATGTGAGATCCATTCCCTTGTACTCTTCCCTTGTAACTTCTACCTCTTTGCAAGCTTCTTTAAATTCAATTCCTTGCTCACCAACTTCTTCTATACACCCTTCATTGGTGGAGCTTGCTTCTTGCTCAACCTCTCTCTCTTGGTAGCTTCCTTCCAATTCAATCTCTTCTTCATTGCTTACCAAGGTTTTGGGAGGTGAAGTATCTTCTTCCTTACCCTCTATGTCAAGCCCAATAGGAGATGATTCAATTATAGATAGGAACTCCTCAATGATTGAATTCATCTCTTGATCAACCTCTTTAAAGTCTTCAATCATAATATGCTTTGGAGGTTGTACACCCTCCTTAACATCAACATCAAGTATCTCGGAAGAGGGATCTCTAATGCTACATTCCCATGGACTTCCAACATCTCTTATGTTTTCAACCACTCCTTCCCGCTCAATTGTCTCATCTTCCTCCCCTTGTGGCAATTCTTGCTTCAACTCCTCTTCTTCACCTTGAAGCTCTAAACTCACTCCCTCACTATGCTCCTTGGTTGCTTCTCTACATTCATCAATGGGAGTGCCTTGGTTGCTTAGGCTTAGTCGGGAGGAGGCCATATTGCTAACGGCTTCCACTAGGATAGCCATCTTGGCTCCTATCTCCTTAAACTCCTTTTCCATCTCCTCTTGTTGCCTTTGGATATGAGATTCAAGATCTATCAATTCCCGCGTGGGGGTTTCATCGGGAGGTGATGGTGGAAGAGAAGGTTCATTGTTTGAGGGGAAGGCATTATAGTTGGAAGTTGGTTCATCTTGGTAAGGGTATGGAGGTGGTGTATATTGAGGTGGTTCTTGAGAGTAATTGTGTTAGAATGTTGGTGGTTTCATGTGTAGTTCATATGGTTCATAAGATGGTTGGTATGGTGGATAGGGATTAGGTTCATAATGAGGTGTTTGGTGGTATGGGACTTGTGAGTAAGGTGGTTCAAAACCATGTTGGGGGGTGGTTCATAGGCATGTGGTGGTGGTTGTTGACAATCACAATAAGGGTCACCACATCCATTAGATTGATATGCATTAGGATTAGAATTATACCCATAAGAAACCGGAGGTTGTTGTTGCCAAGAAGGTTGATCAATCCCTTGAGGCTCCTCCCATCTTTGATTTCCAAATCCTTGATGCATATTGTCATTATAGTTCCCATTCCCTACAACATAATTTGAGCGAAACTCATAGCCAAAGTGAGGATGAGAATTCATAATAGCAAAGAGAAACGAAAACTAACAAAAATAAGCAACAAAGTCCTAAAGCTAACAAAAACAAACAAATAGGCAAAAGGCAAACATATTCACAATATTCACAATAGCCAATAATGTAACACTATTGCAACTCACCGGCAACAGCGCCATTAATTTGAAAGCATAGCTCCAAACCAACAAACAAATCTCATATCAAATTAAATTTGGTTGTCACAAGTAATAAACCCCAAATAAGAATTAACATAAGTATTAAGACTCCGGGTCGTCTCACAAGGAATTGCAATGAAGTGCTCAATTATTGGCTATGAAAGAACATGGGGGTTTGATTTTTATATTTTGGTAAGAAAATAAATGACAAGGAAAGTAAATCAAGCAAATAAATAAAGAAAGCAAGTAATAAGGAGAGACATTCATGGCAAGAATTGAGATCATAGGCTTTCTATCCTAGTCATACAATGATTAATTCATCTTATTTAGTCAACTCCAACAAATGGAAGAAGGTATCATGTTATCTTCACATAGGGAGAATGTCAAACAAGACTAATTAATCATATCACAATAATAACAAGAATCTATCTCATTTTGTCATCTCCAATATTGGAAGAAGGTATCACATTATCTTCCATGAGAGAAAGTCAAACAAGACTAGTTAACCTCAATCCAAATGTACTAATCAACTCACTAATAGAATTAGCAAAAGATTAGAGTTAATGGAATTCATATTAACTAACAACTCTAGATCACTAACATTAGTTGGGTATTCATGACTCAAGATTGCCTAATTACTCTTTCCAAGCCAAGAATGCTCAAAGTCTACACTAAAACCCAACCAAGCATTTTGTCAAATACTTGGTGGGTGTATAAGGTAAGCATGGTAAATGTGCAAGAATAGTAAAATCTACCATCTACAAATTGCAAGAAAAGTAAATCAACAACTCAAATCATCAATAAAAGAAACATCATCATTAAATTTCATCAAATGTAAACAAGATCCAACATGAGTGTTCATAGACATAAAAGAGACATAAAAGTAAAATTGACAAAAAAACTAAGAAGAATAAAGTAGTAGAAACAAGAAATTGGAAAGGAAACAAGATGAAATCAAGAAATCATGCCTAGATCTAAGATGGATTAACCTAACCTAATTCTAGATAGAAGAGGGAGCTTCTCTCTCTAGAAACTAACTTACATGATGCTAAGCTACCAAACAATTGCTCCCCCCTTGCCTAAGCTTGAATTCTGCATGAAATAGCATTAGAAATGAGTTGGATTGGGTCCAAAATACTCTAGAAATCGCTGGCCACAAATTGCTTAAAGTGGACCCACATGCAACATCGGCGTGCATGCATACATGGCGTGTGCGCGCCCCTAAACGCGAAGCAACATATGGCAAATTTTATATTATTTTGAGGCCCCAGATGTTAGCTTTCTAACGCAACTAGAACCGCCTCATTTGGACCTCTATAGCTTAAGTTATGATTGATTGAGTGAAAGAGGTCAGGCTTGACAGCTTTACAGTTCCTTCATTTCTTCATGAGTTCTCCCACTTTGCATGCTTTTCTCCTCACTTCTTCCATCCAATACTTGCCTTATGAACCTGAAATCACTCAACAAATATATCAAGGTATCGAATGAAATTAAAGTGAATTAAATTTAGCTATTTTAAGGCCTAAAAAGCATGTTTTCACACTTAAGCACAAATCTAGGGAGAATTACAAAACCATGCTATTTCATTGAATAAATGTGGGAAAAGGTGATAAAATCTCCCAAATTAAGCACCAGATAAACCACAAAATTAGAGTTTATCACTCCTCTCTTCTTCTTCCCCCTTCCCTCATATTTTCCCAACTCACATTTTCCATCACCTCTCTCTTTATCAGATCCTTCTCAAGGTTCTTTCTTTCTATCCTCTCTTTTTCTTCTCCTTGTTTATTTATTTTTGCATTATTCTAATTGGTGTTAGCCATTTAATTCGGTGTTTGTTTTCTTCTATAATTACTTGTGGATTATTATAGAATTGTTTGACAATTAATATTAAGTATTCTTGGGTTACGTACATGTTATGATTTAATACTTTCCCTTGCATACTTAAAATGCATACCAAGTGTTTGTGAAAAAGCCCGTATGGCATGTGCATTCTTAAATATTATATTCTTCTACTCTAATGCCTGTTTTTCACAAAATCCTTATTATATTTTATTAATTAAATATAATTGTCAATATAAACGTGCTTGTTAGTTTGTTACGAGTGATAATACATTTTTCACAATTAATACTTGATCTATGCTACTCATGCCTTTGCCGGCATGCTAATAAACATCTTGCATTTAATTGCCTTCATCTTTCTTGCTATATTTCCAGTGATGTCCTAATTACATGAAGTCGTGACCATGTGTTAACGACATCCTTCTTTACCTTGGCAAGATTATCACTTGTACTTTCCTCTTCCTTGCCCCAACCCTTGGACTTACATGTACTTTTCTTTTTCCTTTTCAGGATGGCCACCAAAAAGGGTAAAACGGAAGCCGCTAACAAACCACCAGTGAGGAGAGGAATAAAAAGAGCACCAGTGGGGGAACCACCCTCAACTTCGGTCAAGCCATCAACAAAGCGGGTCAAGAGGATTATCAAGGTCGATGAAGTCAAGAAAGCTTTTCCAGCAAAGGACACTGCGCGGTTCACTAACCGCTACTTTGAGCAGATGTTTTCCATCCTGGCTGAGTGGAATTACAAAAATGAGCACCTTCTCATCCTTCCTACCAACATTGTTGATCTTGTAGAGCCCCGCATTGAGCGCAGACAATGGGGATTCTTATGGAGGCAACCAAGGCAGGTCAACCTTTCATGGGTAGTTGAATTCTACTCCAATTTCCACATGCCAAATCTGCAGTCTATCTATGTCCATCAGAAGCAAGTCCCTATATCTGAAAGGGCCATTCAACAGACTTTAGATCTTCTCCCTTCTCCAGAAGGATTGGATGCATACCAAGAAACCTCTCTCAAGCGCCAGACATACCAATTTGACTGGGACGACATCCTCAGAAATATAGCACAACCTGACAGCAGATGGATCTATAGATACCATCGATCCCGACCTAAGGGTATATTGGCGTCAGTACTTACCTTAGAGGCTCGAGTGTGGGCACAAATCATGTCCCACTACGTCTTTCCAAGCACTCACGAATCCTCCTTCACTGTTGACATGGCTGTTCTCATCTGGTGTATCCTTACAAACCAGCCCCTAAACTTACCAAGACACCTCTGGCAAGTCATGGGATACGTACAGATTGCAAGCAACCTACCTTTTTCTGCCTTGATTTCAGATCTAGTCTCAGTCACCGGAGTCTCCTACAGAGATGGGGACACCAAGGCCATGATTCCACGGGATGATCAGAAAGTTCCCAACGGAAAATATATCAGACCGCCAGCAGCCACTATCAGCGAGACTACCGACTCAGCCAGAGATATTCCTTCTCCTTCTACATCATAAGCACTGTCAACAAATCAGCTACTCCTTTATATACTACAGAGGTTGGACCGGCTAGACCGGCAGGCAAAGTAAATGGAGCGCCATAACAAGTGCCGATTTACATACCTCAAGGAGCTGATTGTTAGCAACCACCCACCTGAAGAAGAACCAAACACTCCAGACTCCACTTCACCTACCAACACCGGGAGCCATGACGACCCCGATAGTGGAGACGCTGTTACCAGCCCCCCTTTGTTCCTGACTGATGGCATCGAGGACGGTGCCAAGCTTTAAGTGTGGGGAGGTCGGTCAGTACCTAACTTCCAGAGGTAATTACTTTTTCTTAGCACCAATAGGTTATTTTTTCTTTTGTTAGATAGGATAGATTGCATAGTAATAAGTGTTTGCATATCTGTTCTACTTGGTTGAAATATAATAAGTTTCTTTTTAAGACCCTATTTTTGAAAAATTTTCACTAATTCAAATTAAAAATTCTATGTTAAACTTGTTTGAAGCTTGTATTTGGAACATGAATTATAGCTAAGAACACACAACCCATGAGCTTCGAGCTTAATTATATGGTTACATTATTTAACCATGATATTTATTCTTGTGTGTGTCCTTGTCTATAATTGCAATCTTTACTTTGTTCCACTTTATATGTCCATTGTTTAGTGTATTTACTTGTATGTATATGATTGAGGCCATCATTTGTTACTAGCTCACTTACCCCAAATAGCCTACCCTTTTAATCACCTTGGTTAGCCACCTTTAGCCTTTTTATCCCCTTTTGTTCTATATTTTACCATATCACTAGCCTTAAGCAGAAAAATAATTAATTACCTAATTTGAATCTTTGGTTTGCTTAAGATAGAGATTATGTATAAACTAAGTGCGGAGAATTGTGGGAACTTGGGTTAATGAAATGGTACTGTGTTTCATTGACAAAAGTATTGGGAATTTGGGTGCATACTCATGCGAGACAAAAAAATTAAAAATTCATGTGCATCGATATGGCATGTCTACTTTCTGTCTACTTTCATATTTTCAACAAAAAGATTCAAATAATTAAGTAAATAAGTGAATAAGGGGACAAAATTACCCCAATGTCAAGTTTAAAGAAAGATCAATGCATACGTGATGAAATTAAAGAAAAGTTGATGCATGAGTACTTAATGCAAAAGTGGGAATTTTGGGTAGCTAAGCATGATTTTAGAATTTCATAGAGTATGTGTATGTTAGGTGATAGCTTAGGTTACTCAAAGATCAAATTTATAGCTCACTTGGCCATACATATATCCTCACCCTTGCCTTAGCCCCATTACAACCTTGAAAAAACCTCATGATGTTTGCATTGGTATATTAAATATTTGTTGATTGGTTAGATGAAGAATAAATTCTTAGAAAGCATGATTAGAGAAGAGTAGAGTGATCAACCCTAGACACTTGAGAGACTAGAGTGCATATACACTACTAGCGAGGGTTCAATGCTCGATTCTATGATTCCCTGCTTTCATGAGCTATCTTCTTACAAGTTTAATTGCTTCTTATTGTATGATTTGAATTAGTGGAATTTGATTTATGTTTGTCTTGGAGAACTTGTTTACTTTTGACCAAGCAGATAGAAACGTCTTAGCATATAGTTGCATTCATATACATAGATTGCATTGTATTGTATTGCATGAGTCTTGCTTTCCCCTATTCATTTTTTTGTCTCCTTGATCTTAGCATGAGGACATGCAAATGTTTAAGTGTGGGAAGTTTGATAAACTACTATTTATGGTTTATCTTGTGCTAATTTGAGTGGTTTTTATCAACTCTTTACTCACTTATTCAAATGATTTGCATGATTTTGCAACTCCTTCCCAATTTTATTCGATGGTTGAAAACTTGTTTCCTAGACATCTAAATTGTATATTTTTAATTCCCCTTTATACTATTCGATGCCGTGATCTGTGCGTTAAGTGTTTTCAAGGTTTATAAGGCAGGAATGGCTTAGAGGGTGGAGAGGAAGCTTGCAAAAATGGAAGGAACACAAGAAACTAAGGAGCTGACCAGCGAAGAATGACACGTGCACGTACCTAACGTGTGCGCGCGAAAATCGAATTTGCACAGCAACGCGTGCGCGTACCTGACGTGTACGCATGACATGCGCAACCTGCAGAAAACGTAAAAATGCTGGGGGCAATTTTGGGCCGAGTTTGGACCCAGTTTTTGGCCAAGAAACACAGACTAGAGCCAGGGGACAAGTAGAGACCCAACACACATTCACACATTATCTCATTCATTAGTTTTAGTTTTGAGTTTTGGAATCTGAGAGAAAAATTACTCCTTTCTCTAGGTTTTCCTCACATTCATAGATTTCTAATTTTGATGCTTTTGATGCTTTGTGATTTGGATATTGAGAAGAGTTACTACCTCCGTTGAAGTTTCCATTATTCTAGTTTATTTCCTTTGTCCCTTACTCTTTTATATCCTTAATCCTTGTTCAGAGTTACAATTGGATTGTTTTTAGAATTTATTATTGTAAGAACTATTTTTACATTTAATCAATTTTTAGTTATTGTTCATCATGTCTTCCTTTTATTCTCTTTTTAATTCTATGCGAGTAATTTTCATGTCAATGGAGTACACTCGCAACTTGACTTGGGGGTTGATTAAGAGGAGACCCTTGAGTTAGAATGCTCAAGTGATTAGTTAAATTGGAAGTTGTTGGCTAATTCTCTATTTACTAACGCTAATCCTTCCCATGGGAGAGGATTAGGACTTGCGAATAAGAGTTAGCTCAATAACTTGACTTTCCTTTATTTAGTAAGGGTTAACTAAGTGAAAATAACAACCTCTTGATACTACACTTGAGAAAATCCAACAAGGATAGAACTTCTAATTAACCATCCCCCGGTCAAGGCCTTTTATTCTGAATACATAAATCTCTTTAATTTGCATTGCTTTAATTCACAATCCTTTAATTACCTATTCTTCAACTCTTAAAAATTCTTGGAAAACCTCCGATCAATAAAATAGCACTCTTTTGTCAACTCGTTGGGAGACGACCTGGGATTCATACTCCCAGTATTTTATTTCTAAATTTTGTGACAACTATTTTAAATTGATACGCGAAACTTTTATTGATTAGGAACTATACTTGCAGTGCTGATTTCCGAATTAAATTTTTAATCGGTAATTTTTCGTACGTTAATCTTCCTTCTTTGTTGGTGCATCTTCCTCCTTTGTTTTTGCATCTTCTTCTTCTTCTTCCATGTGTGAGGGTGGAAAGTTCTCTAATTCACTGGAATATGAACTCCTTTGATTGATTTCCTCACTTTCTTCCATAGGATCTTACATTATATCTCTTGGGAAGGAATTTACTTGTTCCTCTTCCTGGTGTTTGATAATCAACTGCACATATTTCTCTACATTTTTGACACTCGCCCTTATATCATGTATGAATTCTTTTATGAGAAGCTCAATAGATGATGGTTTTTGATATGAATAAGAAGAAGATGATGGTTCTTGATAAGAGTAAAAAGAGGATGGTTCTTGGTATGAATAGGGAGATGGTGGCTCTTGGTATGAATATGGAGATGGTGGTTCTTGATAGTTGGAACAGGGAGCACTGAAGTTTCTTTGGTTTTGACTTTGCCAACCAAAATTTGAGTAGTTCCTCCATCCGCAATAATAAGAATCACTCCCTGGGTGTGAGTAGTAACCCATGTGATCTCTCTCTATTATTTTTCCTTAGCACAAAATACCAAACAGAGTTAAACGCACCATGTGGTAAACAGGCAAGTAAAGAAGAAAGAACATACAGAAAAATAAAAATAATAAAAAATGAAAATAAAGTAAAATATAAAAGAAAACAAAAGAAAAAGAAAAATAATATAAAAAAATAAACTGAATAATTAAGAAAATAAAATAACTAATAAGCAAAAAGGAGTGTAAAATTTAAACTCAATAAATAAAATACTAGGAAGAATAAAACAACTAAGGGGACACCAAACTTAATTTCAGAAATTAAGAGAAAAAATTTTAAATAAAATAAATCTAAATAATTTTTTTAAAATTAAAATAAATAAGTTAAATGAAATTAAAGCAAAAACGCCTAATCTAAGAAATCAAACAACCAGTAGTTGTCAATCACAGTCAATCGCCGGTAACGGCACCAAAAACTTGGTGCTGAATTTATAACCACAAACTAACCGGCAAGTGCACCGGGTCGTACCAAGTAATACCTCAGGTGAGTGAAGGTCGATCCCATGAGGATTGATGGATTAAGCAACAATGGTTAAGTGATTTGCTTAGTTAGACAAACAGAAAAGAGCGTTTGGGAGTTCAAAAAGCATTAAACAGGAAACTCAGAATATCAGAAGACATGCAATAAATAAGTTGGGAGTAAAATATGGAGAAAGCAATTAAGGCTTCAGAGTTATCTATTTTCCGGATTGATTTTTCTTATTAATTTATTTTAATCATGCAAGATTTAATTCCTGGCAAACTATATATGACTAAACCCTAATTCCTTAGACCTTTTTAGTCTCCTCTAAAATTCATCAACTGCCAATTCCTTGGTCAATTAATTCCAATTAGAGGGTGAAGTTCAATTCTAGTTATATGCCACAGAAATCCTAATTATCCAAATATAAGAGGATTATATGTCACGTATCCCATTAAATCCAGATAATTAAAAATTTAGGAGAATATATTTTCAAGCTGTTGTTCAAGTAAAGAGCTTTTCCAAATTATACATGAACTCAATTAGAAAGAGGGTCATACTTCCGTTCCACCCAATTTCATAAAATAAAGAACAAAAACAATTCTTGAAATATAAATCAGTACATAAATTAAAATAGAAAAAAACAAGGAACAGAATCAATATATATAATAGACAGAGCTCCTAACCTTAACAGTGGAGATTTAGTTGCTCGTGAAAAAGAGTGAAAACTAGGATTCTGGTAAACTGTAATTTTCAGAATGAGGTAGAATTCCCCAAAAGAGAAGTTTCTTTTCTCTTTTATATCTATCCTAATTAATTTAAAAATCCATTTTCTAAAACTAAAATAATATCTTTTTTATTTTAAAATAAAATACAAATTTAATTAAAATTAATTAAACTATGCGTGCAGCCTTTGGAAGAGGATTGGGGACCACTGGTATTATTAGGATCTACGCTGAACTTGTAAATTTTCAAGTTCAGTGTGGAGGAGGCAGTGGCATCTTTAGCGTGTTCCATTGAATCCACGCTGAACTTGGCTTTTCCCAAGTTCAGCGTGGAGAAGGCAGCGTGTGCTTCCCTGGGAGTTCTCAAATCCACGCTGAACTTGGTAAGAACCAAGTTCAGCGTGAAGGATGCAAAGGTTGCAGGAGGAAAAATGTGAACTATTATATATCGTTGGAAAGCCATGGAAGTTAGCTTTCTAATGCTGCTAGAATTATGTCAATTGGATTTCTGTAGCTCAATTTATTCTTATTTGAGTGCAAGGAGGTCAGGATTGATAGCATCATTCGCTTTCTTCCTTTTCTGCTACAAAACTCCGTCAAATCCATCCGAATGCTACTTGAAATAAATAGAATTGTACACAAATCAAAGTAGCATCCATAATGGCTAAAAGATATTTAAATTTTGATCAAACTCAACAATTTGAATACAAATTTACTAGGAAAAGATAGAGAAGATGATCACGCATCAAAGGTCCAGAACTATGAAATGATACTCTAGCATGCTTTCCAACAAAATAATGAGTGCAAGTATTTAAAGTTGTACCTTTCACTGGAAGTGAGTTCTTCTTGGCCAAGACGCTTAGTCCTTTCTCGCTCAAGTGACCAAGATGTATATGCCACAAATCAGAAGAAGAATCATCAGCTACATTCACATCTTCTTTGCATAACTTTGCTTGCAACCAGTAGAGAGTAGTGAGACTATTGTCTTCTCTAGCAACAATGAGAGCCCCTTTGATAATATTGCATTTTTCACTACCAGAGGAAGTGCAATACCCCTCTTGATCCAATACCTTCACTGAAATGAGATTGAACCGCATATCTGGCGCATGCCTAACATTCTTCAACTGCAACTTGCATCATATATTGGTTTCAAGCCACATATCATTGATGCCAAGGCATCTTAGGCTAGTTTCACTAGCATTTTTCTGTTAGTTTTAGTTGTTTTATGCATTTTTTTGAGCTTAAAGTAACCAAGAATGGTTAAATGAACAACAAAATAATGAATCATCCAAACAGTGTAATTTTGATGCAAATTCCATGAGTTTTTAGTTATATTACTTGAATGCTATGAATGGATGAATTCTCATGAAATTTTGCAAGATTTTGATGCAATTGTTTGGATGATTTCAGGGAAGAGAGGCTAGGCAAGGAAGCAACAAAATCAATGAAGGAAGCTTGAAATTCAAATGGGACGTTTAAGCTCCAGTTTAAGCCTAAACTGGAGCTTAAACGCCAAAATTATGAGAAGAGAGGAAATGCTGTAACTGGCGTTTAACCTCCAGTTTGACCTCAAATTGGAAGTTAAACGCCAGAATGAGAAAGGGCACTAAGGAGCATTCCACGTTTAACCTCCAGTTTGACCTCAAACTGGAGGTTAAACGCCAGAATGAGAATTGAACTAAGGGAGGCACAAAAGCATTTCCACGTTTAACCTCCAGTTTGACCTCAAACTGGAGGTTAAACGCCAGAAGCAATAGAGAGGCACCAGAAGAGTTCCACGTTTAACCTCCAGTTTGACCTCAAACTGGAGGTTAAACGTGTTCGATGGTTTTTCTCCTCCAGGGTGTGTTCTTCATTTCCAAGTTTAACCTCCAGTTTGACCTCAAACTGGAGGTTAAACGTGTTCGATCCTAATGGCCTCCAGGGGTTGCTTTCTTCATTTCTAAGTTTAACCTCCAGTTTGACCTCAAACTGGAGGTTAAACGTGTTCGATCCTAATAGCCTCCAGGGGTTGCTTTCTTCATTTCCAAGTTTAACCTCCAGTTTAACCTTAAACTGGAGGTTAAACGTGTTCGACTATGTACACTCCTGGGGTGCTTTCTTCCAATTCCACGTTTAAGTTTTAGTTTGACCTTAAACTGAAACTTAAACTTCAACTTAAACGCCACTCTTTGAAAGGGTTTATGGGCCAATTATATTGAGGTTTAGGTTAGCATTTGAGCACAAATATTAACTTAAACCTATTATGGTATGAAACCCAATTGAATATCATAGTTTATGGGATTGGGCCTGAAGAATTGATGAGTCTGGAACTTCAAATTGTTGAGTCTTGTATCATTACTTGTTTATCACTAAGTTTGCTCAATGAATGTTACAGAATGGGATCACAGCCTCATCAGGATTATGGATCATAAACCCAAAGCAAAAAGGAAATCAGGGAAAGGCCTCAAAGCCCAAGAATCACAACAGAAGCTCAATTTAGAAAGTGTATAAATAGGATAGAATTGAAGTCAAGGAGGACTTTTTTTTTTACTTTTGGACACTTGAGAATTTTTCATCAATTTTTCTAGTTTTGAATTCGGAGCTATGACTCACTAAACCCCTTTCATTGGGTTAGGGAGCTCTATTGTAATTCAATGAATCAATAATAGTTTTATCTTCTTCTTCAATCTTTTCTCTTGAATTTTGTTAGAAAGCTTCTCGATCTAATTCCATTGGGTAGTTGTCTTGGGAAAGAAACTACCCATAATTGGAATCCTTCGGAACCTTGGGAAAGGAATGGAGGATTCATGCTAGAGAAGCTTTCTCACAGTGAATTGGATTGGGGTTTGGATGGATATTGTGACATGTAATCCTACCAAATTGTGGTTCATGAAACTGTGTGGTATAATCAGTGATCGAGCTTCATCTCTTCTTATGAACATTTAAACCAAGGGATTGGGAATTTGTTTGTTTTTAGAGAGAATTGGTGAGCCAAGGAATTGGGATCCAATCATATAAGATTGCCAAGCAAGATTCAATGAATGCATTGGTCGAGGAAGAGATGAAAATGTTTTGATTCGGAGATCTCAATATCTCCTCATACCCAATGAACTCCCCATCTCTGATCTACCTTTTCTATTTACATTCTGCAATTTCAATTCATGCAAATCCTCCCCAATTCCCTTTTAATTTCAGCAATTTACTTTTCCGCACTTTAATTCTCGCAATTTAAGATTCAGTCATTTCAATTCCTTGCAATTTACATTTACCGCCAATTTACTTTATGCAATTCACACCCAATTCTTGATTCCGCTCAACTAATCAAACTTCTAATTCGAATTGCTCATTCAACCAATCCTTGTGGGATTCGACCTCACTCTATTGTGAGTTTTTACTTGACGATAACCGGTGCACTTGCCGGAAGGAATTTTGCCGATTGTGCAATTTCCTTAATCGTAGCTATACTCAGTTATAGCACATCAAGTTTATGGCGCCGTTGCCGGGGATTGGTTTTCGATTGACAATTCTCAGATTGGAAGTTAACTAGATTGAGCAATTTTTTTTTGTTTTGTTAATTTAGTTCAAGTTACTTGTTGAATTTTAATTCCTGCACTCTGTTATTTGCTTTTTCTTTCTTATGCCTTTCATTTCGAGCAACTAACTCACTGACCCGCTAACTATTTGAATTAATTCCTCAACTGCTCTAACCATACTCTTCCATTAACCAAGAGTATTCCACTTGGTTGTTGCTTGTGGTGTGTTCTTGTATGACAGGTAGGAGAGGAGAGACATCAACCCCTCCATATACCGAACCAGAGAGGACCCTTCATAGACTTAGAAGGGAAGCAAGAAGGAAGAGGGTACTGGGAGAAGAAGAATCTGAAGGAGAATCTGAGGACAACTTTGAGGGAGCTCTAGATCTCAACATGGATAGAGAAGTTCACAACCATGAGAGGGATGATGGAAACAATGCCATTCCTGAGAGAAGGGTTCTTGGTTCATACATAAACCCAACCTCTGGGAATTGTGGTAGTAGCATTCAGAAACCACCCATTCAGGCCAACAATTTTGAACTCAAACCACAGCTAATATCACTGGTGGAGAACCATTGTTCATTTGGTGGGAGTGCTAATGAAGATCCAAATCAACATCTCACCAAATTCCTGAGAATTTGTGACACAGTGAAGTCCAATGGAGTCCAGGAAGATGCCTACAAACTGCTCTTGTTCCCATTTTCACTTAGGGACAAGGCAGCTAAGTGGCTGGAATCATTCCCAAGGGACAGCCTAACAACCTGGGATGAGGTGGAGAGCAAGTTTCTGGCACGTTTCTACCCCCCACAAAAGATCAATAGGCTTCGATCTGAGGTTCAGACTTTTAGACAACAGGATGGTGAGACTCTCTATGAGGCATGGGAGAGGTTCAAAGAGTTGACAAGGAAATGCCCACCAAACATGTTCCCTGACTGGGTGCAATTTCATATTTTCTATGATGGACTTTCTTATGAATCAAGGAAGGCTGTAGACCATTCATCCGGAGGTTCATTGAACAGAAAAAAGACTGTGGAAGAAGCCATTGAAGTGATTGAGACAGTGGCTGAGAATGAGTACTACTATGCTTCAGAGAGGCACAACACTAAGGGAGTGATGGAGCTGAACCATGTTGATACAATTCTAGCCCAAAACAAGGTGTTTGCCAAGCAACTAGCAGAGCTCACCAGGAAATTAGACACAAAGCAAGTGGCTGCACTACACACACAAGATCAAGAGGAAGTAAGCACTGAAGGAGGTGATTGGGAAGAGGCCAACTATGTGGGAAATCAACAAAGGCAACCATATGATCTACATTCCAACACTTACAACCCAGGATGGAAAAACCACCCAAACTTTGGGTGGGGAAACCAGCAAGGCCAACCACAAAACCACAAACCTTACAACCACAACCAACATAACAATTCCACATACCAAAACTCCAACCAAAGATCATACCAAGCCACACAAAACACTTACTCCCAACCACCATATCATGGCCAAAATAACCAACCTGCCCAACCTAATCCGAACCAACAATTTCAAGATCAATTAAACAGGATAGAAGGAAGGTTAGTAAACATGGGTCAGGACATAAGTGAGTTGAAAAACTTTAGGGACGATGTGAGATCAACCTTAAGAAACCATGGCGAAAAACTCAAGTGGATGGAGGCTCGAGTAGGAGAACTTTCTCAACAGGCCCCTAAGTCAACTGCAGTGTTCCCTAGTGACACAGAAAAGAATCCTAAAGGGGAACAAAAGGGAGTGAGATGGGAAGAATGCAAGGCCATCACCACATTGAAGGAAGTCTCAGAAGAAGACAGAATCAGACCCTCAGAAAAGGAGCCAGAAATCTTGAAAGAAAGTGTGGAAGAAGCTAAGCAGGAAAGCGAAACGGAGCAAGCTAAGGATATGCAAAAGGAAGGCACGCTGGAAACATACCAACCAAAAGCACCATTTCCTCAGAGGTTAGGAGGAGGTGAAAAAGGGAAAACATATTCAAGGTTCCTAGAGACATTTAAGTCTCTCCATATCAATATTCCCTTTCTTGATATCCTCCAGCAGATGCCTACACATATCAAGTATTTGAAAGAATTGCTGAGCAAGAAAAGAGTTTTGAAGGGAGGACAAACTGTAATAATGAACAAGGAATGCAGTGCACTCATCAAGAAGGACAGAGTCTCTAAGAAAACAGACCCAGAAAGTTTCCATATCCCTTGCATCATAGGGGAAACAAAAATTGATAGAGGATTCTGTGATCTAGGAGCTAGCATAAATGTGATGCCTCTGACTCTTATGAAGAGGCTACAACTGAATGAGGTAAGATCCACTGATGTAATCATACAACTGGCTGACAAAACTCAAAAGCAAGCTGAAGGGGTAGTGGAGAATGTGCTTGTGAAAGTGGGAAATTATTTCTTCCCTACAGACTTTGTCATTTTGGACATGGAGGAAAGCTACCTACACCCTATCATTCTGGGAAGGCCATTTCTAGCCACTGCTAGAGCGCTCATAGATGTAGAACAAGGAGAGCTAATTTTGAGAATACATGATGAACAGCTCATTTTCCATGTTTTCAAACCTGCATCTGACCCTGAACCAGAATCTGAAAAGCCTAAGGATGATAGTAGCCATCTCTGTTCGGAGGAAAGCAATCCAGCAACTAAAACTCTAAAACAGTCCTTGGAAGGCAAACAAGATTTGCAAGAGTTAAAGCCACAAGAATTAAAAGAAACAAATAAGAAGGAACCTCCTGGCATAAGAGTCAAAGAAGAAGTCCTCAAGAGAGAGGGAAGAATTGTAAAGAAAGTGCCAAGAGGGTGGAGAAACAAGAAAATTCCCACTAAAGGTTTCTCTCCGGGAGATGAAGTGATATCAAGTCATTATCTGCCAATGCCACCTGGCCTCAAAACCATTCCTTCACAGCTTCCTCAAGTGTTCACAATCAGGAAAGTTCTTTCTATGGAACATTTGGAAATCATAAAGGAATCAAATGGGGATGTTTTCATAGTGAGAGGAGAAGACATCAAGCACTACAATCCACCCTAACAAGGGACAACCGTCAAGCTAGTGACGTTAAAGAAGCGCTTCATGGGAGGCAACCCATGTTTTTAGTATCCTTACTCTTTATTGTTTTACTCTGCATCTAATAAAGCATGGTTTCTTATGCATGAACGTGAATCCTCAGGACAACCGTTGATAAGGTGCACTAAACATTACATGTAAAATACAATTGGTCTCTAAGTTTGGTGTGCCTGAAGGCATCTCCAAATCTTATGCAAAATTGTATTTAGTTTTTCATTCAAGGTGCACAACCAAACATTAAGTTTGGTGTTCCTTTTTGAACACAGTTAATGAAAAGCAAGAAGTTCCTCTGGATTTAGAATTTCATGACAAGTATACCATTTGCATGTCTTAATACTTTGATTTCAATTACTTTAGGTAGTGAAATTGTTTAGGATCAAAGAGTCAAGGTGACTATGATTTATTAAGAATTATGCACATTCATTAAGGACACTAACATGGATTTCATGTCATCAGGAGACATTACCAAACACTAAGTTTGGTGTCCAATAATAAGTGTGCATACATATAAAAGTCACGGCTATAAGCTCATAAAGTTAATCATTGATCTACAATTCAAAAAGAATGAAAAACATGTGCAAGTGCTTTTCCTTATTCACATGACCGAAAAAAAAAATGATAACAAATTTGTTTGTTTGTGCAGGTACAAAAGGAAGGATAATAATGGAGGAAAAAGACAAATGGGGAGGCACGGTGCTTGGTCAAAAAGGAAGTTCAAAGGTCTTTGAAACTAACAAATGGGAAAAAGAAGTTCTGCATGAAAAGATAGCTACATGTACAACCTAATGCACCTAGAATACTTCCAAGAAAGTGAAAAGCAATTCGTCCTTTTCCCTAATTCATATATTTACCATCAAGCCATCCTTCACAAATCACCCTAGCCGTCCATTTTTCACTTGCTTGCAATATAAAGAAGCAATTAGGGAACGAGCTCCACACCACCAAAGCTCCTTCTTGCACATTTCCTTTCATCATAGCATAACTATCTCTTGTCGAAAACAACCTCACCACTCTTCTAACCACATTTTCTTACTTCACCTTGTCAACCTTAGCTTGTTACTCTCCAAAACTAAAGAACCAATGGCAGCCTCATCTAGCCACAAAAGAAGAAAAGACAAGCAACCCATGGAGGAGGAAAGGGAATTTGATGCATGGAAATACAAATCAGTTTTCCATGAGATCCAAGCCGAATGGATGAGACCTAAAAGGGTACTAGCTGAGGTTCCCTTTGACCTGGAAATGGATGAGTTCCCAGGTATTTGGGAGAAGATCAAAAAGAGGAAGTGGGAGCTCTTGACTAAGCCAATCACTAAGATCAACATCAATCTGGTGAAGGAGTTTTATGCAAATGCAGTGAGGGAGGATCCAACCGTGGAACCTACCTACAAAAGTTATGTGAGAGGGGTGGAAGTTGATTTCAGCCCCAAGGCAATCATGAAAACTCTTGGCCTGAAAAACATACGTTTCAGCCAAGCAAGTTATGAGGAAAGGATGATAGGAGAACCTGACTATACGACTATTGCTGAAGACCTTTGTGCCATCAGAGCTGAATGGGTAAGAAAAACAAAAGGGGCTCCAAGAGTCTTGAGAAGGGGAGACCTAACACCTGAAGCTAAGGGGTGGTATGCAATAGTTAGGAGATCCATCCTACCCACTGCAAACTCTTCAGAAATAGTCCCTAAAAGAGCCATCTTGCTACATTGCATTATGGTGGGAGGAGAGATCAAGGTTCATAAACTCATTGCTGATCAGATACAAGAGTTTAGTGAGAAAAGTGACCCTGACTCCTGGCTCCACTTCCCTAGCACCATCATTAGACTATGCATTGATGCCCAAGTACCACTTGAAGATGAAAGACCTAATTGGCTATATCCTGGAATGGCCATAACTGCTCACAGAATGACTCTTGGCCCAACTCCCCCAAGACATACAAAAAGAAGAAATGAAGAAGGGCAACAAGCAGAAGAGGAGCAAGAAGCAGAGCAAGAAGGAGAAGAAGAGCAAGAAGAGCAAAGAAGTCCAGAAAGAAGGCAACAAGTTCCCAGAGACCCCATTGATATGAGCAGAATGCAGGAAATCATGGAAGGAATGTCTCAACAATACATGAGGTCTCAAGAGAGGCAAGAGGACTTTCACCTCAAAATGATGGACATGCAAAGGAACTTTGAATCAATATTCCTAGATCTGCAAAGGGAACAGAATTTACAATTACAGGAATCCCTCAGCCACATATGCCAACACCAAGATGCCAATATCTTGGCAATCAAGAAAGCCACCACTTTGCAAAATGCAAGATACTCAGTTCAAGCTGATTACAACATCAGCTCTCAAATCAAGCTTAACTACATAGGGGAACATCTATACAAGATGGACCCAGCATTCCCATCTTTTGATGAGTATTTCAAAGGGAGAAAAGAAGGAGAAATAAACAAGGCGATGATCCTTGAAAAAGGAGTGGAAGAAACAATGAAAAAGGCTGGATTCTGGACAAAGCTCATGAGAAAAGATAAAGGAAGTACAAGCGGTCAAAAAGAGGTAAGAAGCAAGAAGAAGCAGAACCCCAAGAATCAAAAAGAACCAAGCAACAAATGAGAGGTGGTCTTGTTCCTTAATAATCAAATAATAGTTTATGAATTGTCTTTATGAGCTTTCTTTCATTTTAAGTCAATTTGTATGTTTGTTTGTTTACTGCTTTGAATAAAGTGAATGCCTAGATGTTTGGATATAACTTCACCTTCTTAAACAAATGCTTGCCATGCTTGTTCTGTTTCCAAAAATAAAAGAAAAGTTTGAACAAAAGTAACTTGGCTCAATTAGTGACAAATCAAGTAGAATTAAGTGGTGGTATGCATGCTTGATTGTTTAGTCAGCTCACTGGAAATTGAGTGTAGAATTATCATTTTTGTGTAGAAGTTGAATACTGTCTATGGATCTTGATGAATAAATGTCTTTGGCCATGAAAAAGAAAAAAAAAGAAGAAGTAAAAGCCACTGAAAAAGGGCAACCAAAAAGCAAGAAAAAGAATTGAGAAAATAAGCTAGGCACCAATGGTTTGAACTTCTGAGACAAATGCCTGTGGTGTTTATGTATTAAGGATATGCTTGGATGAATAGGTTCGGAGGAGTGTTTCAACACTTGGTAACTTGGGTTAACTAACCCGAGATTATCAACCAAAAGTCCATTATCAAGAGCAACCTAAATACAAAACATTTAGTCACACAAAGAGGTGCTGGGCACCAATGTCTCAAGAAGAAATGTGAACTAAAATGCCTGTAGTGGATATGTGTAGTGCACTGATAAGAAAAAGAAAATGCCAAAGGCTTGTGCAACACATGACACTGAGCAAACAAGGAGCAAGGGAGCTCTAAGAAAAAGAAAAACAAAGAAAGGAAATGTGCCAAAGACATAAGAATAACAAGAGGCCATAGCAGTGTTTGATGGATGCAATGAAAAAGTGATAATCCTACCTGATAAGAATGAAAAAGTGATACTGCAACTTTCTGCATAAAACCCTTCTGATGAACTTCAAATGCTTGCTAATATAGCCAATGTAATTGCTTTTTGTTTCATACTTGTTTTCTCAATTAACTCAGGACTTTCTTAGGGACAAGCAAGTATTAAGTTTGGTGTTGTGATGCCAAGGTATCTTAGGCTAGTTTCACTAGCATTTTTCTGTTAGTTTTAGTTGTTTTATGCATTTTTTTGAGCTTAAAGTAACCAAGAATGGTTAAATGAACAACAAAGTAATGAATCATCCAAACAGTGTAATTTTGATGCAAATTCCATGAGTTTTTAGTTATATTACTTGAATGCTATGAATGGATGAATTCTCATGAAATTTTGCAAGATTTTGATGCAATTGTTTGGATGATTTCAGGGAAGAGAGGCTAGGCAAGGAAGCAACAAAATCAATGAAGGAAGCTTGAAATTCAAATGGGACGTTTAAGCTCCAGTTTAAGCCTAAACTGGAGCTTAAACGCCAAAATTATGAGAAGAGAGGAAATGCTGTAACTGGCGTTTAACCTCCAGTTTGACCTCAAACTGGAAGTTAAACGCCAGAATGAGAAAGGGCACTAAGGAGCATTCCACGTTTAACCTCCAGTTTGACCTCAAACTGGAGGTTAAACGCCAGAATGAGAATTGAACTAAGGGAGGCACAAAAGCATTTCCACGTTTAACCTCCAGTTTGACCTCAAACTGGAGGTTAAACGCCAGAAGCAATAGAGAGGCACCAGAAGAGTTCCACGTTTAACCTCCAGTTTGACCTCAAACTGGAGGTTAAACGTGTTCGATGGTTTTTCTCCTCCAGGGTGTGTTCTTCATTTCCAAGTTTAACCTCCAGTTTGACCTCAAACTGGAGGTTAAACGTGTTCGATCCTAATGGCCTCCAGGGGTTGCTTTCTTCATTTCTAAGTTTAACCTCCAGTTTGACCTCAAACTGGAGGTTAAACGTGTTCGATCCTAATAGCCTCCAGGGGTTGCTTTCTTCATTTCCAAGTTTAACCTCCAGTTTAACCTTAAACTGGAGGTTAAACGTGTTCGACTATGTACACTCCTGGGGTGCTTTCTTCCAATTCCACGTTTAAGTTTTAGTTTGACCTTAAACTGAAACTTAAACTTCAACTTAAACGCCACTCTTTGAAAGGGTTTCTGGGCCAATTATATTGAGGTTTAAGTTAGCATTTGAGCACAAATATTAACTTAAACCTATTATGGTATGAAACCCAATTGAATATCATAGTTTATGGGATTGGGCCTGAAGAATTGATGAGTCTGGAACTTCAAATTGTTGAGTCTTGTATCATTACTTGTTTATCACTAAGTTTGCTCAATGAATGTTACAGAATGGGATCACAGCCTCATCAGGATTATGGATCATAAACCCAAAGTAAAAAGGAAATCAGGGAAAGGCCTCAAAGCCCAAGAATCACAACAGAAGCTCAATTTAGAAAGTGTATAAATAGGATAGAATTGAAGTCAAGGAGGACTTTTTTTTTACTTTTGGACACTTGAGAATTTTTCATCAATTTTTCTAGTTTTGAATTCGGAGCTATGACTCACTAAACCCCTTTCATTGGGTTAGGGAGCTCTATTGTAATTCAATGAATCAATAATAGTTTTATCTTCTTCTTCAATCTTTTCTCTTGAATTTTGTTAGAAAGCTTCTCGATCTAATTCCATTGGGTAGTTGTCTTGGGAAAGAAACTACCCATAATTGGAATCCTTCGGAACCTTAGGAAAGGAATGGAGGATTCATGCTAGAGAAGCTTTCTCACAGTGAATTGGATTGGGGTTTGGATGGATATTGTGACATGTAATCCTACCAAATTGTGGTTCATGAAACTGTGTGGTATAATCAGTGATCGAGCTTCATCTCTTCTTATGAACATTTAAACCAAGGGATTGGGAATTTGTTTGTTTTTAGAGAGAATTGGTGAGCCAAGGAATTGGGATCCAATCATATAAGATTGCCAAGCAAGATTCAATGAATGCATTGGTCGAGGAAGAGATGAAAATGTTTTGATTCGGAGATCTCAATATCTCCTCATACCCAATGAACTCCCCATCTCTGATCTACCTTTTCTATTTACATTCTGCAATTTCAATTCATGCAAATCCTCCCCAATTCCCTTTTAATTTCAGCAATTTACTTTTCCGCACTTTAATTCTCGCAATTTAAGATTCAGTCATTTCAATTCCTTGCAATTTACATTTACCGCCAATTTACTTTATGCAATTCACACCCAATTCTTGATTCCGCTCAACTAATCAAACTTCTAATTCGAATTGCTCATTCAACCAATCCTTGTGGGATTCGACCTCACTCTATTGTGAGTTTTTACTTGACGATAACCGGTGCACTTGCCGGAAGGAATTTTGCCGATTGTGCAATTTCCTTAATCGTAGCTATACTCAGTTATAGCACATCAATCATCCATACCAGTGATATCACACACTCCTTTATCTCCCAATTTGATCTTGCTAAAGTTTTCAGTAGTATAGGATGAAAAATTCACGTTTCGGAGTGACATGACATGAGGCACCAGAGTCCATAATCCAAGTGGAATCATCACAGGCAAGATTCACATAATTTTCATCATATGTCATAAGAACATCTTCATAAACAAAAGCAGCAGTTTCTTTATCACTATCTTTACCTTTGTCTTTGTTTCTTCCCCTTGATTATTCTCTTTTCAAGAACCTATAATATCTCTTGATATGCCTCGGCTTGCCACAATGGTGACAAATGAACTCTTTTCTTGGCTTGTACTTTTCTCTTGACTTGCTTCGACTCTCTGACTTGTCGGAACTACGAGGTTTTCTACTTTGACTTCTCCCTCGTGACTTTGAAACAAGTGCTTCTGACTGGGTGGAGGCATTAGTCAAACCTCGCTCTTTTCTTCTGGCTTTTTTATTCAACATGCTCTTTTTAACCATTGCTAACGTCAATTTCCCATTTGGAGCTGAGTTAGTCAGTGTCATAACCAGAACTTCCCAACTATCAGGTAAAGAGCTCAATAACAACAAGGCATGTAACTCATCATTCAAAGTGATTTCATTATTTGTCAGTTGGTTCACCGTCTCCTGAAAAATGCTCAAGTGCTCCGCCGTTGATTTACCTTCAATATACTTCATATTGACAAGCTTTCTAATCAAGAATGCTTTGTTTTGCACATTCTTTCTCTCATATAAGTCCTTCAATTTCTTTCACATCTTCTCAGTATTTGTTTCAGTGTCTACATGTGGATACACACTAAGATCAAGCCATTGCCTAATCAAAGCAACTGCCTTCCGATTCAGCTTCTTCCATTTAGCATCGGATTTAGTACCTTTGGATTTATCCCCCTCCATAGGATCATACAAGTCCTTACTATACAACATATCTTCCATGAGGATCTTCCAAATCGATTAATTTTGGGAAATCAATTTGACCATATTCGGTCCATGAGTATTTTTCTCCATTTAATCAGCACAGAGATAAACAACCAGAGCTCTAGATACCACTTTGTTGCGAAAACTCAACAAAGGTTCAAACAAGAACCTGTCTAACAGCAGAAGCACCAGAAATAATTTTTTCACAACTTGTGCGATTAAATAGGCAATACCAAAGATACTCCAAGCAACAATTATAATGGCAGAAATTAAATAATCAGACAGTAGAATTTTAACGTGGAAAAACCCCAAAAGAGGGACAAAAAACCCACGAGACCTAGTCTAGAAAAATCTTTCACTATCAGAATAATGGGTACACAAACAGTCTTTTTAGTGACACTAGAGCATCTCAACAATCAACAAAATACATCACCAAAACTTGTGGAATCAACATAAATCCTCCACAAAAATGGGTATCTCAAATCAAGAAAAAGAGAAGGCAATACAACTAGCAAGTTATATCCTAATGTTCATCTCTACACCAGGAATAATATACTGAAACTTCATAAGAAATGGAGTGAATTTACCAGGTTAATCGGATCAAGATAACTTGCCCTTTTTCCCTAAATTTTCTCTTCTTCTCTTCGACGGCTCACTGTTCCTTTTTTTCTTTTGTTTCTAAATGAGAGAGTAAGGCTCTCGCTCTCTCTCCCTCCGTGGCTTTTTAGCCACTTCTTTCTTTTTTTATAATATGTGGGCCCCACTTGAAGTTGGGGACCCATTAATAATTAAACAAAACAATATATACATCAAAGAATTTTGAATGAGAGACTCACATGACGTTGGCATGTTGAATGTCAGCATCAAGTGCCTTCAGGGAGTCTTGAAAAGAGGGTGCTGCGTCAAGCATTTGGTATTAGTATCTGAACATTTTTCTTTACCTTAGAATTATGATCCTTTCTTAGTAGAGATGAAATGAGAAAAACAAAGCAGAAAGGAAAAATGGGATTGCCAAAAGCACAATAATACCATGAGATTTTGTATAAGGGAGGTTGTTGAGTGTTGACCGGGAAGGGGTATGGAAAGGTCTATTTTATTCTTGAAGACCTTCAAGTTTTCCATTGTTGACTAGCTCAACGGTTCCAAACTCAACCTTTATATATATTTTTTTCATTAGACACATCACTAATTCTCATTGAATAATAATGCAATGAGATCAAGACAAGATTTCTTTTTGGTGAAAGTTTTACTTTTTCTTGTTACAATAGTACTTGTACTTTAAGCTTCTTGCACAATTCACAATAATCCTTATCATTATTTGGTCTTCAATGTCCATCTTTGATAGAGTACACTTTTTTTCACTTGTTTGATGCTCCCAATTGAAAACTTCTTTCTTGACTTTTTCATAGATTCTTTATCATGCATTAGGGATGTCAATGAAGTGGGGGTGAGGGCGGGAGATGCCTTCCTGCTTTCCGTCTCCGCTCCCGGAATTGATTCCTGTCCCCACCCCGATCCCCACCATGGGATAATTGTCCCATTCTTGTTCTCTATGTTTTTCGTGTTTCTCACGAGGGCATATTCTCCATCTCCCTATGTTGAATATTTATATGAAAATTATGGTAAAAAATAATTAAAAAAAAAGAAACAAACTACAAGACGTTGTTACAAACACAAAAACATATCATATCCAAGATTATAAGTCCAGAAATATAACATAACAAATTATAGTCCATAAAACAAAACCTTAAAATACAACTTCCATTCTAAAAAAAGCCATAAATAAAGTCTTCAACATCAAATATTCTTCCATTGTCAGTATATAACTTCTAACAAACAACTCCATATTCTCTGTTAAAATAATATAAACATGAATACATTAACATACATTATAAACAAGAATACTATATATTAAATAAAAATTTGACATAATAAAAAAATAATTACCTAAACTCTTAAATCCCTCATATCCATCTCATAGTCTCAAATTGGAATTTTCGACCCTGATTTATCTATATTATATCAATCAACAAGTCATGAGAGTTAAATTTGACATGAGATTAAACTTTAATACCAGATAAAAACTTGAGTTATTAGTACTTTTACCTTAAAAGTATATCCAATGCTGACCGCAAATTAACGCTTCAACAAGTTCATAATGCAATTTATTGCGATGTGGATGTAAAACTCGACTACCGGTACTAAAAGCGGACTCTGAGGCAATAGTAGAAATAGGAATGGCTAAAAAATCTCTTGCAATCTTTTGTAAGGTTGGATATTTCACTCTAATATTTTTTCAATAGCCCAAAATGTCAAATTTTTTCAAATTTATTTTATCTACCATAACACTCTCTTCCAAATAGAAATTCAACTCAATTTTTGTAACACATTCTTCAGACGTATCTTCCACGAATTTCAAGTAGATAGAATTAAATTTTTTCTTTAAAGTGATATTCTCTAACATTTAAAGTAGAAACTAAACTATCATCATTTGGAGCTCTTCTTTTAACCCTAGTCTTAAGTTGATATTCACATACTAATTTTTTCATCATTTTCTTGACCTTGCTCAATTAAAACTAACTTTGAGATCCATATATTTTAGAGAAAAAAATTTCAACAACTTCATCTTATATCTAGGGTCTAAGATAACTCTCATAACCATGAATTCATTAATTTGATCCCAATACTTTTCAAACTTACTAATCATATTTGTTGTCATTTTATGAATCATGTCATTAGAACTAAGCATCCATTCATTCAATATCAATCTCATTTCACACACCTTGGAAAAGTATAAATTTGTGGTTGGATATAAAGTGGCAGAGAGCAATTCAGTCACACTATAAAAGACTTCTAATTTATCAACAAATTCATTTGTCATTTCTCACTCATCATTAGATGGTACATATTTATACAGAGATTCACGGTGTCTTAAAAGCTCAAAAACTTCTCTATATGGCAATACAAAAGCAAGCATTAGATAAGTTGAATTCTATCTAGTTCTACAATCAAGTGCAAGTTTTCTCCTATAATTAATATTCAATTGCCTACAAGTCTCTTCAAAATTTTCTTTCTTTTTCTGTGTTGCAACTCAAAAAGAAACACTCTCTCTGATTTTTTCAATGAAAATATATATTGCATTCATGTCATTTTTCACAATCAAATTAGCAACATGAGTACAACAACGCTTGTGAAAAAATTCTTCTCTCTTGATAAAGTTAGATGGTGAAATCTTATCAAGTACAAGATGAATCATGACATCATTTGTACTACAATTATCAACTGTAAAAATTGACAATTTTCTATCTATGTTCCAACCATACAAGGAATTCACCAAACCATCACTAAGAACCTCAACAGTATAGGGTGCAGGCACATATGCATGCAAACCTAAAGTAATGTAAATATAATAAACAGTCATGATATAAAAAATTGACATATATAAAAGATACTAAAAACACAAATAAATTAGAATAATACCTCACAAGATGACATTACAAGTTCCAATCATTATCAATAAAGTGAGTTGTAATTGATATATAACCTTTGTTTTGTCACTCAGCACTCCACATGCTAGTAATTATAGCAATGCGGCTTGAATTTTTTTTTCCAACAATTTTAAAAGCTTTGCCTTTTCAACTTCATACATCTTCTTAGCATCACTTCTCAGTGTATTTCTTGTATAAAATTTGAGCAAAGATTGAGTTTCAGCCATAAACTCATGAAAACTCTCTTGCTCAACAAATAATACAGGGTGCTCATTCCTAATAACTCAACTTGTAAGTGCTCGTTGGCCAAATGTATATGGCTATATTAACTATCAAGTTAGTCTTCTACAGAGTTTGATTCTTTATCATTGAGTAGATTGCTTAATGTCTAAAATAGACATCAGTTTAATTCTTCAACATATCTTGGGATACCAACTTAATCCTTAATTGAATTGATTATTAATTTACCCTGTGCATGACAAATTTGGTGTTTAATGTTTTGAGGGACTAACTTGATGTTCTAATTATCTTTGGAGGAACGATTTACGAATTTGCTCTATCATTAATGACCAACTGATAACAATATTGAAATCAAACATTGTTAATTTCTTTTTTGGGATTAAAGAAGAATTTAAAAATCAAACATTGTTATTACCTGGAGCCAATTAAGTTAAGATTCCCTTATACCCTCATATGTTTGAAATCCCTGATAGAAAGCCCTTCCTCCACTGTCAAGAAAGAAAAGATTCAAAATGCTACTGTTTGCCATAGAGTATTATCTTCTGGTTAGATTTTGTGCATCAGTTGAGGCATGTTTGATTAATAAATAAAAATAACAATGATACTTATATACTAAGCTGACCTTTTCAGGTTTCTATGACTACAATAACGAAGAATTTCAAAGTATTTGTAAGATTGGTGAGTGATTGGATATTGTTAAGTAACTATTGAGTTCCTTTGTTTCTTAAAATTAATTGTCTTATATTTTAAAATTTTTACTCTGAGTAAGAACAGAATTTACTGAAGACATGCTCGAAGCGTGTTCTAAAAGTCTTGGTTCTCAAGTGATTCCTGAGCTAAAGGTACCTCAATTTCATGTTCCTCTTTGAACCTGGTTTGAATCCTGCCTAATATTACTAGTAATTTTCAACCATACTATTGATATGGAGATACAATGAAGCCATATTTCTGGCTTGAAGCAAGTGAGGTAAGAGTATTGTATGCCCTTGGTAATTTTGTTCTTGTTCTCTAGTTCTATCAATGAGTTGTCGTTTGCCTCTTGATTATTGGAATACTGCACACTTCTTTCTATTGCTTAAATGGAAGATATGAGGTCATTTTCTATTAGTGTACTATGTGCCATTGATAAGTAGTACTCAAACTATATTTTCTTTATAGTGTTATATCTCAATTTAACTTGTAGGGAATACTTCTGATCATATATTATCTTATTTATTTATTCAGGTGTGGGAGGTAAAAGCTATAGATTTGACCCTTAGCCCAGTTCACTATTCCAGTTGCAAGCTCAATTCTTGATCCCATCCCCATTCTCAAAATGGTATCTATTTCTTGGTCTTTTCTCCTCTTGCTTGAGTTAATTCCAAGTCTTAGTGTGAGATGGAGTTTTTTATATTGGCGGCTGTGATTTTTCTCTGTTGCATAGAAAACTGAATTTGGAATCTTTCTTTTTTTTTAAAAAAAGAAAAAAAATTATAAAATTTGTTCTGTGAATGCCTTTTGTTTTAGTTGCTTGATTATGCATAAATTTATTTAGAGGGGCAAATCAATCCTACTATGATTAGTTAAGCAAAGTTGGACACTTTCTGCACTGTAGGTTGCTGCTACCACTCCTATAGTTGGGTCCCATGTTTGGGTTGAGGATTCTGAAGTAGCATGGATAGATAGTGAAGTCTTGGAGGTTAATGAAGAAGAAGTTAAAGTCTCTTGCACTTCAAGGAAGACGGTGAGGGTCCTCTGATTTTAGCTTAATGAAACTATTGTTTTTGTATTGCAATATGCCCATACTTTAATTTTCCTTGAAATTCATGTTGTTGTTAAAGTGTCTTGTATTTATCATAAAGACACTGAAGTTCCGCCAAGTAGAGTAGATGATATGACAAAGCTTGCATACCTACACAAACCTGGTGTACTAGAAAATTTGAGATCAAGATATGATATCAATGAAATTTACGTACATATTTCATATTTTGATGATGTTGTATGGTTGGAAATATGGAATGTTATGCTAATTTGTCCAATACTTTGCTTTCAGACTTACACTGGAAATATATAGATTGCGGTGAACCCTTTCGTAAAGCTTCCTCATTTATATGATAGTCATATGATGGCACAATATAAAGGAGTAGTGTTTGGTGAGCTAAGTCCACATCCGTTTGCCGTTGCAGATGCTGCATATAGGTAATCTTCTTTGCTGTACTGTAAATGGAGTCTTAGTGTAATATAATTGTTGGTATTTAAATGAACCTTTGAACATTTGCATTTGTTCTTTAATTCTAACCAAAAAATAAAGCAAGTTTAGGAAGTAACTTCTATTAAGGAAGTAATAATAGCAGAGTAAATAGTAAACACTTTTTGGTAGCAAAAGTTGTGAAAATCTTTGGCCTAACTCTTTGTTGGGTTTATTTTTATGCAGAGAATCAATGAGAATAATGTAGTGATAACTGATAGAATGTGGGCTAGGCTGTATCTTTGACGAATCAACCCAACTTTTTGGGCAACAAGTGTTACAATGAAGATAACATCGAAAAAGAAGAACCATTAAACCAGCTGCTACATGGAGAATTTTCAGATGACACCTTGGTTAAGAAAGAAATTAGCAGCATTTAATAATATGCTTCCTAAATGTTATTGTCATTCCTTTATACCCTTTTACAATGCTATATGCATTTAATTTTTAGTAGTATATATGAGCTTTTTTCTTCTCTCTTTTTTGGGCCCCTCCACTCCATAAAATAGCTGGGAAAAAATTAGCCTCACATTGTTGTTATTTCTGTAATTTTTGTAAAACTTGAGGGATTGAATTTGGATTTGTTAAAATATAATGTCATTTTTAGAGAATTCAACTTTTGATAATAGAAATCTTTGATGTTGGAGAGATTATGACAGTTTAAAACAGTCACTAAATACAGGAAAAAACTATCACAGGAATAAGTAACTTAGTAATGGTTTTAAATCAAAAAACTGTCACTAAAAATATTGTGACGGTTTAAATAGTCACTAAATATGCCTAAAAACTGTCATAAGAATTGGTAACTTAGTGACGGTTTAAAACAGTCATGAAATAGAAAAAATTGTCACATAATTTAGTAATTTAACGACAGTTTTAAAATATCGTGAAATATAGTATAAAAAACACCTTTACAAGTGT
The DNA here is from genome assembly GCF_003086295.3 of Arachis hypogaea. Classification (NCBI taxonomy): domain Eukaryota; kingdom Viridiplantae; phylum Streptophyta; class Magnoliopsida; order Fabales; family Fabaceae; genus Arachis; species Arachis hypogaea. Next base: position 54,751,808 of record NC_092036.1, read on the forward strand.
GACAAATTAGTGACGGTTTTATACTTTAAAAACCATCACAAACAATTTAGCGACACTCCTTACCAACAGTAGTCCAAAAACGTCACTATGTCAGCTGGCGATGCTCAAATATGTGACGCTTTTTTAACCATCTCAAAACCATTTAGTGACAGTTAAAACCGTCACTAAGCATTAAAAAAACCGTCGCCAAAATGTTGTTTTGTTGTAGTGGTTGGCCTTTCCGTTCCTGTCGAACCTAATGATTGTTGAACCTTTTTCAATATTGATTGCTTTGATCCCCTAATTGTACGAATCGGAAAAATTCTAATGTGAATGTGAAAGTGCTTAGTTCCTTGCTTCATGTCACCTCCAATCTTTCTTTCACAATATTTACATGTTTCCTTCTACTTTCCATCTATTTTCTTCCTCCTAAAATGTTTCCAAGCCTTGAAAGTTAATCCTTTTTTGTTAAGATTGCTTTGCACGTTTTGGCTAACTTCTTGTCGTTTCTCTTGTGTTTCTTAGAGATGTGCTTCAATTGCTTGACCCTCATCACCTTGAGTTGATTCTGTCTCATTATTATTTTTAATAGGAGTCGAGCTAAAACTATCCATCATGTACAATGAGATTTAATACAAAAATACTAAATTAAGATTCAATACAGAAACATTAAGTTAGATTCTCAACTTTAGATACAAAGAAAAAATTCAAAAGAACAAAAAAAATTAAATCAAATACAAAAGAATACATAATAAATCATCAAAACGGCAAAAACAGAGAGGGATAAACTATAAACTGCAATAAATAAGCAAAAAGAACACATAATAGAGAAGATTATACAAAGACACATAACAAAGATTATACAAACTAAGATGTTAAACTACAATAAATCAGTAAAAAGGGCAAAAAACACAGAGAATGATAAATTATAAACTGTAATAAATCAACAAAAGAACACATAATAGAGCGTATTATTCAATATTCAGAATTCAAAAAATACATAACAAAGATTATGCAAAGGAAGAGTATCAAACCCTAACGATTTCATAATTATGAACCCTATATATTTAATTGCTTCAGATAAATAGAAGGAGAGAGAATCAAATCTGAAGTCAAGTAGATGGGGAGGAGGAAGAGGACTGGAAGAGGGCGACCGGTGGTTGCTGCAACATCAGCAGCGATGCTCTCCAGTAGACAACAAGCAATGAAGAGATGGCAGAGCAGTGGGATACAACGGAAGAGAGGAAAAAATGGACACGGCGACAGTCACAAGAATGGATGCAATCACGCAGACACAGGAGTGGAGAAGGGAAGGACGTCGCACCTGAAGAGAGAGAACGACGCGGGGAAGTTATGACGGTGATGGCGCGGTAACGATAAACACTGAGTTGGAGGAGTGGCTAGTGGCGACTGGTGAGGGTGTATGGTGTTATGGCTGAGTGTGGACACAACTATAGGAGTTTTGAACTTTTGGGACTGGAGAGTTGGGGCTTGAGGACGGGGCAGTAATAAAGTGGAGTAGTAGGAGAGAAGGGAAGACATTCAATAAAGTAGGGTTAGGGTTTTCAATATGTGAAATTACTTAAAAACCCCTATATTAGAAATAAATTAAAGGTATTTAAGTAAATTCAAGAATTTCGGAGAATTATTGGGGACGGGATGGGGATTTCCGCTCGGGTTCCCGCGCCTGTTTTGAGGGGATTTTAGTCTCTATCCCATCGTTACGGGAAAAATTTTTAGCCTTCGAGTCTTCATTTGGGGCAGTCCCTGTGGGAATCTTCGCGCTTCGGAGAATTTTAACACCTCTAATATATCACAACTAAATTCATCATGACATCCAAAAATCGATTTAATGCTCTTTGAAATTTTAGAATATTAAAACTATTTTTAAAGAGTTAAAAAAATTAACGTTTATATTTATTCTGTATATTTTATTTAAAATTTGTTTGGACTAAAATTATTATCTCAGTTTGGACCAATTTGAGTTTATTATGTGTTTGGATTAATATTATTCATATTAGACTATTATAATATTTTTGACAAAAATAAAAAATTCAAAAAACTGAAAAGTTCAAATTATATTTTTAGTATTAATTTTAAAAGACTATATTACTTTTTAGGATTAAAGTTACTGAATTTAAATTAAAATTTTAATTTAATTTAAAAAGAGTACAACTCATTTTAGTTTAATTATAAAAAGATAAAAAAATATATCATTTTACGATTATAGTCATTTAATTATTTTAAAGACTAAAAATGTATATTTGAATTTAAAAAGATAAAATTATTCCTTTTCAAGATTAATTTTAAAATTTCGAAATATTTGTTTAAATGTATTAAAAAATTAAAAATATAAATTTAATATAAAAAATTAAAATATTTTTTTTAAGATTAATCTTGGAGTTTCTATTATTTATTTATTTATTATTTTTTTTTGGTCAGGAACAGGTGCAGCCAAACACACCTAGGTGCAATTTCCACGATCAACTCACCTACATCGTTGTTGCTTCCCTGGTTCTGCAACACCTCTGCTCCTTTCTAGTTTTACCTGAACTCATCACTTATCCTTCTCCTCAGTAGTACCGTTTTGCTACGCCATCGCCTCTGTTCTTTCCTGGCTTCAAACTGCTCCGCATGAGATTGGGGTTGATGCCAAAAAATATGGGTTAATACCAGATGAGAGAAATTGGAGTTTCTGTCTCAGGCTGACATTATGGCCGGGTGGCAAGGGGTCAGCGTCGTAGCAAGTGTTGTGGCTGTATACTGGCGGAGGCGCGACATTTCGAGATGGCAATGGAAGGGTGATGTTTAATGATGTGACGAGAGGAGAAGAAGAGACGAGAGTAGGTACTAAGTTTTTTGGATAAAATAAAAAAATAATTAAAATAAAAAGTTAAAATAGATTCAAATTTTTTATTTTTTTATTTAAATTTTACGGAGTTTTAAAACTCCAAACCATAAAGAAATATTGTAATAGTCACCGACAGAAGAAGAGAAGAGAGCCACCTCATTGTTTGTTGGACTTATAAGATTAGGTGAAAATGGTAAAATTAAAAACTTCAGAGTACATTAATAATAAACATCGCAAGAGTTTTATAAATGTGTCTTAAAAAGACGGTTAATAAATTATAATTTAAATAACATAATTTTTTTATTTTTATCTAGAGGTCTCGAATTCGAATCTTTTTCCTAATTTAAAAAAAATGTCTTAGAAAGACTCATTGAAGCTGCAACGGAATAAGTTTTGAAATTATTGAAACATTAATTCAACACAAACATAAGGATTTTTTTACTTATTTAAACTTAAAAAATAGTTAATGATGTGTTCCCTTAGTACAATATTATTTACGTAAATGTCTTGTTTTTATTACTAATAAATCGCATTGGTTAATTTAATTTTAACAAATAAAATGTACGTCACAATAGAATTCGGTGACTTAATCCATTATAAGTTGCTAATAAATCGCACTGGTCATTTAAAAATTTAGAAGACAAATTAAATTACCAAAAGCATATGCGACTTAAGTATAGTAGTATACGTAGTTGCAAAACGTGTCCAGGTGAGTAAAAGAGTAAATCGCAGCGGCTAAACGTGATTTACTCGAACAACAAATAATATCAAATCCAATGTGATTTATGTAAAAAAAAAAAAAAAAAAAAAAACACCTAAAGCCATTGCGATTTAGATGTAAGAAATAAAAATATAAAAGTCACCGCAATTTATATACAGCTGCCAACAAAACAGAACATAGTAATGAATATATCCTTTGTTTTATACTTCTTTAAATGTATCTTTAATAGATATATATATTTTATTCAAAACTTACTCAAATATATCTTTTGTTAATTGTGTTTTTAATAAATTTATCTTCTATTTAAAATTTATTTAGATGTGTCTTTATTAAATGTGTTATTAATTTCATAACTAATTAACAAATCTTTTGTTTTTCAATCATTTCTACGATCTTAAATTATTTCTAAGCAATATATATAAGTACAGGTTACTAAACATATAATAATAATAATAATAATAATAATAATAATAATAATAATAATAATACAAAATTGTAACAAGAACTAATTCAGGATTTTGTATATGTTCTTCAGTTATGAGACTCATATTTTACTGATATAACATACAAAATATTACTGGTCCATAATTCATAACTCACTATAAGCAGATTTATGCAATAATTTAGATCATATCTATAAGATTTGGCATAAAATTGAATTAAAAAATAATAATAAGATGAAAGATCCATTATCTCCATGTTTTGTCGATTTTTAACAAATCGATGGTGGTTTGATTCTAATGGTTTGGGAGCGAAACCAACTCCTCTATGCGAGTACCAGTTTTCTAGAAATGCATCAAAGCACCTTCGATTAGACAAATTTTGACAATAAGAAAAAGAATAAATTTGTAAAATTAATAAATGGAGTTTAGAAATTGAAATTCTTGAAAAACTAACTAAATTATGAAAAGAAGAGTTGCTTGAAAATTAAAAGAAAGCAATAACAATGACTAAAATTAAATTGAAAAGGCTAATTAAACAGAATGAAGTGCAGAAAGATTAAATAAACCAAGGAAGTACCAAACATTGGAAGAATAAACCTAATTGAAATGTTAAATTTTACAGAAAAGGAAATGAATTGAAAAAGAAGGTAGAAGGAACCCTACAGAAAGTATAACTCGATTGCAAACTCAGGGAATTGTTGAGATGTGAGAATGCTTAGAGTGTTTTTCTGAGTGAAAGTTCCAACCACTATCCCCTAATGCTTCACAGTATTTATAGACTATCTTACATAACGGTTAACTTAATTACAATTAATTACAATTAAACAAAAAATCACAAATTTGAACTGCAATCACTCCTGGTAACTGCTCTCATTGTGTGATTGTAGATATTTTCAATATTTTCCTCGTGTGATAAAAGCCACGAACTGAAAAGCTCTTTCAAAAACTCTTCCTGATTCTTCGAATCGAGACTCCTACTCGATTTGGCTTTGTCCGATTAGCACCTCAATCGAAGCCTAAGAATAGAACCGATTACTTTCAATCTTCATCTCGAACCTAGACCTTCTCAAAAAGGTCACACAACTTGTTTCGATTCAATTTATTTGTATCGAAAATATTTTCGATCAACAAATTGCCCCCTTGGATTAATGTGGTTGTTTTCGAAAAAATTATCGAAGATTAGAGTACTTAATCCAACAAACGTCAGTTTTTCAAATCAGCAATAATTATCATTAAAACCCAATTACTGTTTCACTCAACACGTCTCCCGAGGCTTGCGCTCTCTCTCTCACCACTTCACATTCCCCATAAAGTTACTTCTATTCGTATTCCATCTACAGTAACGGCTACGGTGGGTTTAAATTCATCATTCTCGCCTTTGTTCAAACTTCCTAAACCTTATCATTTTCTTAATTCTCTTTACACCTTAAAATTTCTTCACAAAATCTTCAGTCTTTACTCTTCACTAAAATATGGCTGGTTCTTCTTCCTAAACCACCACCCAAGATAAGGGAAAAGGTCACGAAATAATGCCGTCATCTCCATCAGCTCTTCGCATTCTCAACCAAGTAAATGACGAGGTCATCGACGATCCCCAACTATCGTCTAAAGACACCAGAATGCTGATTCCTTTTACTATTGGAGCCGAGACACGCTGTTTTCTCGGACCCATTGAATCTCAAGAAAAGGTGAACAAAAAGCTCTCTTTCTTTCCCAACGCCAAAGCAGAAGATTTATTGATAAATCATTCCTTCAACATTTCTCATTTTATCAACCAGAAAACCTTCCGGAATAATCCGAAGATTAGTCCTAGGGGCTATGATTTCACAGCCTGGTATCGTCATCTTGAACCCACTAAAAGTGCTTATTGGAGATCTTTAGGAATTCATGAATTGCTAAGACTCTCCACTTTGCCCTTACCACACACCCTTGGATGATCAGGGCTATCACCTGTTTCTGGAACAGGATGACGAACAATTTTCACCTCCCCTGTGGAATGATCGGAATGTCTCTTCTGGATGTGGCTGCCATTACAGGGCTTCCAATCAATTCTCCAGACTATACTCCTGACATGCAGCCAAAACATCAGTACAATGTAGTTCTGACCACCTCCTATAGTGATTTCATTGCCCATAACATGGGTGCTGAAGGTACAAAAAATGAACATGTTGCCTTCTTGTTTTACTGGTTGAATGCTATCCTATTTTGCTCTCGGAGCATCCAAATGTTAAAAATTTATCTTCATTTAGCCATTCTTCTCCACGAAAGGAAATCCCTCAATTTGGTCAAACTTCTTCTAGGACATGTTTTTGAAAAAACTTGGTCAATTTGTTTGTGACCTTTGAGACAACAAACTCATCAGTGCAGGAGGCCCTCTATGGCTCCTCCAATTATAGCTTACTGCCATTTTTGAAAATTTTATGACAAAACCTGAAGGAGGCAATACTGATAAACAATATATTGATGGTTTTTGATTGTCTAAATACAAACCAAGTTTTCCAGATACTAAATCAGATGAAGATAAATTTTAGGCTATTTTCTCTCTTTTTCATTCTTGTAAAGACTTTGATAATGATCAACTCAATTTCACTCCTTTCTTGCGTCGCAATCGTGGTCCTGCTTGGTTGGACCGTTTACTCTTTCCTGACACCAATGAAGCAAATGAACTCGCAAATCGAATTTGGACAAATATACTGGATCTACAAGTAATACCAACAGGGTTGTCTTTGCATAAAAAAAGAAAAATTCAAAATTACCCTGTATGCTCCAAACATGACAGCCAGACAGTTTGGATTATCTCAAGTCATCCCAACACCACAACCTCGAAATGACGAACCTTTCTTCCATTTCACTTTAACCACTCAAGAAGACTTTGATTCTTGCCTCTTAAAGAATCAGCAGCGTAAGGACCGCTTCAATTTCATGGTATACGAACGTAGTTTCTATATCACCAAATCTTGTTTTGAATGGTGGGCTGCTTACTACTCTAGGTACACTACAAGAAAAAGGCGCATTTGTAACAAAAAATATTGTTACAAAACGTCGAAATTTTGAAACAAAAGTTTTTTGTAACAAATAAGGGTCCATTGCAGTAAGTCCCATTATAAAAAGTTTTTGTAACGAAAACTGGAACTGTTACAATTCAAAAGCATATTTTGTAACACTTTTTTTTGATACAAAAAAACATAATCCGTTACAAAAGTGGTAACAATTTTTGATCTTGAAGGTATTTTTCGTGACAGTCAATTTTTTTCCTATCAAAAAATTTTGTTACAAAATGTAACATGATTTTGTAACATATTTTTCTTTAGTTACGAAAGCAAATTAATTATTTTGTAACTACTTTTTTTTATTACAAATTACATGCATAATTTACTAAATTATTTTTTAAATTAAATAATATATTAACAATGATAATAAGCAAGTTTACATGTATATAACATGCAAAAACATACATAAGTCAAACAAGATCTTTTTAGCTAAAATTGTCTTGAAACAAAATAACATTAGTTAGTGAGTACATTGATTAGTTCAACCAAAACATAAAAGTTCTAACATACAAAGTTCAACCAAAACATAAAAGTTCTAACATAGATTAATGTCTCTATGCATCAAAACATTGTTGAGCTAATTCTTGGTAGCATATGATCACCATTTCAGCACTCCTGTAAATAAGAAAAACCGAAAGAAAGAAGTTAGAAACAAGATATAACACTGATTTTATTTTTTTCACTAAGTTTTATCCAAAATATTTAGAAAAATTTCGGCAGAACCTCCCCTAAAATTTGGATATTTCCACCGTCCACGGTTCCAACAAACACAACCAATTCGCAACTTATGTCTCAGCCATACCCAACCAAATTTATCAAACCAAATAATAGGACATTTGTCATATTTCAACCATGACACAAGCAAAATGTGATAGATAGATCCATAAACAAATTAAAGTATACTAATATAAAATGGGAATCATCTACGAAAATGTATTAAAGCCATAAGCAACTTTAGGAGTACCTTTAGGGTCTAGTTTGTTTCATTGTCAAAGCGCGCCATGAGAGAGTTCACAACAACTTGTTGAGCTTCCAATTGAGCTTTCATTTGAGCTAATTCTTCCTCTTGCCGTGTTCGTTGCTCTTCAAGTTTTTCTTTGAGCACATCTATTTCCTTTGTTAGCTCCTCACGGTCTTGCATTGCCTCTTGAAGTTGTGCTTGAATCCTTAACTTAGACTTTGTAGCCTTTATGCCATAACTTGCACCACTTTTATCACCTCTCACAAGTAGAAAAGCTTCATTTGGAGTGAGAGGATTTTCCAAATCATAGGATTCATCGAGCATAGAGCTAATATCATCCTACACAATCCAATTTGTGATTTGAAAATGGAGATAAAATTTAACTTCCATGCAGTTGAAAGAGGAAAAGGTTAGTAATATTACATCAATTTGTTTAGCTTTTTCATTGACCCATTCTCCATTACTCTTTTGATGAGTAATTTGCCACAATTCTTGAATGTCAGGCTCGACACCGGTTCTAGGATGGCGCTGCAAATTTTTTGGAAGTTTAAAATATAGCATGTAGTTAAGTGCAAACGTGACATAGCTGAAAATTTAAGACCAAATTAAATAGTTTAAGACTATTTACCCGATCACGTCTAACAACTTGAAATGTCCTTCGACCAACAATATGTGGTACAACGTGATGCTTTCTATTATCTTTGTTTCTTAAACTTTTTCCTATAGAAGACCAAACTCACAAAAGAGAAAAGGAGGTAAGGTATAATTATTTGCATTGACCTAAAATAGCAAAACAACATAAGCACACCTGAATGGTTGTCACAATGAAAAATTCAAACCTAAAAAGAAGGACTTCCAAAGTAGGATACCAAATTCTCCCATGTCTCCGGTAGAACATTGTTTGGCGGATTTTGAAGGCGCTCCTCATCAGTTTGATACAACTCATAGTGCTCACGCAGTCTTGAGCGCCAACTTCGATAACATATGTTAGCCTTAGCTAAAATCATATTGCGCGTTACCTGCGTATCTGCTATATCAAACTTTTCCTACATATGATTTGTCAAAATTAGTTAGCAGAAATAAACCCTATAATATACATAATAGCAGAAAATATAAATATGTATTACCAAAACAATGTCGCATATTTTTTGCTTGACATCATCTCCAACTTGGCTCCATTTCTCTACATCCAAAGGAGCATTTTGTCTTGTAACAATACCCACTTCAGATGCAAACAGATCAGCATGGATGCCATTAGGAGCTAAGTTCTCCATAGAGATTGGCAATTCCAATTTCCCATTTGTCTTTGTTTTTATAACCCTATTTGTTGTAATCCCACGCGAAGGTCCCCTTTTACCAATACGCCTATCAACGGGGGCAGTGGGTGGTGCTGAAGTAGGGTCTGCCTGGGCTGGGACAGGGGCTGCTGGGGCTGGGGCAGGGGCTGCAGGGGCTGGGGCAGGGGCTACAGGGGCAGAGGCTGCTAGGGCTGGGGCAGGGGCTGGGGCTGGGGCACGGGCACGGGCTGCCGGGGCTGGGGTAGGTACTCGTGGTGTATAACCAGATGCAGCAGCCCTTGTCAATCTCCGTGATGCCATTATGTTACGCAATCTACAATAAAGTTAACAGAGATAAAATTAAAGAAATGAAATAATAAAATATCTACATCATTTAATATACAATTACACAAAGGAAAGTACATCAATATTTTGTTGGACATGATTCAAAATATATTATACTTTTCAAAAAGGTTAAACAAGTGAAACAAAGAGTGAATAACTTAGCAAATGCAAATATGATGTGAGAGCGTAAAGTCAAACTACTCTAAATTCAGTCACCATCCTATACAAAAAGTGGATAAGGTCAATCATCCTCCTATACAAAAAATGGATAATTTAGCAATTGCAAAGATCTTGTAATCCCCAAAATAAAAATACTAAGAAGTCAATCACTATCATTTGAATCTTCTTCTTCTTCTTCTTCTTCTTCTTCTTCCTCTTATTCTTCTTCTTCTTTATCTTCCATAGACTTAGGGACGTCCACACTTGATCCCTCTATGTCACCTCTACCCAATTCCATCAAAAAATTCATATCACCCGAACTGGGTACTTGATTAAAGCTTCCCATTTCAGCTTGTTGGTATGCCTCTTCTTGCATGATATCTTGCTCGGGCACATCATATGTATTGCGAGGCTTTACTCGGATCACAGTACACCAATTAGGCCTTTTAATTGCCTTTACATAGTATACTTGCTCAGCTTGACATGCTAAAATGAAAGGCTCATCCTTATATCTAACATATGTGACATCCACATTTATGAATCCATACTCATCTTTACTATATCTCCTACTTTGATTTCGGCCTATTGGAGGAACATCAAACCACTCACACTTAAATAAGACCACTTTATGTTTTCCGACATAATCTAACTCAATAATATCAGTCAACACGCCATAATAATCCACACCCCCAGTCAATTCATCTCCCTTCACAACTACTCCACTATTTTGAGTCTTCAAAGAGGCTTCATGGGTTTTACTTCGAAATGTAAAACCGTTGACAGCACATGTGTTGTAGAAATGTGCACAACGATCAGGACCTCTTGCTAGAGAAAGCAGCTGATTATTCACCCGTGCACTCCCTACTTTGTGTAGATCTGAAATCTACATTAACGAATTGCAATTAAAACTAAAAACTACCAAGAGACTCTTCAATTCTACAATTATCAAAGTTTACTCATTTACCTTCCTTTCAAACCATTTCACAAATTGATCCTTGTGCCTTTTCTGCAGATATCTTGGATTTTCTCTTGTTAAAACTGCCATATGTTCATCAACCCATGGTTGAACTTCTTCACAATTCTTCATCACATAGAATTGAGCTTCCCTATGCTCTAAGATACTAAGTTCCTTGTATGCCCCTTTACAACTAAACTGGTAAAGTACTTTGAACACAGCTATGCCTCGCATAGGTTCATTCTCGCCAGGGTCAGAATTCTTAGAATTTTCATCCAAATATCTCCCCACAAGGGTCATTGCTTCTTCCGAGATATAACCCTCACATATTGACCCCTCAGGACGTGCTTTGTTTCCCACATAACTCTTTAGTGTGCGCAAATATCTAGAATTGAATTTTTAAGGAATGTTAGAAACCTACATATACAATACTATAAGGCAAATTCTAAGTTGTTGTCAATTCTAAAGGGCTAACCTCTCAACAGAGTACATCCAGCGATATTGAACAGGTCCGGCTAACTTAGCTTCATGGGCAAGATGAACGGTTAGGTGAACCATCACATCAAAAAAAGCCGGAGAAAAAACGGTCTCTAATTTACATAGTGTGATTGCAATCTGGGTTTCAAGTTTGTCTAGAACGTCCACCTTCAATTCTTTGGAACAAAGCTCTCCAAAGTAAATACTTAGATGTATCAACGGTTCACAAACTTCTTTGGGTAAAAGCTCACGAATTGCAAGTGGTAGCAGCCGTTCTATTAGGACATGGCAATCATGGCTCTTCAAGCCATAAATTTTGCAATCTTCAACGTGCACACACCTTCCAATATTTGATGAATACGAATCAGGCAACTTGAGTTCTTTCAAGAACTGACAAAGAAGTTGCCTTTCATTCTCCTTCCTAGTCTTTGACAAAGTATATTTGGCTATCGGCATCACAAACTTGTTGCCCACTCTACGAGGATGAAGGTCTCTCTTGATACCCATAAGTTGAAGATCAAGCTGTGCATTAAGATTGTCCTTTGTCTTTCCATCTATATTCAATAGTGTACCCAGTATATTATCGAACACGTTCTTCTCTATATGCATTACATCTAAATTATGACGTAACAATAATGTCTTCCAATAAGGCAACTCAAAGAAAATGCTTTTCTTTTTCCAATTTCCAGCCACCTTGTCATGCTCAGACTTCTTTCTCTTTTTAGTATTGTTCCCAAACTCCGTTTGTTCAAAAGTCTTGAATTCTTCTATGACATCATAACCAGACAGTGGCTTAGGTGCTTCACCAAGTTCCCTGGTATTGTCGAAAGAACTCTTATTTCTTCGCCACGGATGATCATGCGGCAAATAGCGGCGATGACCCATATAGCAATGCTTGTGTCCATGTTTCAGCCTCTTAGAACTAGTTTCCCTGTGGCAACACGCACATGCTAGTGCACCTTTAGTGCTCCAACCGGATAACATAGAATAGGCTGGATAATCATTTATTGTCCATAAAACTGCAGCAGACAACTTAAAGTTCCGTCTCTGAACCACATCAAATATTTCAACACCCCCTTCCCACAATTCTTTCAACTCTTCAATTAACGGTTCTAAGTATACATCAATAGAATTGCCAGGGGATTTAGGGCCTGGAATAAGTAGAGATAACATCCAATTTGAATGTTTCAAAGCCATCCAAGGAGGATAGTTATATGGGATGAGAACAACTGGCCAAGTACTATAGGAAATGTTCATATTTCCGAACGGATTGAATCCATCACTAGAAACTCCAAGCCTGATATTTCTAGCATCACGTGCAAACCATTCGTGCTCCTCATCAAATGTCTTCCACGCCATCGAATCTGCTGGGTGTTTTAGGACTCCATCGTCAAGTCGTTTCTCTTTGTGCCACCTTATTGCTCGCGCTGTTTCTTCACACATGAAGATCCTTGGAAGCCTAGGTTTTAACGGAAAGTATCTTAGTATCTTCTGGGGTACCTTCTTCCGAAGGTTATCCTTTTCATTCCCCCTCCCCTTCACCCATCTAGATTGCTTACACTTTGGACATTCATCAAGATCAGCATATTCTTGCCCCCGAAACAAAATGCAATCATTCACACAAGCATCTATCTTCTCGTAATCTAATCCCAAATCTTGAATCACTTTTCGAGCATCATAAAATGAAGTTAGACAAGAGTTTTCCTTTGGAAATATGCTTTTTAGAAAGAGCAACAAAGCATCAACTGAATTGTTGCTCCATCCATAGCGACATTTCATTTGAAACAACTTGACAATGAAAGATAACCTTGATATCCCACTGTCCGGATACAGGCTTTGCTCATAATCCCTCATTAGCCTCTGGAACCTCTTTGCTCCCTGATGAGGTTCTTCTTCTATATTTTCATCTACGTTGGTAGCGAAATCTCTCGGCGTCTCCCCTAGTGTTTCTCCTCTAAAGGTGTTATACAACATCTCATAAGTGGCAGAATCATTCTCCCTTTCACAATCAATTTCATTTAGATCAGACACATCTATAGTGGATGTATCTTGAAGTATCTCACCATGATGCACCCATGTTTTATAAGAGGTCACTATCCCCCATTGGCGCACATGATGATGAACTTCATTTCTAAATTTGAACATAAAATTGTTGCATTTGGGACAAGGACAACGTATTTGATTTTTCACACCGGGTTGAGAGAAGGCAATATCCAAAAATAATTCATCGAGGCACTTTCTAAACTCAGGAGTACGCCTATCAAAATTAACCCAATATTTCTGGTAATTGACCATTGGACTAATTTCTGCAGGAGACGAGAATGGATAGAAGGATGTAAAGAGTGAAAAGAAAGAGAGCAGCATGACATAACATAGCATCACCGGGACTATCACTTTCAAAATCACCAAAAAAAGTGCAAAAAATAGAACCAAAATAATAAAGCCCAGAAATAAAAAATAGAACAAAAATATCAACTCTCCCAATAACCTAAAAATCAGATAATCAACCATGTTACACACCAATACTTTCAACCACAACAACATCAGCATAATCAACCAACAATACTCAAATAAATTGAAGCTACCTTCAGCAGACTCAATGTTCAATATTTCAGCTAAGATTATCAGATAGCAGCATATTTAACAATACTCAAATAAACTGAAGTTACCTTAAGCAGAAATGTAATCGGACCAGACCAGACCAGCAGGAGAAGAAGGACACCCGAATCAGACCAGCAGAGGCAAAGGACAACACCGGATGAGCAGAGCAGCATAAACTATCCTAATTCAATGCAATGTAAAATACACAACATTATTAACAAAATTTAATCCATATCTCTATGTTACTAAGGATCAAATAGTTACCTACTTTACTCAATTCACAAACACAAAAGTAAAAAAAAAAAAAACAAAATAGAACAGAGTTAAAAGAAAGCAAAAGCTAATAACACTAATATAGTCCAACAGATATAAAACTAATATCTTCAGTCACAACATCAGCAGAATCAAGGTTCATCTACATTAAACTGGACTTACCTTCAGCAGAGGAGACGATCGGAGCAGACCGGCAGCAGATCAACAAAGCACGGCAGAACCAGATGAAATTAAAGACTGCAACACAACACCAGAAGAAGACCATTTTATTAAATCTTCATCATTTCACTATCAAGCTAGGAGACAAAGAAATTAGTGCTAATAAAAGCTTCTTCTGCTTTATTATGTAACTCAGGTTTTCCAACATAAGTATACAAGCCTCAACAAAGAAAAAAGAACAAACAGAACAACATATTAAATCATCTACTTTACATACAGATACAGTTAGGAATTAGCATCAATTTTTCTCTTCTAAACCTACAATAAAACAGCAACAATGAAGTCCACAAAATTACTGTACAATAACTACATATAAGAAAAAAATCACCTCTACAGTGAAGAATGTCAGCAGCAGAACCACACTGAGTGAAAGGTTGGGGCCGTTCCACCGTCGAAGACGCAGGCCACAGGCGAGGACAGTTGACAGCACGATCAGAGCTTTGGCACGAGCAGAGCTTCGGCACGGACAGAGCACAGCCAGCAGAGGAGTCACCCAACAAGACGACCACAGAAACGGAGGTAGTAGATACAGAAGAGGTACAACGCGGAGGCGGAGAAGGCAGAACGCAGGGGAGCCTAGACGGCCAGGACGACACGGACAGAGGTGAGCAGCGGCGCAGACGAAGCAGATTTGAGGAGCGAGTGGAGGACCACGACGCCGCCGAGACGTCTCCCAGGGGCTAGGCCGGCGACTCTTCCTCTGGCAGCAGCTCCATTCTCCCTCATAGATAGGGTTTCGGCGGCGCGATGGTTTGAGAGTGGCTAGGTGTGAGGCTTCGAGTGAGGTGGGGGAATGGGGGAACTTAGGGTTTTTTTACTTTTTACATTCACTATAGATATTAACTCTTAGGTTTTTACACTGCATTTTGTTTTTTTAATTTTTTTGGGATATTTTTAATTACTGTTATTTATAGTTATAAATTAATAAAAAAATTTTAAATTTCACAAATTAGTTTTAAGTTATCTTATAATTCTGATTATTAAAAATTATATACTAATTTTATAAAGGCATATAAATTAATATTTACATCATTTAAAAATTAATGAATATGTAAAAAATAATATAAAAAATATATTTTAAATGATTTATATAAACAATTTCTTTAATTTCTGAAATAAAATACAATTATTTTAAAAAATATATATAGACAATTTTTTTAATTCTTAAAGTTTTTAACATTTTGAAAAGAAAATTATAAATTATACATATATTTTGTGACACAAAAAAAAAAACTTGTTACAAACAATGTTGAATTTGGTGACAAATGAATTTTTCGTTACAAAATAATTTGAGTTTTTCAGACAAAAAAATATTTTGTTACAAAATATTTGAATTTTTGAAACAAAAAACGATTTTGTTACAAAATACTACGAGTTTTTGCAACTATTTAACTTTCTGTTACAAAATATTATAATATTTTGTAACAACACAATACGGCGTTACGAAAACTACCATAATTTGTAACAAAATAAAATAGATTGTTACAAAATATCTGGATGTTTTGTAACAATTTGTGATATTGTTACAAAACATATTTTTTTGTAACAATCAGCAACTATTATTACAAAAAAATGGTTTTTTGTAACAATTTTAAATTTGATACAAAATTTTTGTTACAAATGTTCCATTTTCTTGTAGTGGTATACCCGTACCTTAGAAGAAATTCAACAACCTGTGATTTGGACCACTCCTATTGCTGAGAGTTTCCCAAAAAGAACTCAAAAAAGGAAAGCGAAAACTGCTCGACCACCATCATCTAAAAGTAGAAGAACTCCTACTTTCATAATTTCTCTCTTTAACTTAACAACATTATAAGTTATACACCTTTATCTAGATTTAATTCTAAATCTCTTATCAGTTAGTACTACTAACATCGAGTAAAAGCGCTGACGAAAGTGAACCAACCAATAAAAATGCTATCACAATCTCTTCTCCATTAGAAGGGGCAGCTGATTCTAATCCTGGTTCTCGGCTAGTATTAAGATCCAGGCTTTCTCAGGTAATACCATTATTTCTACATATATCATATTTTGATTAAAATAAATTTTTGATTTACAATTGTGTACCTTTTGTATTAGCCTGTCAATGTTGCTGAATCAACAACTGTTGGGATTCTCGACCCATCAATTCTACCACAACCACAAGGTCAAGAACAATCTACATCACATGACTCCATTCAATTCACAAGGCCCATTCAGACAATCCCAGCCACTTTTCTACCTGTTTCTCACACAATACAAGTGATTGATTTGATAACGAATCCTTTGCAAAATTCTCCAAAAGAAACCATCAGAGTTGAAACAACTTCACCAAATGATCAAGCTGCTTTCACTGAAAAGAACCAAGCAGTCCCAGATTCTGACTCTACTTCTAAGGCTGTTGACACTATTAATTCAGATTCTTCTAGGTCCAAGGTATTAGAGACCCCTTCAGAGTTGCAACCTGATCCTTCACATCAAACCCCTCTAGGTCCAAGACTAGGAACATCAAATATTCCTACCACTCCAACCAGTGCTATTTTAGAGGATCTGACCTCTGTTTTAAACAAAATCATCCAGGAACACAAAGTACCAGTCCCTGCACCAATAATTTCCAAACCTTCTACATCAAGGCCCTTGATCGAATTAAATCCTACTACTCAGGAACAACTTCGATCACTCATCAAGCTCTTGGATCATGCTCCTACTACCTGGGTTAATGATCCAATTCTCAATCAAATCTTGGCTGATGTTTTGAAATTCTCTTTTGAATTCCCAACCAACACACCATACTCTGCTTCGATTCGAGAATTCAAACCACTTCTCAATGAGAGTGTTGCATCTCAATTTCAACTTCAAAAAACTGAAAATGAAGAAGCCATAGCCAAATAAAAAATAGACAATGTTCTTACAACTGCTCAACCCATTCAAGCTTCTCGTGAAGAATTTGATCTGAAAATCTCTCATGCCATCTCTGTACAAGCTTTCCATGATCAGGAGGAAGCAAGACTCAAAGCAGAATTGGCTCAGATTCAAGAACAACTTGCTACCATTCGCCAAAATCAAGTCACTATAGCCAGGCTTCTTGTTGCAGCCCAACAAGAGCAGCATCTCCTTATTCAAAAACTTGTCTCACTCGATACCGAACGAGGAGAATATGAAAAATAGCTTGAGAAAATCCAGGCTAAAAAGTTCAAGCAGATTGAAGTACTTACACTCCTGAAAAACAAAAGAACAAAGCTGCGCTCCGATTTGGCAAAGCTATTGGCACCTTGAAAATTTTTTTTTCGTTTCTAGCTTTATTTTATAACACTTTCTATCCTTTCTGATCTTTAATAGATATGTTGAACTTTTAAGTTTGCCAACAATAGAAAGGTTTTAAGTATTTCCCATTGATCGAGTCAATTATTTTTTTCGACTCGATATCTTTAATTTGATAAGCATTTCCCGAGTATGTCCTTATAATTTGGAAAAGGTCCTTCCCAACTAGGGGACCACTTACCTAAAAACCTCGATTTCTTTTCCATAGATAAAATAACTTTCAAAACCAAATCACCTACCCTGAAAGACTTTTCTTTAATTCGACGATTATAACTTCGAGAAATATTTTCTTTCTGTCGGATTATATTTTCCAATGCTAAGATTCGCTCTGAATATAACTCATTCAATTCATCAAACATTGCATTCCAATAATCATCGACTGGCAAATCATTCTATTTTGATACTCTCAAAGTATTTAAATTAATTTCTAATGGTAGCACTGCATCATGGCCATACACCAATTTATAAGATGAAGTTTCTATCGAACCCCTTGGTGAGTTTCGATAAGCCTATAACACTTGACTTAAAGTCTCATGCCATGTTCGAGGCCTATTACCGATATGTTTTTTAATTAAGCTTATCAATATCTTACATGCTGCTTCTACTTGCCCATTAGCTTGTGCATAATAGGGGGTTGAAGTAACCATATTAATATTTTTAGAAGTCGCAAAATTTTTTATTCGCTGGCCAGTAAACATAGTACCCTGGTCAGTACTTAAGGTCTGAGGAATTCCGAATCGATGGATAATATTTTCCTCGATAAAATTAATTATCTCATTTTGACTAACTTCTATTAACGGAATAGCCTCAACCCACTTTGTGAAATAATCAATAGCCACCAAAATAAACTTGTGTTGTTTCGATGAAGGATGGTGAATCAACCCAACTAGATCCAAAGCCCAACCTCTAAATGGTCATGGCTTTATTATCAAATGTAATTCGGCTGCTGAAATTTGTTGTATCGAACCATGTTTCTGACATTCTTGACATGCCTTTGCATAATCGATACAATATTTTATCATAGATGGCCAATATACATGATTGTAATATAACACACATCTCATTTTCTTTTCTGCTTGATGAGCACCACAAATTCCATTATGAATTTCACCCAAAGCAATATTTTGATCTTCTCGACTCAAACATCTCATTAAACTTTCATCAATCCCTTTTTTATATAATTCATCAGCCAATAAAACAAAATTCATTGCCCGTAATTTTATTTTTCTATCGACTGTAGTATTGAGATCTTTCAAATACTGAGTAATAGTCTTTCTCCAATCAGAGTCCTCCCATTCATCCATACACAACACTTCTCTTTCATTTGCTGGTACTAAAATTTGATGGATACTAGATAACTTCTTAAACGTTTCTAGGCCAATTCGATACCTCGAAGCAATTTGAACCAATTCATTGGCAATTTCATTATGAATTCTAGGGATATGTACCAAAGATACCTTCTGAAAAGACATTAATAACTCCCAGAAAGTTACTAAATATTTCTGTAACGTCTCATTATTACATTTAAACTCCTTTGACAACTACTTTAAAACCAACTGTGAATCCCCTAGAATTTGAACCTCTAAAGCTCCTTTGTCGATTAAAATTTCGAGACCTAGAATTAAAGCCTCAAATTCAGCAACATTATTGGAGCAATGATACTTTAATTCGAACAAAAATTCTGACGGAATACCCTCTGGTGAAATAATGAGGATTCCAACCCCTACACCATCTTTGTGCTTAGATTCATCGAAATACAATTTCTAATAGTTGACCTCTACATCGACTATATTTGTCCCCTGGTCATTCAGACCTTTCCAATTATCCACAAGAAAGTCTGCAATGACCTGTCCTTTAATAGCCTTTGCTGGGATATATTGCAAATCGAATTCTGTCAATGCTAACATCCATTTTCCCAAATGTCCCCTTAACATAGGAAAACTAAGCATATACTTAATAATATCGGTCTGTGCTATCACTTTTTTCAATTTAGCCACCATATAACACTTTAACTTCATACTAGCATGATACAACGACAAACATAATTTTTCAATCGGCAAATACCTTATGTCGATATCAGTTAAAACTCGACTAAGGTAGTAAATCACTCTCTCATGTCTGTCTTCACCATCTTGGGCCAATATACACCCAATAGTATCTTCAGATGCAGCAATGTACAATTTTAAAGGTTCAAATGGACGAACATTCGCCATAATTGGGGCTTTAGATAAATACGTTTTAATCGAATCGAACGCTAATTGATGCTTTATAGTCCATTCGAATCTCGAACCATTCTTCAATTTTATTAAAGGTGCAAACACCCTTGTTCGATCTGAAAGATTCAAAATGAACCTTCGAAGATAATTTATCTTCCCAAAAAATGATTCTACTTCTTTTTTCGATTTGGGTGCAGATAAAGCTAGTATTGCATCTACTTTAGCTATCCCCTTTTTATGAACAACAAAACCTAAGAAATTTCCAGCCGATACCCCAAAAGCACATTTCAAAGGATTCATTTTTAATCCTTTCTTTCTCATAGTCAAAAATGCTTTTCTTAAGTGGTCTATATATTGACTGACAGAAATCGATTTGACCATTATGTCATCGATATATACCTCCATAAATTTTCTAATAAATTCATAGAAAATGGCATTCATTGCCCATTGGTAAGCCGCTCCAGCATTTTTTAAACCGAAAGGCATAACCACTGATGAGCGGATAATTTATACGCTTTTTGGCATTATTTTTAGTATGTTTTAGTTAGTTTTTATTATATTTTTATTAGTTTTACTTAAAATTCACTTTTCTGGACTTTACTATGAGTTTGTGTGTTTTTCTGTGATTTAAGGTATTTTCTGGCTGAAATTGAGGGGCCTGAGCAAAAATCTGATTCAGAGGCTAAAAAGGACTGCAGATGCTATTGGATTCTGACCTCCCAGCACTCGAAGTGGATTTTCTGGAGCTACAGAAGCCCAATTGGCGCGCTCTTAATTGCGTTGGAAAGTAGACATCTTGAGCTTTCCAACAATGTATAATAGTCCATACTTTGCCCGAGATTTGATGGCCCAAATCGGCGTTTCAAATCAGCTCAAGAATTCTGGCATTTAAAGCCGGAACTGGCACAAGAATGGGAGTTAAACGCCCAAACTGGCACAAAAGCTGGCGTTTAACTCCAAGAAAAGTCTCTACACATGAAAGCTTCAATTCTCAGCCCAAGCACACACCAAGTGGGCCCGGAAGTAGATTTTTATGTCATTTACTCATCTTTGTAAACCATAAGCTACTAGTTCTCTACAAATAGGACCTTTTGCTATTGTATTAGAAATCTTTTGATCACTTTAGATCTTAGGATCATCTTTGGATGTCTAGTTCTTAGATTATGGGAGGCTGGCCTCTCGGCCATGCCTAGACCTTGTTCTTATGTATTTTCAACGGTGGAGTTTCTACACACCATAGATTAAGGTGTGGAGCTCTGCTGTACCTCGAGTATTAATGCAATTACTATTGTTCTTCTATTCAATTCAGCTTATTCTTCTTCTAAGATATTCATTTGCACCCAAGAACATGATGAATGTGATGATTATGTGACGCTCATCATCATTCTCACTTATGAACGCGTGACTGACAACCACTTCCGTTCTACATGCAAACAATGCTTGAGTGGATGTCTCTTGGATTTCTTAATCAGAATCTTCGTGGTATAAGCTAGAATTGATGGCAGCATTCTTGAGAATCCGGAAGGTCTAAACCTTGCCTGTGGTATTCTTAGTAGGATTCAAGGATTGAATGACTGTGACGAGCTTCAAACTCGCGATTGTGGGGCGTTAGTGACAGACGCAAAAGAATCACTGGATTCTATTCTGACATGATCGAGAACCGACAGATGAATAGCCGTGCTGTGACAGAGCGCGTTAAACATTTTCACTGAGAGGACAGGACTGTAGCCATTGACAACGGTGATGCCCAACATACAGCTTGCCATGGAAAGGAGTAAGAAGGATTGGATGAAGACAGTAGGAAAGCAGAGAGATGGAAGGGACAAAGCATCTCCATACGCTTATCTGAAATTCTCACTAATGAATTACATAAGTATCTCTATCTTTACTTCATGTTTTATTTATCTTTTAATCATTAATCCTCCATAACTATTTGAATCCTCCTGACTGAGATTTACAAAATGACCATAGCTTGCTTCTTACCAACAATCTCCGTGGGATCGACCCTTACTCGTGTAAGGTTTATTACTTGGACGACCCAGTGCACTTGCTGGTTAGTTGTGCGAAGTTGTGATAAAGAGTTGAGATTGCAATTGAGCGTACCATGTTGATGGCGCCATTGATGATCACAATTTCATGCACCAAGTTTTTGGCGCCGTTGCCGGGGATTGTTCGAGTTTGGACAACTGACGATTCGTCTTGTTGCTTAGATTAGGTATTTTTCTTCAGAATTTTTAAGAATGAATTCTAGAGTTTCAAGGTGATGTTCTTATCATCACCAAAGCTGATTGATTCTCATCAATTTAGCTCTTGAATGTAATCTCCTGCTGAAGCTTGGCTAGCCATGTCTAATCTTTTTAGACTACAGCTTTAGACTAACATTGCATGATTCTTGGAATTCTTATTAAAAGTTTTGATCCTCTTTATTTTCTTTTCCATATAATTTTCGAAAAATCCAAAAAAAATTTATAAAATCTTAAAATCAAAAAAATAATTTTATGTTTCTTGTTTGAGTCTAGTGTCTAATTTTAAGTTTGGTGTCATTTGCATGTCTCTATTCTTCTAATTTTCGAAAATTACATGCATTGTGTTCTTCATTGATCTTCAAGTTGTACTTGATGATTTCCTTGCTCTGATCTTTAAATTCTCTTGTCTTGAGTGTTTTGTTGTTTCTCATATGTATTCTCAATTTGTTAGTGTCAATAGTATACAAACTTCTAAGTTTGGTGTCTTGCATGCATTGTTTATTTGATCTTAGTGGCATTTTGATTATTCCTCATCATTAAAAATTCAAAAAAATTCTTAATTTGTGTCTTTTCAAGTCAATAATACAGAGAATTGAAGATTCAGAACATGCAGCAGAGGAATTACACAGAAAAAGCTGGGTGTTCAAAATGCCCAGTGAAGAAGGAAAAATGGCGTTTAAACGCCAGCCAGGGCACCTGGCTGGGCGTTTAACGCCCAAAAGGGTAGCATTTTGGGCGTTTAACACCAGGATGGCACAAGAGGGAAGATTCTGTTTTTAATTCAATTTTTTTTTCAAGTTTTCATAATTTTTCAAAATCAAATCTTTTTCAAATCATATCTTTTCAATCATATATTTTCAAAATCAATTTCTTTCCATTTTCAAAAATACTTGCTAACAATTAATGATTTGATTCAACATTTTAAGTATGTTACCTTTTCTGTTGAGAAAAGTTTAATGTCTGAATCATATCTTTTAAATTTCTTATTAGCCAAGTCATCAATTTTAAAAATCAAATCTTTTTAAATTGTTTTTCAATTATATCTTTTCAATCAAATTTTTTTAAAACCATAAGTTTTCAATCATATCTTTTTTATTTCTAATTTCAAAATCTTTTTCAAATTTCACTTAATTTCTTTCCCAATCTTAGTTTTCGAAAATCAATTACCATTTTTCAAAATTTCTTTTAATTAATTCACTTTAATTTTCGAAAATTTCTTTCCTTCTTCTCACATCCTTCTATTTATGGACTAACACTCCTCCTCAATGTACAATTCGAACTCTATCTCTCTTGATAAGTTCGAATTCTTCTACCTTCTCCTTCTATTCTTCTTTTCCTCTGACACATCAAGGAATCTCTATACTGTGACATAGAGGATTCCATACTTTCTTGTTCTCTTCTCTCTCATATGAGCAGGAGCAAAGACAAAGGCATTCTTGTTGAAGCTGACCCTGAACCTGAAAGGACCTTGAAGTGAAAGCTAAGAGAAGCTAAAGCACTACTCTCTGTAAAGGATCTAATAGAAATCTTCAAACAAGAAGAAGACATGGCAGCCGAAAACAACAACAATGCAAGGAAGGTGCTGGGTGACTTTACTGCACCTACTCCCAACTTCTATGGGAGAAGCATCTCTATCCCTGCCATTGGAGCAAACAACTTTGAGATTAAGCCTCAATTAGTTTCTCTAATGCAACAGAATTGCAAGTTCCATGGACTTTCATTGGAAGATCCTCATCAGTTTTTAGCTGAGTTCTTGCAAATCTGTGACACTGTCAAGACCAATGGGGTTGACCCTGAGGTCTACAAACTTATGCTATTCCCTTTTGCTGTAAGAGATAGAGCTACGATATGGTTGGATTCACAACCTAAAGAAAGCCTGAACTCTTGGGAAAAGCTAGTTGATGAGCGGATAATTTATACGCTTTTTGGCATTGTTTTTAGTATGTTTTTAGTATGATCTAGTTAGTTTTTAGTATATTTTTATTAGTTTTTAGTTAAAATTCACTTTTCTGGACTTTACTATGAGTTTGTGTGTTTTTCTGTGATTTCAGGTATTTTCTGGCTGAAATTGAGGGTCCTGAGCAAAAATCTGATTCAAATACTGAAAAGGACTGCAGATGTTGTTGGATTCTGACCTCCCTGCACTCGAAGTGGATTTTCTGGAGCTACAGACGCCCAATTGGCGCGCTCTCAATGGCGTTGGAAAGTAGACATCCTGGGCTTTTCAGCAATGTATAATAGTCCATACTTTGCCCGATATTTGATGGCCCAAACCGGCGTTGCAAATCAGCCTCAGAATTCCCAGCGTTTAACGCTGGAACTGGCATAAAAATTGGAGTTAAACGCCCAAACTGGCATGAAAGCTGGCGTTTAACTCCATAAAAAGTCTCTACACATGAAAGCTTCAATGCTCAGCTCAAGCACACACTAAGTGGACCCAGAAGTGGACTTTTACGTCATTTTACTCATTTCTGTATACCCTAGGTTACTAGCTTACTATTAATAGGATCTTTTGACATTGTATCTGTACCTCATGACACTTTACACGTTTCTTTGTGTACCTTCCACGGCATGAGTCTCTAAACCCCATGGTTGGGGGTGAGGAGCTCTGCTGTGTCTTGATGGATTAATGCAATTACTACTGTTTCTCATTCAATCATGCTTGCTTCCATTCTAAGATATTACTTGTTCTTAAACCGGATGAATGTGATGATCCGTGACACTCATCATCATTCTCAACTATGAACATGTGCCTGACAACCACCTCCGTTCTACCTTAGATTAAGTAGATATCTCTTGGATTCTTTAATCAGAATCTTCGTGGTATAAGCTAGAACTGATGGCGGCATTCAAGAGAATCCGGAAGGTCTAAACCTTGTCTGTGGTATTCTGAGTAGGATTCAATGATTGAATGACTGTGACGAGCTTCAAACTCCTGAAGGCGGGGCGTTAGTGACAGACGCAAAAGAATCACTGGATTCTATTCCGGCCTGATTGAGAACCGACAGATGGATAGCCGTGCCGTGACAGGGTGCGTTGAACATTTCCACTGAGAGGATGGGAGGTAGCCATTGACAACGGTGAAACCCTTGCATACAGCTTGCCATGGAAGGAGCCTTGCGTGCTTGAAGAAGAAGACAGTAGGAAAGCAGAGATTCAGAAGATGGAGCATCTCCAAAACCTCAACCTGTTCTCCATTACTGCAGAACAAGTACTTATTTCATGTCCTTTTACTTTTCACAATCAACCTTGATAATTATTGATATCCTGACTAAGATTTACAAGATAACCATAGCTTGCTTCAAGCCGACAATCTCCGTGGGATCGACCCTTACTCACGTAAGGTATTACTTGGACGACCCAGTGCACTTGCTGGTTAGTTGTGCGAAATTGTAGTGATCACAATTTCGTGCACCAAGTTTTTGGCGCCGTTGCCGGGGATTGTTCGAGTTTGGACAACTGACGGCTTATCTTGTTGCTTAGATTAGGACGGTTTTATTTTTGTTGGTTTAGAGTCTTTTAGTTGAGTCTAGTTTCATATTTTAAGTTTGGTGTCAATTGCATGCTTTTGTTTTTCTTTTAATTTTCGAATTTGCATGTCTTTAGTCCCTTTTTGATCTGTAAAAATTCTAAGTTTGGTGTCCTCTTTGTGTTTTTCCCTTAAAATTTTCGAAAATTAGTGTTTGATTTTCTAAAAATTTTAAGTTTGGTGTCATTTTGTTGTTTTTCTCTTTCCTCATTTCAAAAATCAAATCTTTTTCATAAAAATTTTTCAATCATATCTTTCTAATTGCTTATCTCAAAATCTTTTTAATTAACTAATTGATTCAGTTTTCAATTTGCTTTGATCTTATTCTCTTTTAATTCTCGAATTTTTATTTTATTTTCCTTTTGTTTTATTTTATTTTATTTTTTTTTTTGGTTAATTCAAAAAAAAATATTTATCTACTTGCAATCCATATCATTTTCCTTTATCCATCATGGACCTAAGTGGGATTGAACAGTCCAGAAGGACTCTGGGGTCATATGCTAACCCCATTACAGCTGCATATGGGAGTAGCATCTGTACACCTCCCATCAAAGCAAGCAGCTTTGAGCTAAATCCTCAACTCATTATCATAGTGCAGCAAAATTGCCAGTATTCCGGTCTTCCACAGGAAGAGCCTACTGAGTTTCTGGCACAGTTCTTACAAATTGCTGACACAGTACATGATAAAGAGGTGGATCAGGATGTCTACAGACTATTACTGTTTCCATTTGCTATAAAAGATCAAGCTAAGAGGTGGTTGAATAACCAACCTACAGCAAGCATAAAGACATGGAAACAGTTATCAGACAAATTCCTGAATCATTTTTACCCTCCAAAGAGGATGACACAGCTAAGGCTGGACATCCAAGGCTTTAAACAAGAGGATAATGAATCCCTTTATAATGCCTGGGAGAGGTATAGAGGTATGCTAAGAAAATGCCCCTCTGAAATGTTTTCAGAGTGGGTACAGTTAGACATCTTTTACTATGGGCTTACAGAAAAAGCTCAGATATCTTTAGATCACTCAGCTGGTGGATCCATGCACATGAGGAAGACAATTGAAGAGGCTCAAGAGCTTATAGACACTGTTGCTAGAAATCAATATTTATACTCTAGCAATGAGTCCTCCCCAAAAGAGGAAGTCATGGCAGTAGCCACTGATCCCAATCCTCAAGAACAGATGATTGAGCTTAATCAACAATTGCTCCTGATGACAGAACAGTTAGCAGAATTTAAAGAGATGCTCCACGAAACTAAAGTTGCTAACAAGAACATAGAACTGCAGTTGAATCAAGCAAAACAGCAAATATCTAAACAGATAACAGAGGAATGTCAAGCAGTTCAACTGAGGAGTGGGAAGACACTGAATAACACTGCTCAAAAGAGCAAAAAGCCAAATAAGGAACAATTGACAGAGGATAACCAAACCACTGTTCAAATTCCCTCTGAGGACAGTAAGAGCCCAGAGAGGAACACTTTTGGCGTTCAAACGCCAGAAAAGGGGGGAAAGCTGGCGTTAAACGCCCATTCCCT
Organism: Arachis hypogaea; assembly: GCF_003086295.3. NCBI lineage: Eukaryota > Viridiplantae > Streptophyta > Magnoliopsida > Fabales > Fabaceae > Arachis > Arachis hypogaea. The sequence continues at coordinate 54,778,943 of NC_092036.1, forward strand.
GCCCAGTTCTGGCATTCAAACACCAGAGAAGGGAGAGAAGTTGGCGTTAAACGCCCAGTCTTCATCCAATTCTGGCGTTCAGACGCCAAGGGAGGATCAGACACCTGAGAGTGCTGACAGTAATCCCTCTAACAAGGCTTCTTCAACCACTTCTGTAAGGAATAAACCTGCAGCATCTAAGGTTGAAGAATATAAAGCCAAGATGCCTTATCCTCAAAAACTCCGCCAAGCAGAACAGGATAAGCAATTTGCCCGCTTTGCAGACTATCTAAGGACTCTTGAAATAAAGATTCCGTTTGCAGAGGCACTTGAGCAAATACCTTCTTATGCTAAGTTCATGAAAGAAATCTTAAGTCATAAGAAGGATTGGAGAGAAACTGAAAAAGTGTTTCTCACTGAAGAATGCAGTGCAGTCATTCTAAAAAGCTTACCAGAAAAGCTTCAAGATCCAGGAAGCTTTATGATACCATGCACATTAGAAGGTGCTTGCACCAAGACAGCCCTGTGTGACCTTGGAGCAAGTATCAATCTAATACCTGCATCCACTATCAGAAAGCTTGGGTTGACTGAAGAAGTCAAACCAACCCGGATATGCCTCCAACTTGCTGATGGCTCCATTAAACATCCATCAGGCATAATAGAGGACATGATTGTCAAGGTTGGGCCATTCGCCTTTCCAACTGACTTTGTGGTGCTGGAAATGGAGGAGCACAAGAGTGCAACTCTCATTCTAGGAAGACCTTTCCTAGCAACTGGACGAACTCTTATTGATGTACAAAAAGGGGAAGTAACCCTGAGAGTCAATGAGGATGAGTTCAAGTTAAATGCTGTAAAAGCTATGCAGCATCCAGACACACCAAATGACTGCATGGGCGCTGACATTATTGACTCTCTGGTAGAAGAGATCAATATGACTGAAAGCCTAGAATCAGAGCTTGAGGACATCTTCAAGGATGCTCAACCTGATCAAGAAGAACCAGAGGAAACAAAGGAATTTTCGAAAATTCCTCAGGAGGAGGATAAGCCTCCCAAACCTGAACTCAAACCACTACCACCATCCCTGAAGTATGCATTTCTGGGAGAAGGTGACACTTTTCCAGTGATTATAAGCTCCGCTTTAAATCCACAGGAAGAGGAAGCACTGATTCAAGTGCTAAGGACACACAAGACAGCTCTTGGGTGGTCCATAAGTGATCTTAAGGGCATTAGCCCAGCTAGATGCATGCACAAGATCCTGTTGGAGGATAATGCCAAACCAGTGGTCCAACCACAGAGGAGGCTAAATCCTGCCATGAAGGAGGTGGTGCAGAAAGAGGTCACTAAATTACTAGAGGCTGGGATTATTTATCCTATTTCTGATAGCCCCTGGGTGAGCCCTGTACAAGTTGTCCCCAAGAAGGGAGGCATGACAGTGGTTCATAATGAAAAAAATGAACTGGTTCCTACAAGAACAGTCACAGGGTGGCGTATGTGTATTGACTACAGAAGGCTCAATACAGCCACCAGAAAGGATCATTTTCCTTTACCATTCATAAACCAAATGCTAGAAAGACTAGCTGGTCATGATTATTACTGCTTTTTGGATGGCTATTCAGGTTACAACCAAATTGCAGTAGATCCTCAGGACCAAGAGAAAACAGCATTTACTTGCCCTTCTGGCGTGTTTGCCTACAGGAGGATGCCTTTTGGTCTGTGTAATGCTCCTGCAACCTTTCAGAGATGCATGTTATCCATCTTCTCAGATATGGTGGAGAAATTCCTGGAAGTCTTCATGGATGACTTCTCAGTATATGGAGACTCATTCAGCTCCTGTCTTAATCACCTAGCACTTGTCCTGAAAAGGTGCCAAGAGACTAACCTAGTTTTAAACTGGGAGAAAGTGACTGAAGGAATTGTCCTTGGGCACAAAATTTCAAGCAGGGGAATAGAGGTGGATAAGGCAAAGGTAGAGGTAATTGAAAAATTACCACCACCTGCCAATGTTAAGGCAATCAGAAGCTTTCTGGGGCATGCAGGATTCTACAGAAGGTTCATAAAGGATTTTTCGAAAATTGCAAAACCTTTGAGTAACCTGCTAGCTGCTGACACACCATTTGTGTTTGACATACAGTGTCTGCAGGCATTTGAGACCCTGAAAGCTAAGCTGGTCACAGCACCAGTCATCTCTGCACCAGATTGGACATTGCCATTTGAACTAATGTGTGATGCCAGTGACCATGCCATTGGTGCAGTGTTGGGACAGAGGCATAACAAGCTTCTGCACGTCATTTATTATGCCAGCCGTGTTCTAAATGATGCACAGAAGAATTACACAACCACAAAAAAAGAGTTACTTGCAGTGGTCTATGCCATTGACAAGTTTAGATCCTATCTAGTAGGATCCAAAGTGGTTGTGTACACTGACCATGCTGCTCTTAAATACTTACTCATAAAGCAGGATTCAAAACCCAGGCTTATAAGATGGGTGTTGCTTCTGCAAGAGTTTGATATAGAAATAAGAGACAGAAAAGGGACAGAGAACCAAGTAGCTGATCATCTGTCCCGAATAGAACCAGTAGCTGGGGCGTCCCTCCCTTCTACTGAGATTTCTGAGACTTTCCCAGATGAGCAACTCTTTGCCATTCAGGAAGCTCCATGGTTTGCAGATATTGCAAACTATAAAGCTGTGAGGTTCATACCCCAGGAGTACAGCAGAGTCCAAAGAAAGAAATTAATTTCAGATGCCAAGTACTACCTATGGGATGAGCCATATCTCTTTAAGAGATGTACAGACGGAATGATCCGCAGATGTGTACCCAGAGAAGAAGCACAAAGGATCCTATGGCACTGCCATGGATCACAGTATGGAGGACATTTTGGAAGTGAGCGAACAGCCACTAAAGTCCTCCAATGTGGCTTCTACTGGCCTACTCTCTATAAAGCTGCCCGAGAGTTTGTGCGTAACTGTGACAGTTGCCAAAAAGCTGGTAACTTGCCTCACGGATATGCCATGCCTCAACAAGGGATATTAGAGATATAATTGTTTGATGTATGGGGAATTGACTTCATGGGTCCATTCCCACCATCATACTCAAACACTTACATTCTGGTGGCAGTGGACTATGTATCTAAGTGGGTAGAAGCAATTGCTACACCCACTAATGATACCAAGACCGTGCTGAAATTCCTAAAGAAACACATCTTCAGCAGGTTTGGTGTTCCCAGAGTACTAATCAGTGACGGGGCACTCATTTCTGCAATAGACAGCTATACTCTGCTATGGTCAGATATGGAATTAGCCACAAAGTGGCAACTCCGTATCATCCACAGACAAATGGGCAAGCTGAAGTCTCTAACAGAGAGCTAAAAAGAATCCTAGAACGGACTGTGATAGCCCGAAGAAAGGATTGGGCAAAGAGTTTGGATGATGCTCTGTGGGCATACAGAACAGCATTCAAAACTCCTATAGGAACCTCTCCATACCAACTGGTGTATGGGAAGGCCTGTCATCTGCCCGTGGAACTGGAACATAAAGCCTACTGGGCAACCAGATTCCTAAACATGGATGCTCAGTTAGCTGGTGAAAAAAGATTGCTCCAGCTAAATGAGCTAGAGGAGTTCAGACTCAATGCCTTTGAAAATGCAAAAATTTATAAAGAAAAGGCAAAGAAGTGGCATGACAAGAAGTTATCATCCAGAGTCTTTGAGCCAGGACAAAAAGTCCTGCTCTTCAACTCTAGGCTCAGATTGTTCCAAGGAAAACTTAAATCCCGGTGGAGGGGTCCGTATGTGATTACAGGAGTGTCACCATATGGATATGTTGAGCTTCAGGATATTGATTCTGACAAAAAGTTCATTGTTAATGGACAGAGAATCAAGCATTATCTTGAAGGCAATTTTGAGCAGGAATGCTCAAAACTGAGACTTGAGTGATTCTCAGTAAAGGTCCAGCTAAAGACAATAAAGAAGCGCTTGCTGGGAGGCAACCCAGTCATTAGCAGGTTATATGTTTTGTTTTTACAAAGGCAAGTATCAAAAATGAAGGAATTCACAAAGTTACAGAAGGATTCAGTGCAAAAAGCAGAGAAAAAGAGCTTACTGGCGAAAAAACGCCAGTAAGGGGTACTTTGGGCGTTAAACGCCAGAATGAGCACCATTCTGGGCGTTTAACGCCAGTAAAGGTACCATTTTGGGCGTTAAACGCCAGAATGGGCACCATTCTGGGCGTTTAACGCCAGGTGTGCAGCATCCTGGGCGTTTAGCAAAACGCCCAGTGATAAAGGGAATTCTGGCGTTTAACGCCAGCCAGGGCACCTGGCTGGGCGTTAAACGCCCACAATGGGCAGCAAATGGGCGTTAAACGCCAGAATGGATGCCATTCTGGGCGTTTAACGCCAGAAAGGTGGGGGACCAAGATTTTGCTTTCCAATCAAATTTTTTTCAAACTTTCCTTTTCTTACCCATACTTTTCTACATAAACACATCTCAACCTTTCATCATTCACTTTCAAATCTTCAGAAATCAAAAACATTCTTCAAATCTCTCTCAAATCAATCCCAAATCTTATTCAAAAACTCACCCTTCTCTCAAATTCTCTCCATATCTTCTCAAATCTCCTTTCAATTTTTTTCGAAATCTCCTTCCCCCCCTTACAAAAACACGTTCGGCATCCTCATTCCCCCACACCATTCGAATTTGCTCTTCTCCTCTCTCTCTCTTCTTTCCTTTCTTTTGCTTGAGGACAAGCAAACCTCTAAGTTTGGTGTGCTTTTCCGTGATCACTAAGCCAAGATTCATCAAGATCATGGCTCCTAAGGGAAAACAAACCAATTTAAGAGGAAAGAAAGAGAATAATCCAAAGAATCTTTGGAATCAAGAGAAGTTCTTAACCAAAGAACATGAAGACCATTATCACAAAATAATGGGTCTGAGGTCAGTGATCCCGGAAGTTAAATTTGATCTGAAAGAAGATGAATATCCGGGGATCCAAGAGCAAATTCGAAACAGAGGATGGGAAGTTCTAACCAATCCTGAGATAAAGGTTGGAAGAAATATGGTTCAGGAATTCTACTCAAATCTGTGGCTAACAGATAAGCAGAGAATGACTGGAACTGCTTACCATACTTACAGAACCATGGTCAGAGGGAAAGGTTTATACTTCCATCTGGACAAAATAAGAGAAATCTTCAAATTGCCTCAACTGCAGGATGATCCTGAATCCTTTAATAGGAGAATGGTGAGAGCAGATAAAGGGTTGGATCAAGTTCTAGAGGACATATGCCTCCCTGGAACTAAGTGGATAACCAATTCAAAGGGTGTCCCAAACCAACTCAAGAGGGGAGACCTCAAACCAATTGCAAGAGGTTGGCTAGACTTTATTGGGCATTCCATACTGCCCACTAGCAACCGTTCTGAGGTCACTATCAAGAGAGCAGTGATGATTCATTGCATTATGCTTGGAAAAGAAGTGGAGGTTCATCATGTGATTGCTTGTGAGATCTACACAATTGCAAATAAGAATTCCACTGAAGCCAAACTGGCTTACCCAAGCTTGATCTCCTTGCTCTGTAAAGAGGCTGGGGTAAAGATGGGAGTAGATGAATTCATACCCATTGAACATCTATCACCAAGTTGCAAGAGACTATGGAGCAACTTAAGGAAGAACAGCAGAATCAGAACTGCATGCTCTGCAAATTGCTGAAGGAACAAGAGAAGCAGGGGCGTGAACTTCAAGAACTGAAACGCCAAAAGTTCTCCCCTCAATTTGAGGGAGCATCCACTTCTCAAAATCAAGGTTGTTGAGTCCTAACTCTGTGAAAACCTCTATCATTAGGAGCCTATTTAAATTTTTTGTTTTCTATATTTTTTTAGTCTCATCTTATATCTATTTTTGAGTCTTGTTCTTAATTCATAATTAATAAAATTTAAAATTCATGTCTTAAAGCTATGAATGTCCTATGAATCCATCACCTCTCTTAAATGAAAAATGCTTTAATCACAAAAGAACAAGAAGTACAGGATTTCGAATTTATCTCTGAAACCAGTTGAATTAGTTTGATGTGGTGGCAATACTTTTTGTTCTCTGAATGAATGCTTGAACAGTGCATATGTCTTTTGAATTTGTTGTTTTAAGAATGTTAAAATTGTTGGCTCTTGAAAGAATGAGGGAAAAAAAGAACTGTTATTGAGGATCTGAAAAATCATCAAATTGATTCTTGAAGCAAGAAAAAGCAGTGATTCAAAAAAAATCGATGAAAAAAAAAGAGAGGAGAAGGAAAAAGAAAGAGAAAAAGAAAAAAAAAGAGAGAGAAAAAGAAAGAAATAAAGTTGTGATCCAAGGCAAAAAGAGTGTGCTTAAGAACCCTGGACACCTCTAATTGGGGACTCTAGCAAAGCTGGGTCATAATCTGAAAGGGTTCACCCAAGTATGTGTCTGTGGCATGTATGTATCTGGTGGTAATACTGGATGACAGAGTGCTTTGGGCCACAGCCAAGACTCATGACATAGCTATGTTCAAGAATCATTATACTTAACTAGGAGAATCAATAACATTATCTGAGTTCTGAGTTCTTATAGATGCCAATCATTCTGAACTTCAAAGGATAGAGTGAGATGCCAAAACTGTTCGGAAGCAAAAAGCTACTAGTCCCGCTCATCTAATTGGAGCTAAGTTTCCTTGATATTTTGGAGTCTATAGTATATTCTTTTCTTTTTATCCTATTTTGATCTTCAGTTGCTTGAGGACAAGCAACAATTTAAGTTTGGTGTTGTAATGAGCGGATAATTTATACGCTTTTTGGCATTGTTTTTAGTATGTTTTTAGTATGATCTAGTTAGTTTTTAGTATATTTTTATTAGTTTTTAGTTAAAATTCACTTTTCTGGACTTTACTATGAGTTTGTGTGTTTTTCTGTGATTTTAGGTATTTTCTGGCTGAAATTGAGGGTCCTGAGCAAAAATATGATTCAGAGACTGAAAAGGACTGCAGATGCTGTTAGATTCTGACCTCCCTGCACTCGAAGTGGATTTTCTGGAGCTACAGAAGCCCAATTAGCGCACTCTCAACGGCGTTGGAAAGTAGACATCCTGGGCTTTCCAGCAATGTATAATAGTCTATACTTTTCCCGAGATTTGATGGCCCAAACCGGCGTTGCAAATCAGCCTCAGAATTCCCAGCGTTTAACGCTGGAACTGGCATAAAAATTGGAGTTAAACGCCCAAACTGGCATGAAAGCTGGCGTTTAACTCCAGAAAAAGTCTCTACACATGAAAGCTTCAATGCTCAGCCCAAGCACACACTAAGTGGACCCAGAAGTGGATTTTTACGTTATTTTACTCATTTCTGTATACCCTAGGTTACTAGCTTACTATTAATAGGATCTTTTGACATTGTATCTGTACCTCATGACACTTTACACGTTTCTTTGTGTACCTTCCACGGCATGAGTCTCTAAACCCCATGGTTGGGGGTGAGGAGCTCTGCTGTGTCTTGATGGATTAATGCAATTACTACTGTTTCTCATTCAATCATGCTTGCTTCCATTCTAAGATATTACTTGTTCTTAAACCGGATGAATGTGATGATCCGTGACACTCATCATCATTCTCAACTATGAACGTGTGCCTGACAACCACCTCCGTTCTACCTTAGATTAAGTAGATATCTCTTGGATTCTTTAATCAGAATCTTCGTGGTATAAGCTAGAACTGATGGCGGCATTCAAGAGAATCCGGAAGGTCTAAACCTTGTCTGTGGTATTCTGAGTAGGATTCAATGATTGAATGACTGTGACGAGCTTCAAACTCCTGAAGGCGGGGCATTAGTGACAGACGCAAAAGAATCACTGGATTCTATTCCGGCCTGATTGAGAACCGACAGATGGATAGCCGTGCCGTGACAGGGTGCGTTGAACATTTCCATTGAGAGGATGGGAGGTAGCCATTGACAACGGTGAAACCCTTGCATACAGCTTGCCATGGAAGGAGCCTTGCGTGCTTGAAGAAGAAGACAGTAGGAAAGCAGAGATTCAGAAGATGGAGCATCTCCAAAACCTCAACCTGTTCCCCATTACTGCAGAACAAGTACTTATTTCATGTCCTTTTACTTTTCACAATCAACCTTGATAATTATTGATATCCTGACTAAGATTTACAAGATAACCATAGCTTGCTTCAAGCCGACAATCTCCGTGGGATCGACCCTTACTCACGTAAGGTATTACTTGGACGACCCAGTGCACTTGCTGGTTAGTTGTGCGAAATTGTAGTGATCACAATTTCGTGCACCACTAGTCAATGCCTTCTTGGCAAAGTTCTTTCCACCTCAAAAATTGAGTAAGCTTAGAGTGGAAGTCCAAACCTTCAGACAGAAGGAAGGTGAATCCCTCTATGAAGCTTGGGAAAGATACAAACAATTGATCAGAAAGTGTCCGTCTGACATGCTTTCTGAATGGAGCATCATAGGTATCTTCTATGATGGTCTGTCTGAACTGTCTAAGATGTCATTGGATAGCTCTGCTGGAGGATCTCTTCATCTGAAGAAGACGCCTGCAGAAGCTCAAGAACTCATTGAAATGGTTGCAAATAACCAATTCATGTACACTTCTGAAAGGAATCCTGTGAACAATGGGATGAATCAGAAGAAAGGAGTTCTTGAGATTGATACTCTGAATGCCATACTGGCTCAGAACAAAATATTGACTCAGCAAGTCAATATGATTTCTCAAAGTCTGTCTAGAATGTAAGCTGCACCAGGCAGTACTAAGGACACTTCATCTGAAGAAGAAGCTTATGATCCTGAGAACCCATCCATGGAAGAGGTGAATTACATGGGAGAACCCTATGGAAACACCTATAATCCTTCATGGAGAAATCATCCAAATCTCTCATGGAAGGATCAACAGAGACCTCAACAAGGTTTCAAAAACAATAATGGTGGAAGAAATAGGTTTAGCAATGGCAAGCCTTTTCCATCATCTTCTCAGCAACAGACAGAGAATTCTAAGCAGAGCCACTCTGACTTAGCAACCATGGTCTCTGATCTAATCAAAACCACTCAAAGTTTCATGACGGAAACAAGGTCCTCCATTAGAAACTTGGAGGCACAAGTGGGTCAGCTGAGTAAGAAAGTTACTGAACTCCCTCCTAGTACTCTTCCAAGTAATACAGAAGAGAATCCAAAAGGATAGTGTAAGGCCATCAACATGGCCGAAATTAGAGAGGAGGAAGAGGCAGTGATCGCCACTGAGGAAGACCTCAATGGACGTCCGCTGGCCTCCAATGAGTTCCCGAATGAGGAACCATGGGAATCTGAGGCTCACACTGAGACCATAGAGATTCCATTGGATTTACTTCTGCCATTCATGAGCTCTGATGAGTATTCTTCCTCTGAAGAGAACAAAGATGTCACTGAAGAGCAAGTTGCTAAGTACCTTGGAGCAATCATGAAGCTAAATGACAAGTTATTTGGTAATGAGACTTGGGAGGATGAACCCCCTTTGCTCACCAAAGAACTGGATGACTTGACTAGGCAGAGATTACCACAAAAGAGGCAAGATCCTGGGAAGTTCTCAATACCTTGTACCATAGGCACCATGACCTTTGAGAAGGCCCTGTGTGACCTAGGGTCAAGCATAAACCTTATGCCTCTCTCTGTAATGAAGAAGCTAGGAATTTTTGAGGTACAAGCTGCAAGAATCTCACTAGAGATGACAGACAATTCAAGAAAATAGGCTTATGGACTTGTAGAGGATGTTCTGGTAAAGATTGAAGACCATTACATCCCTGCTGATTTCATAGTCCTAGAGACTGGGAAGTGCATGGATGAATCCATCATCCTTGGCAGACCCTTCCTAGCCACAACAAAGGCTGTGATTGATGTTGACAGAGGAGAATTGATCATTCAAGTGAATGAAGAATCCTTTATGTTTAAAGCTCAAGGATATCCCTCTGTAACCATGGAGAGGAAGCATGAAGAGCTTCTCTCAAAACAGAGTCAAATAGAGACTCCACAGTCAAACTTTAAGTTTGGTGTTGGGAGGCCACAACCAACTTCTAAGTTTGGTGTTGAACCCTCACATTCAAACTCTAAGTTTGGTGTTGGGAGGTTCCAACATTGCTCTGAACATCTGTGAGGCTCCTTGAGAGCCCACTGTCAAGCTACTGATATTAAAGAAGCGCTTGTTGGGAGGCAACCCAATGTTATATTTATCTATTTTCCATTGTTATTTTATGTTTTCTATAGGTTGATGATCATGGGAAGTCACAAAATCAATTGAAAAAGCAAAAACAGAATGAAAAATAGAAAAAAATAGCACACCCTGGAGGAAAATTTGCTGGCGTTTAAACGCCAGTGAAGATAGCAAAATGGGCATTTAACGCCCAGTATGGCACCATTCTGGGCATTTAACGCCAGAAAGGGGCACCAGATTGGCATTTAACACTAGGAATGGGCAAGAAGCTGGTGTTAAACGCCAGAAATGGGCACCAGCCCGGTGTTTAACGCCAGGATTGGCAGAAGGAGAATTTTTGCTCGCCTCTTGGTGCAGCGATGAATTATCCTTGACACCTCAGGATCTGTGGACCCCACAGGATCCCCATCTACCCCACCACTCTCTCTCTTCTTCACCCATTCACCAATCACCTCAACACCTCTTTCCCAAAAATCCCTCACCTATCAAATCCCATCATTCTCTTCACCACTCACATCCATCCTTCATAAAACCCCACCTACCTCACCATTCAAATTCAAACCACTTTCCCTCCCAAACCCACCCATATTGGCCGAACCCTACACCTCTCTCCACCCTTATATAAACCCATCTTCACTCCTTCATTTTCACACAACCTACACACTACTTCTCCCCCTTGGCCGAAAAACAAAGCCACCTCCATCTCCTCTTTTTCTTCTTCTTCTACTCTCTTCTTTCTTCTTTTGCTCAATGGCGAGCAAACCTTCTAAGTTTGGTGTGGTAAAAGCATTGCTTTTTGTTTTTCTATAACCATTTATGGCATCTAAGGCCGGAGAAACCTCTAGAAAGAGGAAAGGGAAGGCAAAAGCTTCCACCTCCGAGTCATGGGAGATGGAAAGATTCATCTCAAGGGTGCATCAAGACCACTTCTATGAAGTTGTGGCCATGAAGAAGGTGGTCCCCGAGGTCCCTTTCAAACTCAAAAAGAGTGAATATCCGGAGATCTGACATGAGATCTGAAGAAGAGGTTGGGAAGTTCTTACCAACCCCATTCAACAAGTTGGAATCTTAATGGTTCAAGAGTTCTATGCCAATGCATGGATCACCAAGAACCATGATCAAAGTGTGAACCCGGACCCAAAGAATTGGCTTACAATGGTTCGGGGGAAATGCTTAGATTTTAGTCCGGAAAATGTAAGGTTGGCATTCAACTTGCCCATGATGCAAGGAGATGAACACCCCTACACTAGAAGGGTCAACTTTGATCAAAGGTTGGACCAAGTCCTCATAGACATTTGTGAAGAGGGCGCTCAATGGAAGAGAGATTCAAGAGGGAAGCCGGTTCAACTGAGAAAGCATGACCTCAAGCCCGTGGCTAGGGGATGGTTGGAGTTTATCCAACGCTCAATCATTCCCACTAGCAACCGGTCCGAAGTTACTATAGACCGGGCTACCATGATTCATAGCATCATGATTGGAGAGGAAGTAGAAGTTCATGAGGTTATATCCCAAGAACTTTATAAGGTGGCGGACAAGTCCTCTACCTTGGCAAGTTAGCCTTCCCTCATCTCATTTGTCACCTCTGTAATTCAGTTGGAGCTAACATAGAGGGAGACATCCTCATTGATGAGGACAAGCCCATCACTAAGAAGAGGATGGAGCAAATCAACAAAATTTTTGGGAGCAAATCAACACCTCCCTAGGAGAATTGAGTTCCAACATGGGACAACTAAGGGTGGAGCACCAAGAACATTCCATCCTCCTCCATGAAATTAGAGAAGATCAAAGAATCATGAGAGAGGAGCAACAAAGGCAAGGAAGAGACATTGAGGAGCTCAAGCACTCCATAAGATCTTCAAGAGGAAGAACAAGCAGCCATCACTAAGGTGGACCTGTTTTTTAATCTTCTTGTCCTTTATTTCTCTGTTTTTCGAATTTTTATGCTTATGTTTATCTATGTTTGTGTCTTATGATCATTAATGTCTTAGTGTCTATGCCTTAAAGTTATGAGTGTCCTATGAATCCATCACCTTTCTTAAATGAAAAATGTTCTTAATTGAAAAAGAGAAGAATTGCATGAATTTTGAATTTTATAACAGATTAATTATTTTGATGTGGTGGAAATACTTTGACTTCTGAATGTATGCTTGAACAGTGCATATGTCTTTTGAATTTGTTGTTCATGAATGTTGGCTCTTGAAAGAATGATAAAAAAAGGAGACATGTTACAGAGGATCTGAAAAATCATAAAAATGATTCTTGAAACAAGAAAAAGAAGTGAATTCAAAAAAAAGAGAGAGATTATGTGCGAAAAAAAAGAGATAGATTATGTGCGAAAAAAAAAGAGAGAGAGAAAGCAAGCAGAAAAAGCCAATAGCCCTTTAAACCAAAAGGCAAGGGTAAAAATAAAGTCGTGATCCAAGGCAAAAAGAGTGTGCTTAAGAACCCTGGACACCTCTAATTGAGGACTCTAGCAAAGCTGAGTCACAATCTGAAAAGGTTCACCCAGTTATGTGTCTGTGGCATGTATGTATCCGGTGGTAATACTGGAAGACAGACTGCTTTGGGCCACGGCCAAGACTCATAAAGTAGCTATGTTCAAGAATCATCATACTTAACTAGGAGAATCAATAACACTATCTGGATTCTGAGTTCCTATAGAAGCCAATCATTCTGAATTTCAAAGGATAGAGTGAGATGCTAAAACTGTTTAGAGGCAAAAAGCTAAAAGCCCCGCTCATCTAATTAATACTGATCTTCATAGATTTTTTTGAAATTCATTGCATATTCTCTTCTTTTTATCTTATTTGATTTTCATTTGCTTGGGGACAAGCAACAATTTAAGTTTGGTGTTGTGATGAGCGGATAATTTATACGCTTTTTGGCATTATTTTTAGTATATTTTTAGTATATTTTAGTTAGTTTTTATTATATTTTTATTAGTTTTTATTTAAAATTCACTTTTCTGGACTTTACTATGAGTTTGTGTATTTTTCTGTGATTTCAGGTATTTTCTGGCTGAAATTGAGGGACCTGAGCAAAAATCTGATTCAGAGGCTAAAAAGGACTGCAGATGTTGTTGGATTTTGACTTCCCTGCACTCGAAGTAGATTTTCTGGAGCTACAGAAGCCCAATTGGCACGCTCTCAATTGCGTTGGAAAGTAGACATCTTTAGCTTTCCAGCAATGTATAATAGTTCATACTTTGCCCCAGATTTGATGGCCCAAATCGGCGTTTCAAATCAGCTCAAGAATTCTGGCGTTTAACGCTGGAACTGGCACAAGAATGGGAGTTAAACGCCCAAACTGGCACAAAAGCTGGCGTTTAACTCCAAGAAAAGTCTCTACACATGAAAGCTTCAATTCTCAGCCCAAGCACACACCAAGTGGGCCCGAAAGTGGATTTTTATGTCATTTACTCATCTTTGTAAACCCTAAGCTACTACTTCTCTACAAATAGGACCTTTTGCTATTGTATTAGAAATCTTTTGATCACTTTAGATCTTAGGATCATCTTTGGATGTCTAGTTCTTAGATTATGGGAGGCTGGCCTCTCGGCCATGCCTAGACATTGTTCTTATGTATTTTCAACGGTGGAGTTTCTACACACCATATATTAAGGTGTGGAGCTCTACTGTACCTCGAGTATTAATGCAATTACTATTGTTCTTCTATTCAATTCAGCTTATTCTTGTTCTAAGATATTCATTTTCACCAAAGAACATGATGAATGTGATGATTATGTGACGCTCATCATCATTCTCACTTATGAACGCGTGCCTGACAACCACTTCCGTTCTACATGCAAACAAGGCTTGAGTGGATGTCTCTTGGATTCCTTAATCAGAATCTTCGTGGTATAAGCTAGAATTGATGGCAGCATTCTTGAGAATCTGGAAGGTCTAAACCTTGTCTGTGGTATTCTGAGTAGGATTCAAGGATTGAATGACGGTGACGAGCTTCAAACTCGCGATTGTGGGGCGTTAGTGACAGACGCAAAAGAATCACTGGATTCTATTCCGACATGATCGAGAACCGACAGATGAATAGCCGTACTGTGATAGAGCGCGTTGAACATTTTCACTGAGAGGACGGGACTGTAGCCATTGACAACGGTGATGCCCAACATACAGCTTGCCATGGAAAGGAGTAAGAAGGATTGGATGAAGACAGTAGGAAAGCAAAGAGACGGAAGGGACAAAGCATCTCCATACGCTTATCTAAAATTCTCACCAATGAATTACATAAGTATCTCTATCTTTACTTCATGTTTTATTTATCTTTTAATCATTAATCCTCCATAACTATTTGAATCCGCCTGACTGAGATTTACAAGATGACCATAGCTTGCTTCTTACCAACAATCTTCGTGGGATCGACCTTTACTCGCGTAAGGTTTATTACTTGGACGACCCAGTGCACTTGCTGGTTAGTTGTGTGAAGTTGTGATAAAGAGTTGAGATTGCAATTGAGTGTACCATGTTGATGGCGCCATTGATGATCACAATTTCATGCACCAACCACCCACTCATACGTCCCCAACGCTCCAGGACAACGGAAAGCAGTTTTAGCCACATCATCTTCCGCAATAAAAATTTGGTTATATCCCGAATAACCGTCCATGAAACTAAGGATTTCATTTCCTGCTGCAGAATCGATTAGCATATCCGCAATTGGTATGAAATATTCATCCTTTGGAGTAGCATTATACAAATCTCGAAAATCGTTATATACCCTCAATTTTCCATTTTCCTTCATCACTGGAACAATATTCGACACCCACTCCACATAACGAGCCTTTTGAATAAATTTTGCTTTAGCTAAGCGTTCTATCTCTTCTTTAATTTTTACATTGATTTCAGGAGCAAAACGTCTTGGGGTTTGTTTCACAGGTCGAGCATTAGGTTTCAATGCTAATCAATGTTCTTCTAATGAACGATCAAGACCAGGCATTTCATGATAATCTCATACGAAACAATCTTTAAACTCATATAACAGATCGAAAAGTTCAGTTCGAAAATGATCAACAAGATTATTATAAATATATGTAATTCAAACATCATCATGAGTTCCCATAATTTCTTCTAAAGGATCTTGAGATTCAAACCCTTTATAATGATCATCTTCGATTGAATACTTTTCAAATTCCAAAGGCTCCGAATCATAAATACAATCGAAAGTAAAATTAATGGAATCAGAGATAGAAGAAACTTGATCATTGATTAATTCATTACTATATTTATTTTCTACACAATGAGCCTCTGCTATCAAATCGGCAGTCCGACTCATATCATTAACTTCATTACAAATAATAGCAGAACCATAACTACATTCGACTATAGGTGTCGAAACAGACATACTACAACTAGTAGATTTACTAATCCTATTTGATTCAACTTATCAGAAGAATCATCTTTATTTTCTAAAACGTGGAAATTATTTAAATAATTATGCAAAGTTACCAGGTAATCGGAAACTTTCTCAACCTGGTCCATGAGCTAGCCTTTCGGAGTCTTCAAGAAGAACAATCCCAACCCGTCGGCTCGAAGGGTATATCTGGATTGCGCAACTTCACCGACAGTCCTTCTGAAGTCAAGTAGCACCCTTCACAATTATAAGAAAGTTAGAGATCGATCAACATTTAAAGGCTTCAATTTACGATTATATATCCTAAAATCGACATGCATCTGTTCGGCATAAAGACTCGAATCTGCTTTGACGATTTCAGGCTTGCCTTCTTTAGTCCATAGAAGCACACTCTGATGCACTGTAGATGGTACAGCACCTACTTCATGGATCCAATCTCTCCCACGTAAGGCGTTATAACTAGCCTTTGATGGCACTACCACAAATACAGAATGTCTTTTCGGAGACCCCACTTTCACCGTCAATGTGACCAACCCTTTAGCTGGCGTAGAATTACCACTAAAATCAGTCACAGCAATGTTTGTAGGGACCAACTCTCCAAAATGCTTCCCTAATTTCCCTAGCATCCTCTCAGGCAAGAGACTTATCACTGACCCACCATCAATCAATACTTTGTTTATTTTGAACCCATTCACAACAGCAACAATGTGAAAGGGACGCAAATGAGATATTTGTCTCTCAGTAGGGCGAAGAAAAAACCCTGGTTCATCTTCTATGCGAATAAAAGAGAAAGCCTCTTCATCCTCCTGATCATAATCCTCCTCCGGATTACCTTTGCACTCTCCAAGATACTCAGTAGGAATTATTGAAATCGTCCCTACCATATCATCATCACCTTCGTCGAAATATTCCTCATCAACATCAGCGTCCTTATGTTTATATATCCTAGAGGACTGAGCAATTGCCTTCCCTTTTTCCATCTTTGCTGGTGATGGAATTTTCTTCGGATAAGTTTCCCCATCAGAAGGAAAAACAATTCGGGAATGCACAGAAGGAGTTACCTCCTTGCTTGTTTCTTTTCCTGCATTAATTTGAAGTTTCTTATTCTGATTAAAACTTCTTCTTCCACCTCTTTCTCTTGGGAATCCTCTAGCTCGCCCTTGATAAGCAGCATACTGATTCTGAGACAGTGTTCAGTGTCCCCATTGAGGGTTGCGTCGATACAAATGATCAGGCCTTTAAAACTCTTGACAATTTTTTATCTATTGAACACCAATAGCCTGGGATCGACTTAAAGGTGTAGTCACATCATGTTGAGGATTTTTGGAACTTGAACCCTTGACACGTCGAATTGGCTGTCTTTGACTTGCTTGTTCCTCCCTGTGAGCCAAATCTTTTTTCATTCTCTCCTTTTCGAAGATTCCTGCTGCTTCAGCATTGAAAATAGCATTACACCGTGGACACAAAGATACATCCTGGTCTTTGATCTTTTGCTGAACCAAGAAGTCCAACAAACCATCCCCTGTTCGAGGATACACATATCTCACTTGTGATTCGAAATCATCAAGAGCCACATCAAAGTCATAAGACATCCCCACCATATTCACTCCAAAGCAGGGTTCCACATAACTAGCATCAGTTTCAAAGGGATCTACATCAACCTTCATCTCCTTCTTGCCATCATCGAATTTCAAACGTCCTTCCATGATTGCTTCTTGAATCAAATCCCTGAAATGGACACAACTGTTAGTCGAATGACTTGTTGCTTGATGAAATTTACAGTAAGGCTTCCCTTTCAAATCTTTTACGGAAAGCAAAGTTCTACCCTCAGGTAAAATGAATTGTTTATCTTGAAGCAACACATCAAAAATCTGATTAGATTTCGAGATATCAAAACTATATTTCTTTCCACTTCTAAGTTTTGAATCATTCGACCTTTCACTACCAGGGAGTTTTTCAATAAAGAACAAACATATGGAGGTCCTTTTTTAAGTTCAGCCAAATCGACTTCTGTTTCAAAATTGATTTCCTCTTCCGAGGATTCCATGGTTACATAAGCAACCTTCTCCTTTCGAGTAAACAGTTTACTCTTCGACCTCTATTCAGTTCTATGTTTTTCTTTCTCCTTTTTCATAAGCTCAGTCTGTCGAACTTTCTCAGCTAAGTGAGCCAAGTCAGGAATATGCACATTAAACAATTTCCTGCACATATAAAATTCCAACCACATAGTTGCTATTTTCACTATCTCATTTTCAAGTAATGTCACATAGCACATACTTCTAGTATTTTTGAAACGTATTAAATAGTCATCGATGGTTTCGCCATCTTCATGTTTTAAAGCGACTAAATCGGTAACTGCTACGTTCATTTCTCCTCGATAAAACTGAGCGTAAAAAGTAGTTTCTAACTGATTCCATGTTGTGATCGAATTCGGTCTAAGATTTGAAAACCACATAAATGCATTTTTCGTCAATGACGAAGGAAAAAATTTCATCTTCAAATTTTTATCATTAGCTAGGTTCCCAATCTCGACCAAATAACGAGCAACATGTTCAGTTGTCGATTCTCCAACTTCTCCAGCAAATTTTGTAGTTATTTTCGGATTTTTCACCCCTCTTAGCACTTCGGCCATTTGAACTACTTGGAAAAAAGCAGACACAAATTATGGCTGATTCATAAAACCAATATTTAATCCAACCCGATTTAAAACTTCTTCTACAATTTGGGTGACCTGATAGCGTTCACCACACAATCCATGTAAAACATTATCAGCATTCTCATGTCGATGAACTATGCGAGGATTTTCTCAATTTGGAATATGATTTTTATTTTGAAAAATATTTTCCATCCCCTCATTAGTTCCTCGAGCATTATGCCTCACGCCATCATCATAATCGACAATTTGAGCAATCCTCTCGACTTGTCTAGCAAGACACTCAAATCTCGATTCATGATCGACCATCATAGGGTTCAGGATTGTAGTCATTTGGTGATTCAATAAACTAACCAAATCATGATGACTCTCCTCCACTTGTTGTCGATATACTGACATGGAATTAGTAGCATTCGAAGTGGAGCCCAGATGATAATCATAAGAATATTCAGAGTGTTGTTATGGGTTTTGCATATTATTCACTCCATTGGTATTCCCAAAGCGGGTAGGTGGCATAAATCCACCCACCGGCGGGGTATATCCAGCAGGAAGACCATAAGGGGGCCAACTAGCGGTTAATAGAGGTTGATACGGTGGCGCAGGGCCACGTGGGCCAGTATTACGTCCAACATTTTAAGTCTGAGTAGTCGTGACGACTATGTTTTTCAGTTTCGATTGCACCTTCTGAACGTGAAGACACTTCGGCTTGTTGCGTGGATACTGGTATGCTATCATTAGTGGACGAACCACCATTCACATTTGATAATTCATCAGCCATGTGAATGATCTTTCCACTTCGTAATCGCATACACTAAGAAAGAAAGCAGTTATTTTAACATACTTTGATTTCAAACTATCCCACTAGGCGTGCCAATTTGTTTTTCGATTTTTAGCAAATCGATGGTGGTTCGATTCTAATGGTCTGGGAGCGAAACCAACTCTTCTGTGCGAGTACCAGTTTTCTAGAAGTGCATCAAAGCACCTTCGATTAGACAAGTTTTGACAATAAGAAAAAGAATAAATTTGATTAATAAATGCAGTTTAGAAATTGAAATTCTTGAAAAAACTAACTAAATTATGGAAAAGAAAAGTTTCTTGAAAATTAAAAGAAAGCAATAACAATGACTAAAATTAAATTGAAAAGGCTAATTAAACAGAATGAAGTGCATAAAGATTAAATAAACCAAGGAAGTACCATACATTGGAAGAATAAACTTAATTGAAATGTTAAATTTTACAGAAAAGAAAATGAATTGAAAAAGAAGGTGGAAGGATCCCTACAGAAAGTATAACTCGATTGCGAACTCAGGGAATCGCTGAGATGTGAGAATGCTTAGAGTGTTTTTCTGAGTGAAAGTTCCAACCACTATCCCCTAATGCTTCACAGTATTTATAGACTATCTTACATAACGGTTAACTTAATTACAATTAAACGAAAAATCATAAATTTAAACTGCAATCACTCTTGGTAACCGCTCCTATTGTGTGATTGTAGATATTTCCAATATTTTCCTCGTGTGATAAAAGCCACGAACTTTCCCGCTTCCATCAACATTTGAACGGCTCTTTCAAAAACTCTTCAAGATTCTTCGAATCGAGACTCCTACTCAATTTGGCTTTGTCCGATTAGCACCTCAATCGAAGCCTAAAAATAGAATCGATTACTTTCAAGCTTCATCTTGAACCTAGACCTTCTCGAAAAGGTCACACAACTTGTTTCAATTTAATTTATTTGTATCGAAAATATTTTCGATCAACACTCCATGATAGATGAGTTATATCCTAAATTAACTATCTTTCATTCATAAGAATCAAACTAAAGTGATTCACTTTTATCTTTTGACTACCAACTATACAAAAAATGAAGTATATTCAATTGTCCTTGTCCCTCTTTCTACTCATGTTTGCTACCTTCTATCTTGCACCAATTCAGCAACAGCACCATCTCCAAAAGCTTCATCCACAACATTATCAAAACCATCAGCAACAATCAGACCACAAAATTCCATAAATCAACAGAACAAGAATAATCTTCATCAGCAACAAAAGATGTTATAAATATTATCATAGTAAATGCATAAAATCATTATTGTGATTACATATCCTCAAAATCATTCTTAACTTTCAGCTTTAAAACCTTGAGATCATAAGAAAACATAGGATGTTACAAGTATTATCACAGTAAATGCAGAAAATCACTAAATTAACAAAACAAGAATAATCTTCATTAGTAACAAAAGAACAAAAACCCCTAAAATCAACAAACACTGCAAATTCCACAAAGACCCACAATTTGTATATTAATGTAAACATTAATATACAAAGTCACAGTTCATAATCTCAAATAAATTAATATATATGTGCTATAGCAAAACAAGTAAATGCATCACAGATACAAAATTTGGATAGTACATACCTGACTAATATTTTTCCCAAATTTTCTGTAAATTATCTCTCAATATATTTTTCAGTGTTAACAAGCTACAAAAAGATCCATCCACATAAAAAATAATGTTAGTAGCTAAGAACTAAGAATCCTAACATAAGTAAACTATACAATAGCAAACAAATAGAGAATGATTTAGAACATGTACCTACAAATTCGTATAGAAATCAATTGAGACAAGATAACCTGGAGAAAAAAAATGCTATAAACAATATATGATTAAAATCATGCTTTAACAATAAACCAACACTTTCTTCTTGTTTCGTTTGAGGGGAGGAAAAGGTGGGCTGCAATAGTGGGTGGGGAGAAGGGTTGTAGCGGTAATCTACAAACCACGAAGGGAGGATGGCTGTGGCGCTGCGAATCCCAACAAGCATGGTGATGATGTGCTGGCGGGGTTGGGAATTGCAACGAGGATGATGTCGTGGTGGTCGGCAGTGCTTCGAATCCCGATGAGAAGGGCTCTGTGATGGTGGACGACACTACGAATCGCTAGGGAGGCACCAGTGGTTGGAGACAGTGCAAAACGTTAGGGAAGAAGGCACTCTGAAGGGACGACGGCGGCGAGAGTAGTTTGAGTGGGGGTGGGGTGCGGCTCGATGAATAAATCTGAAGAACGGCGAGTAAGGTGGCATTCTCAAAGATGCAACATCGGCGCCAAGGAGAGAAGGAGAAGAAAGAGGCACAATGTAGAGAGAGTAACGGGTGGGTGGAAGCAAAATAGAATTAGGATAAATTTTGAATGGGATTATTCAAATTCTGATTTTTTACTAAATTCCTAATTGATATAAAAAAAATATTTTTAATTATTGTTGGTAACAGTTGGCAGATTTATATCTTGTATACTTTTCCTTCAACAATTCATCAATTCATAATTTCAATCATTAATTCATACCACATTCTTATACAAGTAGTCATATATCAATTCATCAATTACCATATTTAATTCTCATCCAACCACACAATTCAATCTTATTCTTAAGGGTACCTAGCCTAGGACTTCATGTCACATTACATGATATTTAAATGAAACTCAAATCGTACCTCAATGATGGCAGTTCACATCCAATACTTAAATTTTCTTTCCAACGACACCTAAGCTCCAAACAAGCCACCAAGGTTCACCCAAAAGCTTTGCAAGCCAAAATCAAGCTCCCAATGTGTACCAAAATCACCTAATAACTCTAATGTAACCAATTTCACACATATATCAACCTAGGGTTCATAAAATTTTGATAAATCATAAAGGTTTAGTGATTTCTTACCTTATCCAGTGGAAAGTTGGGATAGAACACACCAATAGCTCATACTAGAATACCTCTAAACTATCAAAATTACAAAATTTTCTCAAAACCCAAACTAAAACACAAATTGAAAAGAAAAAATAAAATTGGACAGAGAATTTTGAGGTACTCCCCACAATACCTAGATAGAATCAAAGAGGATGAGGAGAGCAATGTGTGGCCGCAAACGACTCGTCAATTGGAGCTTTGGAGATGAAGTTAAAGAGTATTGAAGATCAAAGACTTAGGATTTGCTCTCTTTTTTCCTCTCTTCTCTATTTTCAGCGTGAAACACAAATGAAGGGGAATTTGGTTGCTGAATACACAAGTGTAGACTTATATAGTGTGGGTTTGGGCCCAACTTGGATCTGATTCACTCGATTTAGTCTGTTAGTCTAATTTTTTGCCAAAATCTTTAAGATTAGTGTTTTAATTCGTATTCTAATTATTTTTACTTTTTCCAAATTATAATTTTTAATTTCTTAACCTTCTTCACCCATAATTAATTGTCTCACTCGAAGTGCTGGACAGACTTAAATTGGTACTGCCAGTTAATTTACTAACATGCGTTTTTATACATTTTTCTGTGTAAAATTACAATATCTCACTCGAAAAAATCTATTAAATTCAATTATCATAGTTAAATTTTTAAATTCATAAGTCTTAATTTCGATCCGTTAGAATGTGTTTTAACTATCTCAATTTAATAATTAATTATTCAATTAATTTTTTTATTTTTTTTTTTGATCTTACACTTAATATTTAAAATATTTTACTTTTATTTTAAATATCTTATTTCGTCTTAATCTTTGACTAAAATATTTATTTTTTCGAAAAAAATTTTTTGTTATGATTTTATTTTAAGTAATGACAAAAATCATAATTACTATAGTCACAGCAATGATTATAGTAATTTAAGAGTAAACATAATAGAATAATAAAAAAGAATAAGAAAATAATAATAAAGAGAAAAAAGTATTTTTGATAAAAAAATTTAATTTTTATTAAAAATTAAAATAAAATAAAATAAAACGTTTGAAATAAAAATAAAATATTTTAATATTAAAGGCAAAATTAAAATTTAACTCAAACTTTAAAAAATTAACAAATTAATTTACCCAACATTATAACATTATGAAGGTATTGAAAATTATAACTCTTTCATATTCAAGTGTGTCCACTTGTGTGTATTATTGGAAATAATAAAACCAAGATTTTGCCTTTTTAACAGTCTTATCTTATTTAGTAAATTAAAATAAAAATAATAGATATAATATAATAAAAATAAAAATAAAAATAATATAGATATTAATTAATATATAAAATTATAAAATTTTAATTTGAAAAAACCTAAATTAGTTTCAAAAATATTTTTATAATAAAATTACTTTAACTTTTTAAAATTAAAAATATAAGGTGAATTTTATCCGATCCTCTCTAAAATAACATGTAATTTATCCTTTCTGATATGCTAATTTTTTATTGGTTGATATTTTAATTTATTATACTAATAACTAAAAATTTATCTCTCTCTCATGAGTTTCACTCCATTTTAACATCATTTGCAGTAATAAATTTTTATTGTTGCAAAAATATTAGAGCTTACACTTACTGTTATAAGATTATCAAATTAAAAGGAGATGTACTTTTAAATATGATATTGTACCAAATGTTATTATAATAATAATTTTTATACATATGAAGGATGAATGATTTCTTTTCTTAAGAATGATCTTTCTTTTTTTATTTGGCCACTGTTTTTTTTTTTATCAAATTGAAACCTTGAAAAGTCTCTGAAACTGTACCTAAATACCTTCATGCTGAGATGGGTTTCCTATGCTTTAATTTGTTCTAGCTATAAAGCATAATTAATTGTTAATTAGAAAAATGTTTAAGTTAATAAATTTGTAATAGTTCTTCAATAATTTCTTTTATCAATATTATTCCAACAGTTTTTTTCTTCGGCGAAAAAAATTTATGGAAGAGTTTCTTTATTAATATTTTAAAAATTATATCATGATCTATTTTAAATAATAATTTAATCATAAATAGTCTTTATTATAGTTAAAATATTAATTTTAGTTAAATTTAAGTAATTTAAATTACTAATATAATTAGTAATTAAATTAAAATATCAACTAATAAAAAATTAACACATCATAAAGGGTAAATTACATGAGAGAGTTGGGTAGTATTCACCAAAATATAAATACATAATATTTTTTAATTTAATCAACACAAAATAAAATATTTTGCTAGGATCGAGATTAAGAATAACAAAAAAAACTCACACCCACGGGATTATCTATGACGGAAGGCTAATGGAGATCTGTAAAATTTTTACGGAGAGAAATTCGTCCCCACAAATAAATGAAGATGGGGGCAGGAATTGAGGTACCTTGACAATGAGAATTTATCGCCGATCTAGAATTTTTCCCAAAATAGAAATCATTTGTTGCAAGTATAGTCTAGATCAACAACTAATTCTCATAATCAAATGTTAAATCCAAAAGATAGTCACAATTCAAACCAATTATAACCGAGAGTATTTAGACTCTCAAGTCGTTCTCTTTAGGAGTTGCAATAAAAATGCTCATTTATCGGCTATTAGGGAAAATGAGGGTTGGATGATGGCAAAAAAATGTAAATGACAATAAAATAAAAATGCATGCAATGAATTAAATGCAAAGCAAGTAAAAGCAATAAAAATAGAAATTAAATACTAAAAAGAGCTCTTGGTGAGAATTGGGTGAATTAGGGCTTGCTATCCTAGTTGTGGACCACAAGCATGGTAATTGTGTGTGAATTAATCCCAATTAGTCAACCCTACATCGAGGATAAGTCAACTAGGCATAATTAATCTCAATCCTTAAGTCCTAAGTCAACACTATTTATGGGTCACTTAGAGTCAAGAAAAACCAAATTAATTAACAATCGTCACACAATATGGAATGGACATCCACCACTCAAGTTCACCCAAACACCCAATTTTCCAACCAAGAGTGGGATAAACTAGGCTAAAACTAACCCAAGTATTTTATCAAACACTTGGGAGGCATGAAAATAAAGCATGATAAAATAACAAGGAATATAAATTCTACAACTACCAAAAGTAAAAAAAGTAAGATAACAAATCAATTAAACAATAAAGAGGCATGAAAAATAAAATTGCATTAAATGTAAATTAAAGTAACAAAAGTGCAAATACATAAAAGTGGCAAAAATAGAGAAAATGACAAGATAAGCTAAGGAAATTAAGAAAAGAAAATAAGAAAAGGTAGAAGAAACTAGATTAAAATAAGAATTAAAAAGGAAAATTACAAGGAAAGTAAACTAAGAATCCTAATTTCTAGAGAGAAGGAGGAGCTTCTCTCTCTAGGAAATGACCTACATGATGCTAAATTAATCCTAATTTGCTCCCCCTTCTCCAAGCCTCAATTCAGCATGAAATAGCCTCAGAAACAAGCTGGATTTGGGTCTTGGAGGCTCAGAAATCGCCCCTAGCGATTTGCATTAATGAGGTCACGTGACGCTCATTACGTGTGCGCGTGGGCAACGCATGCACGTGGGCGACACGTGCGCGTCGCTGGCAAAATTCACTCCCACGCGTATGCGTCGCTTGCAAATCTTCTTTGTGCGTACACACGCATACTTATGCGTGTGCACATTACAAAAAAGCTCCAAATGCTCATTTTTTCATGAATTTTCTCTTTGCATGCTCTTCTTCTATTTTCACCAAGCCATCCCTACCTTATACATCTGAAATTACTCACAAATAATATCAAGGTATCGAATGGAAGGTAAATGGAATAAAATAGGGTAATTTAGGTACAAAAGAGCATGTTTTCATAATTAAGCACAATTCCAAAAGAAAACTCAAAAGCATGCTATTTAAGGGAATAAATACAAGTTTATGTAACGAAATCCACTCAAATCAAACCAAAAATTATCGTAAAATATGGATTCATCAATTTTTTCACACTTAAACACTAGCATGTCCTCATGCTAATCACAATCAAAGGAGGAGGGTAAAGGGTAAGCAACTTATTTAATGTCCTAACTATATGCATGCAACTATGCAAAATGCTATCTATCTCTATGTACAATATGATTTCCTATGGAGTTTGGCAAAAACAAACAAGAGATTCCAATCAATCCAAAACAAGCCTTAGGGCCAAGGCAAAGAGTCAATGCACTATGATCAAAGTCCGAAGAATTGAATTGAGATTTTCACAACTAACCAATAAACAACTTGCAAGAAGATATAATATAAGGCACAAGAACATAGAATTGAGCGATCGAACCCCTCACCGAATGTGTATTCACTCAATTCGCTCAGTGTTTAGGGCTTAATCACTCAATTCTCCTTTAATCATGTTTCTCAAAGATTTTCAAGTCATCTAACAATCAACAATTATTTAGTGCATGCATATAAATATCAAGAGGACTTAACCATGGGTTGTAATGGGGCTAGAGTCAAGGTAGGATGCATATGATTAAGTGGACTAAAATTTGAATCTTTGATTAACCTAAGCTTCCTACCTAACCTATGACAACCTATACAATTCAAAACTAACCTAACTACATATTCTTCACTTTTTCACACACTCATGTATTCTCTTTTTGACCACCATACATATGCATTGATTCTTATTGAACTTCACTTTGGGGGCATTTTGTCCCTTTTTATTGGTTCTCTTTTTTTTTTAAACTAAAATATATACACAAGATTGTCAATGCATATGGTCTAAGTGTTTGATGCATGAGTATGTAGCCAATTACCAAAATTTTCAACAAAAATACTCAAATACACTTTTATCTCACCCAATATTCCCAAACTTCCCAAACTTGAATGATAAACATACTCACTAGTCTAAGCTAATCAAAGATCCAAACAAGGGACATTTATTGTTTTTCACTTTAAGCCTTGTAATGTGCTAAAAGTTGGTTAACAATGGAAGACAAAAAGTAAGCTATTTGGGTAAGTGAATTTTTTGAAACAATGGCCTCAATCATTACATGCATTCATACACAAAATAATAGACATATAAAATCAAGAAAATCAAAGATTATAATCATAAAAGGAGCTTAACCACACCAGAACTAACTTTATGGTTGAGAATATGCAACCATACAATTAAAACTCAAATCTCACAAGGTATGTTGTTCTAGCTCTTTTTTCTATGTTCTACAAAAAAAAAGTACTCCAAGCAAGTTGAAAAGAAAACTTTCAATTCAATTCAATGGCATGCCCTAGGAATGATTTCATGAAAATTTCTTATTATTTTACCAAACTTATTCAATCTAACATGCACATGCAAGTATTTACTACCATATACTATAAGCATTAAAGAAATATATACAAACAAACCAAACCAAACAAAGTGCAAATAAGAATAAAATTACAAAAATTGAAGAAAATGAACTAAAAGAATATTGCAAATTGTCTAAGAAAAGAATTTTATCCCCCTCGAAGTTGGCGATCCTTTCCCACACTTAATTAATGCACGGTCCTCCGTGCATACACATGATCCGGGGTATGAAGAGATGTAAGGCTCCACCTTCAGCTGGCGGGCTCTGGGGGCTCCAGTTGCTTTGTAAACAAATAAACAACAATTGAGGAAAAGTTAGATGTGAGTGTGGTATGATAGAAAACCATGTGTGTATTCTAAGTGCGCGTGGTTTAGAACACACACATTGGCCCGGTAAAAATATAAACTGCATAATCAAAAGAAATAGGACGGTCCTCAATTAAGTAGCCTAGGTTTTAAGTGAAGAATAAGTAAACTTAAGGCACAAGCAACCCTAGGTAACCACAAAAGTGAATTGAGTATTTGATATTGGATATTAAAATTGTGCAAGTAAAAGCGCAAAATTAATAGAAAATGGCACAATTAACAATAACCAATTCAATAATGAACGGACACTCCTTATTCATCATGAAACATAATGAAAAAATCACATGGAAAGGTACTTGTTACAAAAAGTGATAAGTTTGATAAAAATCAAGTTAAGTCACTCAAACAAATGTAAAGCATTAACAAGGAACAAGTACTAGACATGTGATGAGTTTGATATGAAAATCATGATGAACAAGTAATTTCAACTCAAATCCCTTAATTCAATGCACTTATATAATTTATTCTAGTGGTACAATCAAAACATGAGTATTCAAACCTACTAGGTACTAGTAAATAAAGGCCAAGTATAAGTACATTGGTATAAAATTTCAAGCAACAAGCAACCCAATCGACATCGACCAAACACTTGCAACTTATTTAATTAACAATCAACTAAACTAAAATTAATATAATTATCACAATAAAAATGAAATGAAAACAAAATGAGCAAGAACAAGTAGAAAATAGGGTGAAAGAGGGAGAAGAGAGACGAAGAGAAAAGAGGAGAAGAAGAGAAGTATAGTGGTGAGAAAACAAGGGCGTGCGTATGCACAAGGAGCTGTGCGCATGCACAAGGGGTCACGCCTACGCGTGAGGGACGCGTGCGCGTGGTGCGGCGAAAATGCAAGGTGACGCGTACGCGTCGATGGAAAAAACTGAAAAGGGTTGTGCGTTCGCACTATGCGTGCAAATGCCACAAACAGAGGCCTTGTTTTGCTCTGTGCCCATGCACAAAAAGGCCAAAAAAAATTTTAAGGGTAGGGTCATGTGTGCGTGCGCACACAGGTCCGTGCGCACACACAAAAGTGAAAAGAGAAGGGGTTCACGCGCACAGGCGGTGCCAACGTTCCCACCAGAGGGGATGCAAGTTGGCGCGATGACGCACAGAAAGCGCGAGAAAAGTGGTGTGTGCGTACGCACAAGTTGGTGTGCACGCACAGGTCAAGGAATAATACGGGAGCACCCACGCACAAGCTGTGCTGGCGCTGCGAGCAGAGGGCATAACCCTTAGTGTGCGTGAGTACAGGTCGGTGCGCACGCACAGGACGCAGAAAATACAAGTTGTGTGCGCACGCACAGATACCCTGTTTCCCAAAAAATTTTCTCAAAATTCTAAGGTACCAAGCCTTAGTTCAATGAAAGCTCAACCCCCAAAACATTCAAACATTTAAAATTTCATGACCTTCATGCAAATTAACCTACTAAACTCAAAATTAAACTAATTCTAAGCAAACCAAAATAAGAAAAAAATGCAATAAACCAAAATTATATACAAGAAAAAGGGTAAGAACAATGTTACCATGGTGGGGTGTCTCCCACCTAGCACCTTGGTTTATTGTCCTTAAGTTGGACTTATGGAGAGCTCTCATCAAACCTCTTTGAAATCCCACCCAAGCTTGTATTCTCCAAAGCTTTTGAGACTCCAAAGCTTGTGCACCCAAATCTTGTTGTGAGTTCCTTTCATTCTATGTAGGTAACAAGCAATTGAAATTCTCAATTCCTATAGTACAATAGCAAAAAACTCACAATGCAATGGGTGAGAATTCATAGGATAAAAAGAAAATAAAAACTAAAGGTAATAAGAACAAATAAAATGAACTCCTAAAACTAGCAAAAACAGGCAATCAATCAAAACAAGCTATTTACATATTCACATATTTACAATAGCAAAAACAAGTAAACAACATACGTACATCAACCAAAAATAAGCTATTCACAATATTTACATATGCACAATAGCCAACAACATAAACCATTGCAACTCTCCGACAATGGCACCAAATTTGACAATGAGAATTTATCGTCGATCTAGAATTTTTTTCAAAATAGAAATCATTCGTTAAAAGTATAGTATAGATCAACAACTAATTCTCATAATCAAATGTTAAATCCAAAAGATAGTCACAATTCAAACCAATTATAACCGAGAGTATTTAGACTCTCGGGTTGTTCTCCCTAGGAGTTGTAATAAAAATGCTCATTTATCGGCTATTAGGAAAAATGGGGGTTGGATGATGGCAAGAAAATGTAAATAACAATAAAATAAAAATGCATGCAATGAATTAAATGCAAAGCAAGTAAAAGTAATAAAAATGGAAATTAAATACTAAAAAGAGCTCTTGGTGAGAATTGGGTGAATTAGGGCTTGCTATCCTAATTGTGGACCACAAACATGGTAATTGTGTGTGAATTAATCCCAATTAGTCAACTCTACAGCGAGGATAAGTCAACTAGGCATAATTAATCTCAATCCCTAAGTCCTAAGTCAACACTATTTATGGGTCACTTAGAGTCAAGGGAAACCAAATTAATTAACCATCCTCACACAATGTGGAATGGACATCCACCACTCAAGTTCACCCAAACACCCAATATCCCAACCAATAGTGAGATAAACTAGGCTGAAACCAATCCAAGCATTTTATCAAACATTTGGGAGGCAAGAAAATAAAGCATGGTAAAATAACAAAGAATATAAATTCTGTAACTACCAAAAGCAAAGAAAGTAAGATAACAACTCAATTAAACAATAAAAAGGCATGATACATAAAATTGCATTAAATGTAAATTAAAGTAACAAGAGTGCAAATACATAAAAGTGACAAAAATGGAGAAAATGACAAGATAAGCTAAGGAAATTAAGACAAGAAAACAAGGACAGGTAGAAGAAACTAGATTAAAACAAAAATTAAAAAGGAAAATTACAAGAAAAGTAAACTAAGAACCCTAATTTCTAGAGAGAAGGGGGAGCTTCTCTCTCTAGAAAATGACCTACATGATGCTAAATTAACCCTAATTTGCTCCCCCCCTTCTCCAAGCTTCAATTCAACATGAAATAGACTCAGAAACAAGCAGGATTTAGGTCCTAGAGGACCAAAAATCGCCCCCAGCAATTTGCATTAATGAGGTCACGTGACGCTCGTCACGCATACGCGTGGGCGACGCGTGTGCGTCGCTGACAAAATTCACTCCCACGCGTACGCGTCACTTGCAAATCTTCCTTGTGCGTGCGCACACTTGCAGAAAAACTCCAAATGCTCATTTCTTCATGAATTTTCCTCTTTGCATGCTCCTCTTCCATTTTCACCAAGCCATCCCTACCTTATACATCTGAAATCAGTCACAAACAACATCAAGGTATCGAATGGAAGGAAAATAGAATAAAATAGGCTAATTTAGGCACAAAAGAGCATGTTTTCATAATTCAGCACAATTCCAGAGGAAAACTCAAAAGCATGCTATTTAAGGAAATAAGTGCAAGTTTATGTGATAAAATCCACTCAAATCAAACAAAAAATTATCGTAAAGTATGGATTCATCATACCTGCTATACGGAGACTTGTGAAATCTTTGCAAAAGAAAATTTAGGTAAATGTCCTTATATATGTAAGTTATATAAATAATTCTAATTCATTTTATTTTAAATGTTACTTGTCCTTTAAAATTCCGTCTTTATTCAGTCTTTAAATTTAATAATATATTATTTTAATTCTTTTAATTAATTAGATTTCCTATTTTTAAAAATTTATTATTATTTAAGTCATTTAAATACTCACTTTTATGATATTAATTATTTAAAAAATAAAAAAAAATATTTTTTTATTTTTTCTCTTTTCTAATGCACCACCATCACACCATAAGTACGAATCTTTCTCAAATTCTTTTTCTTTCAACACATCTCTGTAAAGGAAATGTTTTTGGCGGAAAAAGAATAATCTAATCCTTAAAGGATTATGCAAAAATATTTCAAATGAATGGCTTAGATTACATCTATATTGAACTTGTTAGAAATACTAATTTTTATCCAAAATTAAATGTATTTGCAGATCGACCTCAACATGGTCTGCTTAGACCAATCCTGTAATGACCAATTTTTTTGGAACAAATTGATGAATAATTTTTTTTTAAATTTTGTCACATAGACCACACCCACAATCTACCCAAACAGAATGTTCAAGCTCAATTATTATTCATTATCTAATAATATTACCCATGTTCTCTACAATTTTATCTTCTACTTTTTCATATGCATAAAATCTAAGAAAGCTAGAGATTGATTTAAAAATTAAATTATTTTTGTTCGTATAATAATAATAATAGTAAAAAGACCCAATTATATTTTTCTAAAAAATTAAATTAAAAAGCTCGAATAATAATAATGATAATAATAATAATAATAAGGGTAATAATAATAACAAAAAAATAACGAGGGTGATATCTAGTAATAATAATAATAATAAATAACAGAAAGAAGACCTAATTATATTTTTTTGAAAAATTAAATTAAAAAGTTCCTATAATAATAATAATAATAATAATAATAATAATAATAATAATAATAATAATAATAATAAGCGTAATAATAACAAAAATAATAATAAAAGTGACATCTAGCAATAATAATAATAATAATAATAATAATAATAATAATAATAATAATAAGAAGAAGAAGAAGATTCAGGGACGGAGGTTGTACAGGAGGGACAGTACACCCTAATATTCAAATTTTTATACTCGAGTCTTAAGTCAATGATAAGAAGGTGGTACGATTCTCAAGGGGGATTTTTTATATATAATTACAAAATTGAAAGGAGTATTAATCGAGAAGTCTGAAAAGAATAAAAATAAAATCGCGAAGTCGTATCACTCACGCATCGACAACTAAAAAATAAAGTATGAAGTCGAAAGCGATATACAGAAAAGGCCTTAAGGAGAATAAGAGAAGGGCATTATATAGATATATAACATAAGTAAATAGCCACTAGTCGCGACCCGCGGAGTTTAGGTCGGGTAGGGTACAGTATAAAAGCAGTTTGACAACTATATTTCCTAATCTCTCCCAAATGATACACAAGGGCCTCTATAGGCAAGTTCAAAAAGTTTAATACATAATATAAGAATTTCAAACTGAAGGTGGAGAGATTCTAAGCAAAATATAAAGTAGAGAATATAAAGAACTTCGCCATCTCTCAGATGAACCGCAGCTCACTTCTGAGTACCTGGACCTGTATCTGAAAAATAAGAGATATATATGGAATGAGAACCCCCGACCCATGGGTTCCCAGTACGATAAAAGTGCCAAATAAATACAATGCATTGTAATAAAAACTCATTAAGCATCCTAAACTTCCTTTCACCCAATATTCATCCTATATTCTCGCTAATCCATAAATAGGCAATTGTCATAAGGGAACGCTAAACCTAATTCCTCTTCCTCATGCTTCCCAACTTTCTAACTCTCCAACAAATCAGAATCAGGATCATAAGCCAAACCATCACCAGTTATTCTATCTCAATAATTTTATATCAATATTTCATATCCTCACCTGGAGCAAGGGAAATCACTTCACTACATCTACCTAGAGAGCTCAAAATTATCTCATTCAATAATCATCATTTTAAATTAATCATATCATCATTCCATTTCAACAAAAACAGCCCTCAACGTCAACCACACCAGTATGAGGGATTTCTCAGTTGTACAAACACAAGCAATACAGGCAAGTAATACACAATGAGGTACAAGTAGCACAAGTAGCACATAATCAAGTAACATAGCATATATGATATAGCAATCCAAAACAAATAGGCAAACCCAAACAATTCAAGCATATGTAAATGATTGTATGCCTGCCTTCTGGCTGATGATATCATCTGTTGGTTATCAAGCCAACCCGACGTGTTTGGTAGCTAACTCGGGCACAGTCTCTCTGTTGTGCCTTATTATCATTAGAGGATATCCATGTCTTGTCACCATTAGAGGGTATCTGTGCCCTATCACCATTAGAGGGTATCGGTGCCCTGTCACCCTTACAACCAGAGAGAAAATACAAGCATACTCATGGTGCACGAAATTGTAAATCACACTTTTCACAACTCGTACCACTAACCAGCAAGTGCACTGGGTCATCCAAGTAATACCTTACGTGAGTAAGGGTCGAATCCCACGGAGATTGTTGGCTTGAAGCAAGCTATGGTTATCTTGTAACTCTTAGTCAGGATAATAATAATTCTCAGTTTTGATTGATAGTAAATAAAAAGCATGGATTAAATAATACTTGTTATGCAGTAATGGAGAATATGTTGGTGTTTTGGAGATGTTTTGTCTTCTGAATCTTTGCTTTCTTCCTGTCTTCGTCTTCACGCACGCAAGGTTCCTTCTATGGCAAGCTGTGTGTTGGTGGATCACCGTTGTCAATGGCTACCATCCATCCTCTCAGTGAAAATGGTCCAGGTGCGCTGTCACCGCACGGCTAATCATCTGTCGGTTCTCACTCATGTTGGAATAGGATCCATTGATCCTTTTGTGTCTGTCACTACGCCCAACCTTTATGAGTTTGAAACTCGTCACAGTCATTCAATCCCTGAATCCTACTCAGAATACCACAGACAAGGTTTAGACTTTTCGGATTCTCAAGAATGCTGCCAATGGATTCTAGCTTATACCACAAAAATTCTGATTAAGGAATCCAAGAGATACTCATTCAATCGAAGGTAGAACGGATGTGGTTGTCAGGCACGCGTTCATAGGTTGAGAATGGTGATGAGTGTCACGGATCATCACCTTCTTCATATTGAAGTGCGAAAGAATATCTTAGATAGAAACAAGCATGTTCGAATAGAAAACAGAAATAATTGCATTAATTCATCGAGACACAGAAGAGCTCCTCACCCCAACAATGGAGTTTTAGAGACTCATGCCGTCAAAGATAAAAAGTTCAGATCTAAAATGTCATGAGGTACAAAATAAATCTCTAAAAGTTGTTTAAATACTAAACTAGTGACCTAGGTTTATAGAAAATGAGTAAACTGAGATAGATAGTGCAGAAATCCACTTCTGGGGCCCACTTGGTGTGTGCTGGGGCTGAGCTTTGAGCTTTACATGTGCATAGGCTTTTTTTGGAGTTGAACGCCAGGTTGTAACCTATTTCTGGCGTTTAACTCCAACTTGCAACCTGTTTCTGGCATTTAACGCCAGAATGGAACATGGAATTGGCGTCAAACGCCAATTTACGTAGTTTATCTTCAAGCAAAGTATGGATTATTATATATTGCTAGAAAGCCCTGGATGTCTACTTTCCAACGCAATTAAGAGCGCGCCAATTGGACTCTAGTAGCTTCAGAAAATTCATTCTAAGTGCAGGGAGGTCAGAATCCAACAACATCAGCAGTCCTTTTTCAGCCTGAATCAGATTTTTGCTTAGATCCTTCAATTTCAACTAGAAAATACCTGAAATCACAGAAAAACACACAAACTCATAGTAAAGTCCAGAAATATGAATTTTTCCTAAAAACTAATAAAAATATACTAAAAACTAACTAAAACATACTAAAAACACTACTAGAAAACTAGTTATTACAGACGGATATTTCCGATGGATTTTATCCCACGGAAATACAGAGAGAATTTCAGAGGGATTTTTTGTCGAAAAACAAAAAAAATGGATAAGCATAAATTACAGACTGAAAAGAGAATCCGTCAATAATTTCGTCGAAAAAATTAATTTTTTTTTCCGTAGAATGATTACAGATGAAAAATCCGTCTGTAATTAAGTAGAGAAAACGCGCATTTTATTAAATTATTACAGACAAAAAATTCGTCTATAATTTAAATGAAATCCGTCGGAAATATTGAAAACCCTAGTTTTATCACGCTCCATTCACACTCCATTCACACCTAGTTTTCGAATGCTGTAGAAGGCTCATCCCTCCAACTCTTCGCCCTGCACCCCGCCGCCCACAGCCACCGCAGTCTCTGCCACCACTGCAGCCACGCAGCCCCCGCATCAGTCCTCGCAGCTCCCCGTAACCCCCACAGTCTCGCAGCCCCTAAGCGGCGCAGCCACCGCAGACCCTACACAGACACAGCCTCCACTGCCATCGTAGAAGATCCGTTGCCATCGGATTCTGAGCTTCTTTTCGTTCCAGATCAATGCTTTCTTTGTCAGATTCCCTTCGCGCAGCTGGTAGATCGCAAACCCTAACTTTTCTATTCGTTCGTATTTTCTATTTTTCTTATTACTTGTTGGAGATCTATTGTTTATGATTACTTGTTGGAAGGTATCGATGCCTTGATCTACGGCGGCAACAAATGAGCCTCAACATATTGCTGCGACATAAAGTTGTTAAACTCATTCGGAGATATCTAGAAAACATCCACGGTTTTGTTGAGGTACTGTTCTCTGATTGTTAGTTCATCATTTCGGCTATTTTCTCTCTTTGATGATTTATCATGTTTCCACCTTCCCTTGCTACTTTACTTCGGTTGTTGATACTTGGCGGTTGGTATTCCAGTGTTGATCTTTACCCTTTTCTAGTCATAAGGTAGATTGAAACTCCAATACTGTCTAAATCCACGCCAGAAGGTGCCTGGGATTATTTAGTTCCTTCAAGAACCCAGGTAGTTAAATATGTTTATGTCATGACAGTGTTACAACTGTTCTTTCAGAATCTTTTTCAGTCAAGACAGTAACATGAAAATATGGTTATAATTTGAATTTCTCAGATATTTCTCTTATCATTTATTTATACATCATACTATTGGGATCCTCCCTGTAAGTTAGGACAACCTTGCACTAGATTTCTCTAAAATATTGGATTATTATTTTTCCCTTTTTAATGTGTTCCAATTATAAATAAAGTAAAGATTAAGACTTTTGATCAAGACTGCTGCTTCTGTTCCATGTCTTAGGGTTAATTCTGGTTTGGTCAAGCCTGGTGATGTTGGAAGGTACTTCTAACTCTTTCATTCATCTCTTCTTCTTTTAACTATTAATATTCTCTTTTTATTTTTTATTTCTATGAATTGTCCAGACAAACTTTAGTTAATAATATTAGTTGGATAAAACTCTTTCTAGTGATACTGAATAATTTGAAACATACATTGAAAATTAAGCTTGTCAGAGTTTGCAGCTAGGTTGCCTCAATTAAGAGCCGTTGTTCTGCATAGTCCCATACTTTCTGGCTTAAGGGTCATGTATCCGGTCAAGCACACATGCTGGTTCGACATATATAAGGTAGTATACATTTTTCTATTTCTAATCATTTCCTCATTCATACTCCTTGATCTAATTTGAGCTCTTTGAGTTGTGTTCTGCAGAATATCGACAAAATTCCATTAGTTAATTGTCCTGTTCTTATAATCCATGTAAGTATGCTTCAAAGAAATTCTTTGTGCTATATAACTGCATCTGTTATTTAGTTCTATGTGCTTAGCTTTGTGACTATTTTCAGTCTTTCGACATTTTTGTTTTCTTACCTTACTGTCTAATATGCTTTTCTAGAAATACTAGTGAAACAAATATATGTAATAATAACATACAAATTAACTAAACTATGGATTTAATTAATCATTACCCGAGCAAGATTAAATAAAATTGGAAAAGAAAATAGATCTATGTTAATGAATAAAGTAACTTACTCTCTTGTCCTCCAAGTCTTTGAACAGCATGAACAAATCAATTTTGATGGATGCCACCGTGCTTCAAAGAACTTAGTCAATTTTGATGCAGATAAAGACAAGATTACCTCTTTATTTACTTCTTTTCAAATTCTAACACATGGCTACAAGTCACTTACGTTGCCAATACTAGTTGTTGTTTTTGCTAGCAATCCAAATTAGTAGGGTGGTTAAAAGGAATATTAATTGCATGTGCAATGAGTTGATGAACCTTTCTGAAACCATAAAGCTAATTGAAACCAATCATTAGCTTAACTAGGGCCTAAAATATATATGGCTAGCTTGATCTAATTTTGTTATATGTATACATTGTTTTTGGTAGAAATTAAATTGCAACTAAATCAAGCTATCAACTGTTGGTGTAATTTGTCATTTTATAGAAGAAATTAAAGATAGTATCTATTATTGCTTGTTTAGTCTAACTCTTTAACTTGTTTCTTAGGTTATGGCTATAATTTGTTTCTATTATAATTATAATTTGATCCTTGTTTTTGGTACATTTTTATTATTATTTATCTTGAACATAACATTAGGTATTTGATTTTGATGTCTTTTGCAGACTAGTAGATCATTATATGGTGCCTTAATTGGTTCTGTTTTGGCCTTCAATGTTGCTGACTACTTAGGTAATTATCCCTCTAACTGCTTATCATTTTATATATCCCCTTTCCTGGGGAAGTTTATGACAAACTTCAATTTTAGGTAGAAGAAGGGAGTTGGTTTCAACGGCATTGTTATATCTTGTCGGAGCACTCGTAATAGCACTAGCTCCAAATCTTTCTATATTGGTGATAGGGAGATTTGTTTATGGTATAGGAATTGGATTGGTATGTTCTTTTTTACCAAACTGATACATCTAAGTTTATATCTATTAATTTCTGCTTTATCAGGGTAGCAAAACCATCTAGGCAATTTGAGGTGTAGGATTTACTATTGTCATATACTGAATTCATTGGAAGAATATAATCTCGGAGAAACTATATCTATGAGACACGTTGCTTAGAACTTAGCTTCAATACTTGCTTTAGGATAGAAGCCTTTTAGCATTGAGCACTATATATATATACTGCAATAGGAATAGGTACACTTCTACATTTTCAAGCGAAATCGTGATAGTACACTAAACATATTCAGTCATATATCTTATTCTATCATAATTAAAGTGTAATATTCTATAGGAATGTATTAAACCTTTTTTTTAAAAAAAAGATTTGGTTTGAATCATTAAATTTTTCTGTAACTCTTCTCTTGCTCTGTTACTGTACAATGAGCTAACTGTATCTCCATGCTGTATCCATAAGTTTGTGTCTTAATGTTGCTTCTTTTGTTAAAACGGAGAGATAATTTTTTATAGATTTGAAGTTTTAAAATATTAGATTGGCACTCCCTTCGGTATTTTCTTTTTCAATTGATTGCATTTTGTCAAATGAAAGAGCCATGTTCGTCTATTCATATACCGATAAAAAGACTCCCTTCTTATCTCAGACTTTAGTTTCGGTATCAATATACCGATAAAAAGACTCTTATTTGTATGTTGTATTGAGAGAGGGATGAGATAAGCGACATAAAGTATTAACTTCTTTCTAACGTTGGTAGTTTTTTTGCATCCTGATTTATACTTGCTTTCAATATCTCATTCAAATTCTTTTTCAGGTACAAGCACAACTAGTTTGAGGCTAACGATCCTTATTAAAAATGTGTTCATGGAATGAAAATGCACCTGCAATGCAAGACCTTGTTAATCTGACATGGGTGTAAAGGCATGAGACTTGTACCATATCCAGTCACCAATGGAGGTGATTAAATGAGCAGCTCCTACCACCTGTGAGTTTTAATTGTTGCCTTTTGGTGCTTTTGTGTTATCATGATGGTGACTGGTTGAATATTAGTTATTTAGATATTCCTAGTTGAATCTTACGATGATATTGTATTTTCTGAACTGTCTGAGGGTTTTCTGGCGCATGTGCAGAATCATCCTGCTATTGTTGTGCCTAGGCTTCTTGCTGGTTTGACTTTGCCTAGCCCATGTGAGTTCTTTCAAATGTTCTTTTTCATTCCGCACTCAGTTAAGAACCCTTTAAATGTTTCAATTATTTTGGCTTATGCAGTACCAATTGAAACTGGGAATGGAAAGGAGAGAGGTACCAATTAAGTTGTTTTGATCTCTGTTTATTTTTGTTGTTCTCTCTGTTTTTTCTGTTTTGATTATTTGGCATAGATTGTTCTAGAGGTACCTTTATGAGTGAAGCAAAATTTGTCATGTGTACATTTAATATAGAGAAGTGAAGTTGGCGGTGATAATGGGGCATTAAAGTATACAACCACTATTTGATAATGGTTCAATTGAGAGTTTTTGTTTAGCTCTTCGTATATTTTGGTATTAAAGTATATGATTGTACTTTGTTATGGCAGGTATACTTTATTTTGGATAATGCTACTACTTAGCAAGCATTTAGCTACTATGTGGAGGTATTATGTCTCCAAATTTTACTACAGTTCCTCCTTTACCCTCCTTTAAGAAGCTCATGGTTCTTGCTTTCTAAGAAGAGATGTGATTCTCTATATACCGATTCTTTTATAGAAAATTGTTCATGCAAACTACTTCCTGAGTGCAAAATGCTTTAAATAATATGCTTTATTTTTATTCAAGCATTCCAATTCACTCCAATTCTAATTTGGATTTTAATTCTATTTCAGTCAGGAGATGTCAAAATTAACTTTTAATATGGAGCTTGATGCTGCCAATGCAACTTAATTATCTATTAATATTTTAGATTAGTCTATCTTTAAGTGCTAAGTGTAATTTGTGACATTCATGTAACATTGGGATGATCATCTTATTCTTTTTGGGTATCTTTTTATTAAGACAATGAGATATTAGCCAATGATGTTGAAAAATAACATCCAATTTTATAGGTATCATGCAATGAATATTATGTTTATTTATGTGATTTTTGGCTTTCTTTTTTCAATTTATAGTGTTTGATGAAGTAAATTTAAAAAACAAATCTAAAGTATTCATTTTGCAATGGAAAAATCTAAAAAAAAATTCTATTTTATCTTACTGACGGATTTACAGACGGATTTTCTGTCTATAATCAGAACGTGGGATGATTTTCCAAAGTTCAAATTAGAGACGGAAAATCTATCGGAAAATGTCTTTAATTACAGACGAAAAATCTGTCGGAAAATTCATCTGTAATTACAGACAGAAAATCTGTCTGAAAATCCATCTGTAATTACAGACGGAAAATCCATCGGAAAGTTCGTCGCCTTTGGGAAATGGATAGAAAATTTACAGAGGGAAAATCCATCGTTAACTGCTAAAAATCCGTCTGTAATTTTCCGACGGAAAAAATCCGTCGGTAAATAATTTCTGACGGGGCTTTTACAGAGGGACAAAATCCGTCGGTAATTTCGTTGGTAACCAAAAATTCGTCTGTAATGAAGACTAAATCCGTCTGTAAATCTGTCTGTATTAATTCATTTTCTAGTTGTGAAACTACATGAAATTACCCCCAAAAAGCGTATAAAATATCCGCTCATCACAACACCAAACTTAAACTGTTTCTTTTCCCCAAGCAACTAGATAAATAAAATAGGATAAAGAGAAATCAAGAAGCAATAATATCTTAGAGTTTTATGTGAAGCTCAGATTCTAATTAGATGAGCGGGACTAGTAGCTTTTTGCTTCCGAACAGTTTTGGCATCTCACTTTATCCTTTGAAATTCAGAATGATTGGCATCCATAGGAACTCAGAATTCAGATAATGTTATTGGTTCTCCTATTTCAGTATGTTGATTCTTGAATACAGTTACTTATGAGTCTTGGCTGTGACCCTAAGGTAGCGTTTGGTGGAGAGACAGAGACGGAAAGACTGATACTGAGAGATAGAGACTAAGAGACAGGGATTGAAATAAATCTCAGTATTCTGTTTGGTGTAAAATGGGAGACAGGAATTAAAACAAGAATGAAACTCTAATTTAATTTTCACAAAAGATAAAATTAAAATTAATTAATTGAAATGAAAGTATTTTAGGTATAAAATGTTATTAAAGTTTCAGTCTCCATCTTTAAAAATTTCAGTCCCCTGTGTCCCTACTTTTTGGAGGTACTAAAATACTGAAATTTTAGAGACAAAAACAGAAATTTTAGTACCAGTCTCTGAACTAACAAACACGATACTGAGTCTCAGTCTCTCAGTCTCTGTTTCAGTACCTCAAAACAAACGCTACCTAAGTATTTTGTTTTCCAGTATTACCACTAGATACATAAATGCCACAGACACATAACTGGGTGAACCTTTTCAGATTGTGACTTAGCTTTGCTAAAGTCCCCAGTTAGAGGTGTCCAGAGTTCTTAGACACACTCTTTTGCTTTGGATCACGACTTTAACCACTCAGTCTCAAGCTCTTCACCTGGACCTTCATGACATAAGCACATGGTTAGGGACAGCTTGATTTAGCCGCTTAGGCCAGGATTTTATTCCTTTAGGCCCTCCTTTCTATTGATGCTCAAAATTTTGGATCCTTTTTGCCCTTGCCTTTTGGTTTAAGGGGATATTGCCTTTTTCTACTTGCTTTTTTTTTTTGCAAGCTTTGTTTTTCACTGCTTTTTCTTGCTTCAAGAATCAATTTCATGATTTTTCAGATCATCAATAATATTTCTCTTGTTCATCATTCCTTCAAGAGCCAACAGATTTAACATTCATAAACTCCACTATCAAAATTATGCACTGTTCAGGCATTCATTCAGAAGACAAAATGTATTGCCACCACATATAAATAATTTGAATTTTCCTTATTAAAAACTCGAAAAAATATTGCCTCCTTATTCTAAAAATCTACTATTTTATTCATGTTTGATGATGATGAGAAAAATAAATTATAGCTTAATTAGAGATAAAATCAAAATAAAGATACTAATTACTACTACTCATATATAACTTCTAAGGTAAATTCCTAATAAGAACAATTATCATAGAGTTAAGGCTAAGATTAGGACTCAACAACTTTTATTTTAGGAGGTGGATGCTCCTTTAGTCTGTAGGGTGCTTGGCCTTTCAAGAGATAGCTTCTAACGCTTCAGTTCCTTCAGTTCACGCCCTTGCTCTTCTTGTTTCCCAAGCAGTTTGCAAAGCATGCTATTTTGATTTTGCTGTTCTTCCTTTAGTTGGTCCATAGCTTCTTGCAACTTGGTAACAGATGCTTCAAGACGCTCCCAGTATTCAATTTGAGGGATTTCCGGGAGGAACTCCTGTGCTTTCCTCTTGATGGGGTCGTCCTGCACTTGTTGTCCTTCGATTGACTTTTTGGTGATTGGTTACTCAACTGAGATATACTCATTTATTCCCATCTTTACCCCATCATCTTTACATAGCATAGAGATTAAGCTTGGATAAGCCAATTTGGCATCTTTGGAGTTCTTGTTTGCAATTGTGTAAAGTTCACAAGAAATCAGCTAATGAACTTTCACTTCTTTTCCCAACATAATGCAATGGATCATTACTGCTCTTTTGATAGTGACTTCAGAGTGGTTGCTAGTGGGCAATATAGAACGCCCAATGAAGTCCAGCCAGCCTTTGGCGACTGGTTTGAGATCTCCTCTCTTGAGTTGGTTTGGGACACCCTTTGTGTTGGTTGTCCACTTTGTTCCAGGGAGGCATATGTCCTCTAGAATTTTGTCCAAGCTCTTATTTGTTCTCATCATTCTACTACTAAAGGAGTCTGGGTCATCTTGCAGTTGAGGCAGCT